>NW_023270426.1:50184430-50767625 GCF_011800145.1 Mirounga leonina | reverse complement strand
GGATCATGACCTGAGCCGAAGGCAGTCGCCCAACCAACTGAGCCACCCAGGCGCCCTGATCCACTGATTTTTAACAAAGAGGCCAAGGCATCTCAATGAGGAAAGGATAATTGGTGCCAAAACAATTGGTTAGCTCTATGTAAAAAAAATGAATCTGGACCCTTACCTCATACCATATACATAAGTTAACTCAGAATGCATCATAGATTTAAACATAAGAACTAAAACTATAAGATTTCTAGAAGAAAGCATAAACATCTTAGTAATGTTGGATAATTAAATGAAACACAAATAGGAACTATGAAAGAAAAAAACCAATAAACTGGACTTCATCAAAATAAAATGTTTGCTTTTCAAAAGATACTGTTATGAACTTGAAAGGGCCCAGCTACAGATTGGAAAACATATGTTGGACAAAAGCCTTGTATTTGGAATATGTTTTTAAAAACCTGTTACAACTCAATAATGAAAAGTCAAACAGTTCAATTTAAAAATGGACACTTCAAGACATTTTCATAGGAAATAGTACATGAAAAAAAATCAATACCATTGATCATCAAGGAAATGCAAATTAAAACCACAATGAGATACCTCTATATATCCACTAGAATGGCTAAAATGAAAAACACTAACCAAGCTAAATATGGGCTAGAAAGTGGAAAAATTGGAACTCTCGTACATCACTGGTAGGAATCTTAAATAGTTCAACTACTTTAGAAATTTTGGCAGATCCTTCAAAACTTTAAACATACATCTATCACATGATCCAAATATTTCACTCCTAGGTATTTGCCCAAGAGAAATGAAAGCATCTGTGTATACATAAATTTGTATGTGAATGTTCATAGCAGCTGTATTTGTAATAGTCCCCAACTAGAAACAACCTAAATTCCCATCAACAAATAAATATATCCATACAAAGAAATACGGATATAGAATATATCGATACAAAGAAATACTACTCAGCAAGAAACAGGAATGAACCATTGATACATAAAAGATCATGGATGAATCTCAAAATGCTCAGGCTGAGTGAAAGAACCAGACGAAAAAAAAAAAGTATATATGATATGATTCCACTTATATAAAATTCTAAAAAATGCAAACCAACCTGTAGCGATAGAAGACAGATCAGTGGTTGCTTGGGGATAGGGTCATGCAGGGAGTGGGGTGGAATTATAAAGGGGAATAAGGCTACTTTCAGGGTAATGAATATGGTCACTATATTAAGTGGGGTGATGGTTTTATGGATGTGAATATATGTCAAAACTCATCACACTGTACACTCTGAGTATGTGCAGTTTACTGTATGTCAATTATACTGCCAAAAAATTTTAGAAGCTCCTATAGATGGTCCTTTGGAAAATGAAAGGATTACTGTAGTTTACATAGTTGTTAGTAAACTAAGAGAATGCTTTACATCCAGGCAAAAACTAAATACTCCAGGGACATGAATTTGTGCATTCTTTATTATTAAGGGGAGCTTAGGAATGTCACTTCTTCGATCCCAACCCCTCCTCCCCACTAACGCATGAGGGAAGAGACCCTCTGTGACAGTGCCTGCTGCCAAAGGCAGAATATTGAGTGAGACAAAGATCTGCACGCAAGAGGCCTTTATCGTAGTTCTGTGGCTTTTCAGTTCATCAGGGCAGATGATATCTCTTGCATGAGGTTCATAGGCTAAAGACTTACTGTATGAATTACAACCCAAGGATGTTACAAATCAAAACATATGCCACACTTGTCATGTTGAATTGCTGCTGATCTCCTAGCAATCTGCTGTGTATTCTCAAAAGGCCATTTCCCTAAATCTTGTTCTAGACGCGAGGATCAATGGTGTTAAGGCAATCACTCCCATTTGTGGGCTCAGCATTTTCCAGGTCTTCTTGAAGACTCTGTTAAGGCAGAGGTGGCACAAGAGCAGAGCACTCGGAGGAAGTGAGGAAACCCAGGTCCCATCCCCAGCTGAACACCCTTGACCTACTGAATCAGAAACTCTGGGTTTTAAGAAGCCCTTCAGGTGTGAGTGTGAGTGTCCAGGATTCAGCTTGGAAAACAGTCTTTTTCCTCAGCTCTTAGGGGTATGCAGTGTGCTCGAATGTAGACAGCTAAGTATTTTCTGCAGCAGAGACCCCAGGAGTCATCTGTCTACACAATCGGCAAATGACCCATTGTACAAGTCCTGTCTCCTGAGCCTAGCTCAGATTTCTAAGCACCTGCCGGGGACCCTTCTCCTTGGATGTCTCCCTGAGATCTCAGATTCTGTTTGTCCTCCCCCAACTATCGCCAGCTCCTAAATAGATGAGTGGTATTACCATTCTCCAGCCGGGGAACCTTGGTACTCTCTTCAAATCCTCGCACATCTTCACTTTTCACATATAATCACCAAATCCTATTGATTCTAAATCTCTAGTGTCTCTGTTTTCCACACATAAGGGCTTTCTAGGTGTATCGGGTTTTGGTAAACACTTTACATATGTTACTTCATTTAGTTCCCACAGCAAACCATGGAAGGTGATATTATTATCATCTCTATCTTACATGGAGGAAACCAAGGTTTAGAGAGGCAGAGGAATGTCCCCAGAATCATGTGGCTGTGATATTTCAAAGGCAGACCTTGAACTTAAATCTGTCTGAAACTGAAATCAAATTCTGGGTTTTAACCACCCCCATCTCCTTTTTTCCCAAAGGAACTCTAAAATCAGGACTTCATCATTACTCTCCTAGTGATAGTTTCTAACTGGTAGCCAGCCGTCAATTCATCCTTCGTAATGCCCTCAGGGATCTTGGCAGGAAGACTGTGCATCCTAACATTCTAAAGTTGTCCATGAAACCTCACTGCCTAAAGAATAATTCTAAACCCCTAGTGCCTAAGGCCCACCACACTCAAGCTCCTTGCCTTCCACTCCATTGCTCCAACTTAAATCACATACTACACTTTGAATCTGTTATTGCTCAGCAGCTCATGCAACCTGAAGTACCTTCACCAATCACCTTGACATTGGTGCTTACCACGCAGATTCTCCCACTGTTTTATAGGTTGGCAACTAAAAAGCCCATCAGTATGTATCAGCTAAGGCAATTTTACAATGCAATTGAGGAATACCTCCCTTGGTGACCAAGTGTGAAATATTGTATTATTTTTCACAAATATTCCATGCTGCTCCCAGGGAGAGGATTATCCTGTCCCTACCCCCCTGACAGCAAACTTGGCCATATGACTGACTTTGGCCAGTGGAATTGGAGCAGAAGAGCCTTGGATCACCTCCAGGCAGAAGTTTTAAGGGCTAATGGGTGGTTCACCAAGCAGCTCCCTACCATGAGATAAAGAGCAAGGTTCCAATTAGTGCCCGCTGCTTCATCAGCCTGGCACCCAAACAAGGGATAAGATGGGACAGAACCACAGCCCACCCACAAGGGACATATAGCAATGCAAGAAATAAACTTTGGATCTACGGAGCTTTCCAGGGTTTTGTTGTTGAAACACTATCCTGACTAAATAAATGGGGACTTTTCTTCATTCTATTTTTTTTTTTTTTAAGATTTTATTTATTTGTGTGAGAGAGAATGAGAGACAGAGATCATGAGTGGGAGGAGGGTCAGAGGGAGAAGCAGACTCCCTGCTGAGCAGGGAGCCCGATGTGGGACTCGATCCAGGACTCCAGGATCATGACCTGAGCCAAAGGCAGTCGCCTAACCAACTGAGCCACCCAGGTGCCCTTCTTCATTCTATTTTAAATGGGACCAATCAGCCCTCATCTACATCCCTGACGTCAAAAGCAGTAGAGCTGGGCCAATAGGGTGGGTGTGTTCTGCGTAATGAGAAGAGGCTTTAACTGACTAAGTCTTGGCCCCTCCCTGGGGCAAGTGACACAACCTAGACAGGTAATCACTATCCCACTCATCAGAGCCACAGCCACGAGATGAGCACCATCTACGAAAATGTCCTATCAGAGGGGAAGGTAGAAGAGAGGAGTGTTCTGTCTGTGGTCCTTACTTCCAACAGGTTCCTGTTTGAGAAGCCTCGGTGTCAAGAACTCAATGCAATTGGCTCAGCTGGTTCAAGCAGTTGGGAAGAAGTTGGTAGGTGCTGTTTCTTCGACCTGAGCCGGTATACCCCAGACTAAAGCCAGGGGACTGAGAGGAACCCCCTCTAACCACCCCCCACACTTGTCTTGGTTTATGAGGCTCTATACACAGACTGGGATTAACCTCAGAAAAGGCTGGAAGACTCTTGGCTTTGGGGCAGCTTCCCTACTCGTTTCCTCAGGGATGCCCACATGTGCTTTTCACCTCCTATCCAGTAATCTCCTCTGTAGTTTCTGTAATAACTTACCCAGGAGTGCCCGCAATAGCACTGGACTCGTCCCTGAAGGTCAGCTCTGATGACGCTTCCTCCACAAAGCCTTTCTTCATCCAGCTGTCAGCTTCTCCTCATTCTGGAGAGCGGGGGGCACCATGCCAGACTGAGTGAATTCCAAATCACAGCAATAGCCTTGAGTAGCCACAACATTTATCATAATGGAGCGAGAACATCCCACACATTCTGTCTTACTTTTTAAACCTAGCATTGATTGACCAAAGCCAATTTAACATACACTACCAAATGAAGCATGACATTAGCTTTAAGCTTAGTTGCTAAAAGATGACCTCACTGTCATTTCAAAATCCAAAACCTCATATTAACCAGCTGGACTCATTGTAAACTTTGTTCCCTTAAGAGAGAGAATCATCACTAGGACTCAGGCTTGTACTCAGTAGTTAGGGAGTGAAGGGTAAGAATAATTGTATGACAAACACTTTTAAAAAGTATAATATCTTCCAGTCCTAAAAATCTGTTAAAGTCCCACAGTGATGGGAAGATACTTAACATTACTAAACTGTACACTTAAAAAATGGTAAAATTCATGTTATGTGGGGTTTTTTTTTACCACATTAAAAGAAAAATTCCGGTTCAGCTAGATCTATGTAATGTGACTTGCAAGGCCTTAGTGCCTCTGAATCCCCATACGTGGCCATTCTGCAGCTAAGTGCAGCTCTATCTTCACTCCATCCACATATCTGCTCAGGTCTCCAGCGGGGACACTTACCACCCCAGGGAGGCTCTGAGTCCCACAGCCTGTGCGTGAATGCCCTGGGGCTGCTATAGCAGAGTCCCTGGATGACTAAAAACAACAGAAATTTATTCTCTCACAGTTCTGGAGGCAGAGGTCCAAAATCAAGGTGTCCGTAGGGCTATGCTCCCTGCCAGGTGAGTGTTTCTCCTGGCCTCTTCTGAGGCTGCCAGGAATCCTTGGCATTCCTTGACTTATAGATGCACCTCCCCAAACTCTGCCTGCACCTTCACGTAGGCTTCGTTCCCGTGAGTGTATCTGGGTCTCCAAATCTCTCTCTTTATGAGGACACCCCTCATTGGATTTAGGACCCACCCTATCCCAGTTGATAACATCTGCAAAGACCCTATTCCCAAATAAGGTCATGTTCATACGTACCAGACTTGGGACTTCTCCATATCTTTTCGTGAGACATAATTCAACCCGCAACAGTCTGAGGCATTTTTTCCTCCAAATTCTTTCAAAAGCTAAGACAATAATCAGAGATTTTCAACAGGAACTTTGGGAAGAAGAGAAGCAAACGACAGCAGCAGCAACAAGAGTAAGTTCAAAAACATGAAAATGGAAATGTTTATCCAAAGACCGCGGAAGTCTGGCCACAGTTTGGACTGCCAGAACACATGAAGTTCCCCTGGGGAACTCCTCCCCAAAGCATCCTTCTCCTCTGGTTCTCCCAGGGGTCCGACCCCTCCGGGCCCAGGTGCTTTCCGAGATGCTCAGCAGCGGGGGAGGGACCACCTGGGAAAAGTACACCAACCTCCATGCTCGTCCAAGGAGCTCTCCGGCTGCCCTATCTCCTTCTTCTCTCACCCGAGGGAACAAGTTCCTCCCAGATACTTACAATTACTGCCCAAGCACTGTGGTTTTAGATCCAGCACAAACCATACGGGGGCCCTTCCTTTGGCCCCGGGCGGATTTCCCCCGGGCCAGCGTGGGAGGCGGTGGGCGACCTGCACCCGTGACCCACGGGACCGCCACTGTGGCAGAGGCACTAGCCCCCCCTTTGCAGCATTTCAGGTCTACTCACAAAGAACCCTTTTTCTACACTTTACAGGGTATAGTTTTGACTTTGCTTACCTTTACAAAGGCGGGATTTATTCTTCAGAGCCATAGCAACTGAGGACCCCCATCTCCACCTGGGAAGGGTCTGTTCCCTGAAACCCAGCAGATGGCTGAGCCCAGGGGGCACCTCTGGCTCAGTCTGCTTTGGCTTGGCAGAGGCAGCTCCAAGTACTCCGCAGTCTTTCTGAGTTAAATCTTTAAATTAGCCCTTTATAGAGTGAAAATCCCACCTCCCCAACTCTGCTTCTCCTTTTCTTGATCTCTCTTCTCCTTCATTGGCTATGAAAACAATACATGAAGAATCGGGGATAGAGTATTTAGGAGCAGTTCCCTGCTACCATCACCCCCCTACCCCCCACCAAGCAAGTCCGACATTCCTCCAAAACATTCTTTTCATTCCATTCTTGGATCGTCTATAGCTTACAAAAGAACAAAGGGCAATAGCAAAATCAAGGAAAAAAGGAATCCATGCGCAGGAATAATGTGTTGAATATAAGAAGTACCTGCCCCCATTGTTTGCCTTCCTGGTTTCAAGTACAAGAAATAAATAGACAGGCTATTATGTTGAAATTATGTTTAATTTTCATGTCAAGTAAGTTCCAATCTGCTGAGTTCTACTGTCATTAGGAAAGTAAATAGTTAAAAAAAAAATCAATGAAATTTATTAGGGAAAAAAGCTAAATAAATATATTTTATTTTAAAAGTGGTATTATTGGTTTCTCAACTACAGAACTATGGTATTTAAAAGCCCACTCTCCACATGTTTCTTCAGGTTGTGTTTAAAGCCTTGAAAAATTTGTACATTTTTACCCATAATTCTATTTCTAGGAGCTCATTTAAAGAAAATAGAGAAATATATGTGCAAATATTTATGGACAAAGACATTCATTTTAGAATCATTTATAATAACCAAAAGTTGGAAACAAATGTCCAGCCTCAGAGTATTGATTAAGCAGATGATGGTATATCACTAACATGGACTATTTAACACATATTAAATACTATATTTTTAATAAATATTTAAGGATACGAAGGAAAATTCATGGATATACACAGTCATACACATGCACACACACCAGATGTGATTCTCTGACTGCTAGTAACAACAAAAGCCAATTTGAGATGGCTTAAGCATTGTGATGAAGGTGACATTGCAGTTCATTGTGGAAGGGGTGATTTTTTTTAAAGATTTATTTATTTATTTTAGAGAGAGCGTGAGAGAGAGCAAGAGAGAGGGCATGGAGGGGAGGGGCAGAGGGAGAGGGAGAGAGAATCTGAAGCAGACTCCATGCTAAGCGCGGAGCCCATCTCAGGGCTCAATATCACGATCCTGAGATCACAACCAGAGCCGAAACCAAGAGTCAGAGGCTCAACAAACTGCACCACCCAGGCACCCCGGGGTGATCTTTAATAATTGGGGCTAAATCAATTTTTATTTCCATGAGGGAAAAACTGCATTTTGAGCCCTACGTCATACTATACACAATAAATTAATTATATATATATTTTATATATATACATATATTTTATATATATCTGTATCTATATATATCTGTTCTATGTGTGCAGATCTGTGCACTCATGTATATATATATATATAAAACCTAACTATGAAAGCTAAAATAAAACAATAAAACTTTTAAAGAGAAACATGAAAATATCTCCATGACCATAGAGTAGGCAAAGCTTCTTTAAGTTGAGCACAAAAACTAACCATAAAGAAAAAAAAAATTGAATTCTACTAAAATAAAAAACTTCTATTTTTCAAAAAATATCATTAAAAGATTGAAAAATTAAGCTACAAAATGGAGAGAGGATGCTGGCAAAATATATATCCAACAAAAACCCCATATTCAGAATATATATAGAAATTCTACAAAAAGAAAAAAAGAGAGAACACAGTAGAAAAATGGGTATAAGACTGGAACAGAAACTTAAAAAAAAAAAGATATCCAAATGGCCATTAAATATATATGAAGGTGTTCAACTTTTAAAACCATCAGGAAAATGCAAATGTAAACCACAATGTGGTACGATTATGCGCCCATCAGAATGCTTAAAATGAAATAGACAATACCAAGTGACAGCAAGGATATGAAGCAACTGGAACTGTCGTAGAGTGCTGGTTCTTTGTATTCCAGAAGTAACTTTATACTTTGGAAACACTTTGGCGGTATCTACTGAAGCTGAGCATGCACATTCGCAGCTAGCAGTTCTTTTCCTAGGTATTTCTCCAACAGAAAGTGTGTACATACTCACTAAAAGAGATGTACAAGGATACTCACAGCAGTATTATTTGTAATAGCCCCAATTTGGAAACAACTCAAATGTGTCATCAGTAGCAGAATGAAGAAACAAATTATGGTATACTCATAAACTATATCACTATACAGTGAAGTGAATGAGCATACAACAGTATGGATAAATCTCACAAATATAATGTTGAGCAGAAGAAGCCAGAAACAAAGAGAACATATACAGTGTGATTCCATTCCCATACATTTCAAAACCAGGAAAAACAATCTATGGTTACTTTCAGATACAGGTTACTTAAAGAAGTGGGAGTAACTGCGAGTCGCTTATGATAATGTTCTTTTTCTTGATATACATATATGACATGTCTATACATATATCAGCTTTGAAAAACATTTATCATGCTCTAAACTTGTGATGCACTTTTCTGAATGTGTGTGATACCTCAAAAGAAAGCTATTTTAATGATTTAAAAGGATAGAGGTTTATTTAACTCAAGCAACAAAAGGTTCAGAGGTAAGCAGTAGAGAGCCAGAATGGTTTCTCATCAATGTCGTTGAGAAAGAATCCAGGCTTCTGGATCCTCAGCATGCGGATTTTATCCTAAAGATGGCAAGTGGCCTGAAGCCAAAGAGCATACCAATGGGAGTCTAAGTCTGCAGAAAGGCGAATACTTTTTTTTCCCTGTCATCATAATTTTCTACAGTTTCCCAAAGTTCCATAATCGTATGTATTAATGTTTTTTTCAAAAGAGAGCTTGGCTAATTAGATGGGAATAAAGTAAAATCATGTTCTGATTTTGACTTCAAGCCCTCTAAAGGTAATTCACAGGGTTTCCCGTGAGGCTGAATAATTGCAGAATCCCTGTTATGCCCATAAGGGCAAAAAGTAGCCCCACACTTATTCCTGGGAGGGGGCAGAACAGTATATTGCTCCTTGATTGTCATCTTATACGGTGCATACAAAGACCTTGTGTGGGGGCCCCTCAAAGCTATTCTTTGGGAGCAGAGGTGTTTCTGACCTGAAATGACTGGGGGAAAATGGCAGCGTCCCACACAGCCAGGGTTTGGTGTGTAGGCGTCTGCCGCCACTGTTCGACACTCAGATGCATAGTTTATCCATTTTCTGGAGCTCTGTGGGGTAGAACTTAGCTCAGAATACTTAAGGAGAAATGCAAATCAAGAAAGAAGCTCGGTTATAGTCTAATTCACTGAAAGAAGACACAAGTAAAAAGCAGCAGAAACTATAATTTCAAGAGTTGATTTCCTGAAAGATACTATGGATCACCATTTTTTTCCTTAAGAAAACCACCTTTGAAATGGGCTTGTGCTTTGAAGATGTCAAGTGTATTCTCGCTATCTGCATGATAATTCCTATCCCTGAGGCTTCAATACTTCACTCACCTTCAGTCATCACTACCTGAGAAAACTTGCTTACCAACAAACTCCATCAGAGCCTCTGCTCCAAGGATGCAAATGTTTTTCTCCCTCTGCCTTAGAATCCAAGAACCATTTGGAGATAACCCTCAAATTTTCCAGTGAAGAGAATGGGAAGTTGATACATGGTGGTTCTGAATTATGAGAAGGGAAATTTGTTAAGGAACCAAAAACTCATACGATTTTCAGACTTTATTTTCAACAATATTTACTTACTGCCCGCTTTGTATGAGGCCTTAAGCTAAAATGTGGGGTGTTCAGAGAAGATCCTTCCCACAAGAGCCCTGCACAGCTCCGCCCTTCCCTCCCACGCAACTATACTGATCTTTGAATCCCTCTAAGAGATCAGGCTATTTCTCATCTCCTCACCTCTACGCTACACCTGGAATACACTTCTCTTCCCTCCTCCTGCCCCAGACCCCACTCCCCTCCATCTGCCCAACTTCTACTCAATCAGTGGGTCTTGGTTTACGCATGTCTTCTAAGAAAGCCCACCTAAGTCCTCCCAAGGTCCTGTTTCTAAAATTTCATTTAGAACCTCCTTCTACCGAGTACACTCAAAAGGGCACAAGGAGACAAAACTAACACATGGGTTACGACTCTGTCTCGGGAATCTTGCTTGCACACAGCACTAGTGACATGCAGCTGACATCTATTCTTACTTGGTCACAGCAAACAGATATGTTCTCTCCCTACTCTGGGATCCCATGACTCTTCTGGCCTATGTGCTGATTACCGACACCTGTGTTCCTGTCTTGGCCTCCTTGAACGTAGGGATTGCGTCTTACTCCTCTTGGTTCCCAGCAGGAATCCGCATGGCGTCCTGACATGGCAGACGTTAAAAAATACAACTAAATGGAGTACAGTTAAATGCAATTACATTGAATGGACTCTAAATTAAGCTGGCCAGCAAGATTGTCCCATGAGGGAGTTTCTATTCAGTCTTCCTAGCTGGGTTTATAAAAGGTGATTAGATTTCATAGTGAATATGGAAATAATGCATACTTTCCCATGACACATCCATGGAAAACTCTAGGCCAAATAGTGAAGTTGGTGCCTTTAAAACCAAAGCATTTTTATAGAAAAGAAAATCTGGAAGTCAATCGAGTATCTACGGATAACAAACTAGCTTAAAATCCATCTTTCCAGCGGGGCTGCAATTGATTAAGATAGTGATGCAAATATGTCTGTTGATGTCAGAAGATGTTCATGACACAGCTTTAAGGGCTATGTAACAGCGATTTTATTTGCATTTAAAAAATGTGTGTGTGTGTGTGTGTATCCAACGAAAAAGAGAAGAGCCTTGGAGGATATATACCAAAAGTTAAATTGCTTCTGAGTGGTGACATTAAGGATAATCTATCTTTTGTTCTAAATAATTTTCCTGGGTGTTTGCCATGAGTAAAAACCAGAAAATTTTAAACTTTCATTGGAAATACAGTGGTCACAGATAGAATGACTGCATGCCACAGTGTGTGTGAGGACGTGGTGCTGTTCTGAGGGTATACATAGAGTGACCTCTTTCACTGGAAGAGTCCCCGCGTTGCAGCGGAATCAGTAACAGCTCAAGTTCTTGCGATGGTTATATGCCAGGCATTTTAGGAGCTTTACATGGATTCAATCACTTACGTGTCACAACAACCTTTCCCTGCCTTCATTTTTCTTTATAGCACTTACCACTTTCTTTTTTAAAATTAATTTATTTTTTTAATTTAAATTCAATTAATTAACATATAATGTATTATTGGTTTCAGAGGTAGAGGTCAGTGCTTCATCAGTCTTATATAACACCCAGTGCTCATTACATCACATGCCCTCCTTCATGTCCATCACCCAGGTACCCCATCCCCCCACCCCCCTCCCCTCCAGCAACCCTCAGTTTGTTTCCTATGATTACAAGTCTCTTACGGTTTGTCTACACTTACCACTTTCTGATACCCACACAGGTAGCTTATTTATCTCCTTTACTGTGTGTCGTTCCTCTCACCAGAATGCCAACGTGCAGAGCGCAGCCGTGTTTGTTTTGATCACCGCTGGATCCCTGGCACCTACAGCAGTGCCCGGCACCTTAGTTAGTCCTTGAATGACTGTCTGAGCAAGCTGATGACAAAAGAACTAGTACGATTCCTGTCTTACAGTGAGGACTCTGAAAGAGGTTAAACAATTTGACCAATTTCCTAGGAGGGAGCAGAGCCACGTCTCAAGCCAGATCTCCATGACTCCCGGATGTGTGCTCTGAACCATTCTTTCTCATCAGTGGCAACAAATCCTTGAATGAATGTCCTCCTCCTCCCACAGGCAGTCAATCCATGGGAGAGATAGTGAGATATCACATAAGAATTTCCAAATGTCATTTCCTTCTGACTATTAAATTAGTAAGATCTTTACATAGTTGATAATGTTCTATCATCGGCATAGTCATCCTAACAGGCATGATATTTTTTGGATCAAAAGCAGGAGGAATAGGGCCTAAAAATCGAATTGAGTATTTACTAAATAAAGAAAAAAACTATACAGCCTGGGAAATGGTCTTAGAGCCACTTTTTTTTTTTTTCATGTTAATGTAAGCAGTTGGACTGAATAACCCCCAGAGGACAAGGATTTCTCAGGGATGATGTAGGGGAAACTACTTAAAGCAGCAAACCCAAACGCTGGGGTCCCTGGCTGGCCATGGCAGTTTAACAATGCTGGCCATTAAGATCATCCACATAATTCGCCTTGGTTGCGGAACAATCTTTTGACTGTCACAGGGCTCCCTGGGTGAAAATATGCTAATTCTCCTCAGGGGCCTAGAGAGAGAATCCTCTAACCAGCAGCCCCCTTGGTAATTTGATTTCTCGCTATAAATTAAGCAATTGGTGTTCTAAGTTATTAATAAGTCTTTTGTGGACTTGATTAATGGGAGTGAGTCCCTGTAGACCTAACAACTCTTGGGAGCTCTGACAAATGCAGTTTCTAGATCTTCAATGGGAAAGCAAGCCCTGAAGTGTAGGGACACTTCTAGCCACACACACACACACACACACACACACGCACACCAGTACACACACATGCTCACATATATACATACATACATACACACATATACACACAATCGCACTTATGAAATATGGGCAACATAGAGACGCATACACAAACACACTCACATACACACATATATACACACCTACGAGGCCCCGTTTGGCCAGGCCACCTCCTGAGATGACGTCACTATCTCCTCTTCCCTGTCACTGAAAAATCATGCAGTTGAAAAGATATGAAA
Source organism: Mirounga leonina (assembly GCF_011800145.1). Taxonomy (NCBI): domain Eukaryota; kingdom Metazoa; phylum Chordata; class Mammalia; order Carnivora; family Phocidae; genus Mirounga; species Mirounga leonina. The sequence goes on along the minus strand of NW_023270426.1, from coordinate 50,754,498 downwards.
CATTTTCTTCAAGTGTGCTTGTATTTCTCCATCTTTGCTGGTTGCCAACTTTTCATCAAGGGCAAGTGGACTCTGTTCAGCATAAAGTCAGCCCAGGTGTGATAGCAATTTCCCCCCACAGTTCTGTACTAGGTGGTCCTAATGGCGACCAGTCAGTGGGGGGCTGCTCCCCTGAAGCAGGAAGTGTGCGGGGCCATAGGTTTCCTGGACAGAGCTAAGAAGGAGACAAAAAACACCTTTTTTTCTCTCCCACCTACACCAAGCCCTTCTCTGCAGGAGCTGAGAGCTGGCAAACGCCAGCTCAGGGGGCCTTCATGAAACATTTTGTTCAATGTTGAAAAACATAATACCCAAGCACATGAAAAGCCAATTCTTTGAGATTGTCTACTCTCCATACCTGTTCTTTCTTGTAAACTCACCCAGAATAAAACCTGACATCCTTACGTGGCTGGTAAGGCCATTATGGACTGGTCCCCAGCTCCTCTCTGACTGAATTCATAGCATTCTCTCCCCCTTGCTTATTCTACTCCAGCCTTCCTGGCCTCACTGGTCCTCTAACACTCCCCTACTGCTGCCCCAGGACCTTTACACTTGTTGTTCCTCTGTGTGGAATACTCGTCCCCCAAGGATATCCACATGGTTCGCCCCCTCACGTCCTTTAGGTCTTTACTCAAAGAGCATCTTATCAGAGATAGTCTCACCATATCTAAAATATATAGCAGCCCCTACCTCCTATTACTCTTTATTCTCTCTGAACTTTTTTCTCCTAGTTCTCATTCCCCACTGACTTACTATGTATCTGCTTATTGTGTCTTCCTCCACTAGAATATAAGCTTCTTGAAAGCAGGGATTTTATCTGATTGGATGGCTGTCATTTCCCTAGGGCCTCGAGTGGTGCCCAGCCCATAGTAAGTATTCAATAAATATGTGTTGACTGAATTAATGAATGAATTGTGCTTCTCCTTCTCCATTTTCCTTTGTCCTCATTATTTTGCCCACTGCCTCTGAAGTTATAAAATCCTCAAAAACTATGTTGACTCTAGAAGGGTGTCATTCTTCCTGACATGCCTGGCATGCAGTAAAGTCGGCCAATGTGTCAGGGCAGTCCCACACGAGTCAGGGAGCTTCAGTTAGGCTGAGAAAGGACTTTCAGTCATTACCTAGTTCTACAGAAATCCACTAAAGGGAAGACACTAAGGGGATTCTAAAACCCTTCTAAGCGGTAATGGCCAAATTCATCTTTGGGAGACGAGTGTTCTTTGGTTTAGAGAATTGCTTTAATGGACCTTTTAGTTCTGCAAAGAGAGGTCTTAGAATCTGGGCAGGATGGAAGAGGCTGAGCTAAGAGGGCAAAAATTTTGCTTTCATTCTGTTCTAAAAGATGCCTATGTCGGTAAGAGAGGTTTTTGTATTTTGAAATTTTCTAGTTTTGCTAGCTGACCTGAAAAAAGAGAAAAGTTTGAGCAGAAGCTAGAAACTTAAAGAATATAGTAGAATAGAGAGGTTAATCTGTTCAATATGGCTGGAAGACTGAGCTGGAGAAGAGATCAGAAGGGGTTCCTAGCACTGCTGGATGCCACAGATTGAGCTGTATTTTGTTTCATGATCTATGAAGAAATTTCCCCCACAAACCCCAAGTCCTGAGCAAAAGCTCTGTTAACCAACACTGCTGTCAGACCCATGTTAGCACGGCCGTTAGGAATTGATGGAGCACTGTGTCAATGGTTTGGGATGGTGATGACCAAAGGGGACTAAGGAAGCATGAAGAAGTAGTGGGGAGGTGACTAGAGGTCATGAGGAGAATTCAGAAGCAGGTCAGAGATGTCAACCAGCAGAATGCAATCATCAACAGAAATTCTCAGAAATTTGGGACGGGAAGTAGAATTTCTTACAATCCATATGGTATCAGTGTTGGATAGTGAAGGAAAAGGCACCCTGAAAGAATAGGGGATTTAGGGACTTTTGGGTCACCCTACCTCAGACTTGAATCTCAATGGTTATCTGCTTTTCATACTTTACTTAACCATAGAAATCTTTTCATGAAATGAATTACTATATGGAACCCAATGTGTAAAACAGATTAAAAGTGAGCTGCCATGATCCAATAGGATAGGGGTCAGAATTTATGTCCATTTGCCTTTCCCATTGGATCCCACAATGGCCATCAGACCTCTCTGTGGAATCCCAGCATGTCAGGAACACAGTTTTAAAACTGTGCATCTAGAACCCAAAGCAAGAATGTGCTCTTTAATATTCCAGTAAGTTGATCATTTAGCCTGACTCTGAGTGCTCATTACTGCTGAGCAGCATGTTCCCGGGTCAACTATCATTGATGGGTGTTCTTCCATCTCTTCAACTGATTCCTCAACCCTGGGACTCCCCGCCAGTCCGTCCTAGTGTAAAAACCAAAGTAAGCCTAATTCCTCCCACATAATCATTCTCCAAATCTTTGAAGACCTCTTACCTCCTTCCCTGATGATCTTTGCTCTGAGTTAAACATTCTTAACCCCCCACCTATTCTCAAGCCATTCTTTATAGTCCATATACTATTGGGGGATCTGAAATTATTGATATCAATTGCAAAAACAGACTCTGCATAGAAAGGGAGTTCACTTAAGACCAAAAGAGGGGCACAAAGAGGGACACAACCATATACATTTTGAGGACAGTTAAAGTTAAATGAGAGGTGTTGAGCTCCTCCTTGGAAAACAGCCCAGAAAATGTGTCCCCTCCTGCACTGGGAAGGGGGCTGGAAATCAGTGTCAGCTTCATTCAACTCAGGGATGTCCCTGCGATCACTCTCTAGCACTCACCATGTCAGGGACATGAGGTGATGACAGTGCCTCGGTGGCAGAGGCCTTCAGCCCTTACTATTATTGCTCTTGAAATACCCCCCAGCCAGCTGAGCTCAGGAACACAGGACAGTAAGTGCCTAGCATGGGCTCATTTCTGCTAGTTTTAATTGATCACATGCAAATCCACAGAGCTACAGACCCTTAGATAATGTCATGGAATCTATTAGCTAAAAATAAGTGACTTTCTGTACCCATGGAGCCATCCATTGTTTGGGTGCAGAATTATCAGTCTGTCAGTATAATTTAGTAATCATCACTGGATTTATGATTTGCATTGGTTTGGGTAGAGCCGGCAGGCATCAGGGAGGTGAATTTCAAAGGTTAGGGCTGGGGTTGTATAGCTAGAAAGTGCCTATGTGACCAGATCACTACCCCAACATCATCAGAAACAAACCCCGGGCTTCTGGTATTACAATGCCTCACCTGCACACTGGTGGTGGTTTGAGGTCTGGAGATGGTGTGCATACTTTGCAACCCAACAGTGGAGCATGAACAAGACTGCACTTGAGGCACCAGGACCCCTTCGATGCCTAACCTTCCTCTCTGCTGCTGTACTATATCCTTTGCCTGTGATGAAGCTCTTCTGTGAACATCAACCGTTGGAGTCCTGTGAGTTCTTCCAGCAATTGAACACTTGAAATAATTGATGGGTAATTAACACAATAAAGATGAGGAGTGACTTCCAATACAGGCCAGTCTGGGGCCTGAAGGATGCTTCGGATGGGAGAGTGTTAGTGTTTGGTGCTTAAAGCACATAATTTTGTAAGTGGATGTGATGAAGTATGATACTTCAGCTCTGTTGCCTTGTGGGGAAGCATCTCCCGAAAAACAGCAGGAACACATTCTGGTTTGCTTCCATAGAAAAATACTTCTACCTCTGACAGAGAACCTATCTGTCCAGGGCCGCCAGATGGGTATGCAAACAGAGAAGGACCATAGGATTAATCTTCATTTCTTCTTCTTTTCCCCACAAACTCCTTTATTTTGACCCTATACTTCTCAGAGGAAGCACTATGGTCTCATGTATTAAAGTCTTTTCTTCACAAACAAAATGTTACTGACTTTTTTGAGTCCTAATGAAGGTCACTGGTACTGAAGAAAGAATCAAAGGTAAACCCACAACAGCATCAACAACAAAATGGATGTTTGGGAAGGAAGTCAGTTCAGGAGGGAAGAAAATAGGTATGTATGAACGTATGCACGCATATGTTTATGTACATGTGTGGGAGAGAGAGTGTGTATGTATACACACACACAGGTAATTTTCCCACATCACAAATATATGGAAAAACCAACCTGTGATACAAAAATGAAACATCATTTGATTCTCCTGGCTGAGGATCTGAGCTACATCTAAATCCACACTCTGCCACCTGCTGGCTCTGAGTGTGAACTAGTTATTTAACTGCTCTGAGACTGGTTTCCTCATCTATAAAATGGCAACGATTTTTACTGTGCAAGATTCTGATGAAGATTAAAAGAGATCATGTATGTGCTATACATGTTGTTAAACTAATAAGCACCACTGACAGATTTCCAGAGAAGCAATTTTGACAAAATTTGCTGACCTCCTTTCCTCCCTCTGAGGGCTTGTGTTATGTGAAGAGGAAGGACAAGAAGAAGGAAAAATGGACTCAGGAGGAAAGAATTGCTTGAGGGTGTAAGGAAAAAGCATTAACTTCACTTTGCTTGTCTCCACAGGAACAGTTCCCTAGAAACCAATGAGGAAATCTATCAGTTGATGGATAAAGGCTGCTGAAACATGGATCTCCTGACCCCAGAGTCCTATCTTCCACCATGAACTTGCCATGGACTCCAAGATAGGAGGACCACTAAATGGGTTGGGCCTGAGAGGATCTCTGGAGTGCCTTGTCTGGATGTTTTATAAACTACAGAGTGCTGTGACATTTCACATGGCTTATTTAATCTGTTGTTTGCAATTATCCCGAGAGAAAGCCACAACTAAAAAATCTGAGTTGCCCAAAGTTATCACCTAGAAAGAGCTGAATCCAGCTCCTTTCAAACTTAGTTCTAATTTTAACTTAGTTCTAATTCAACCTTAGTTCTTCCCATTATTGTGACTTTCCCCTTAATACCAGGGCTGCTTCTAACTTGATGGCAGATGCTGTTGGTACCCTGTCCCATTTACCCCCAACTCACCCCCAGGTCACTTGAGTGCACCAGGAGGTGCATTAGGCAGCTGTCCACTGACAACTCTGTGTCAGATGCCTTTCTTTCTCATTTCCTTTGTCTGAAGACTTTCTGAGGACCAGAGGTGTTTGCAAGGAACACAACCTGGAAAAGAGGGGGGTGGGGAATTTAATGCCCCCTGGGGTTGGACAGGGTGGTTAAATGCCAGCCTCTGGCATGTTCTGAAAGGTTTCCAGGGTGCCCCCTGTGCAAGTGAACCCCAGTTGCTCACATGGCAATAACCCACTCATAAAACATGCCCGTTATTGGCTCTTCCCCCTTCCTGTCTTATTTTCCCCACTTCCTCCAGTGTGCTTTCCAGAATCACTTCCTGTGTAAACAACCAGCACTAAATCTCTATCTCCAGGTCTACTTTCGGAGGAACCCAAACCCAAATTCTAAAATTCATGTGGTTGCTACTACTGTTCCTGTTTTTAATTACATGACATCCTCACCGAAAAAGTAATAATGACCGTGGGTTGCTGATGACTCTGAATCTGAGGGCAACACTTTTAAGACTTGACAAAAGTGAAGATAACATTCTCAACAAAGTAAATTGTTCTCCCTATTTCACTAAGTATCTACCTTGCCAGTAGCTGTTCTCATTTTAAAGCAGAGTTGTGATAGCTTTGAAGGGGCTCTACCAAGGCAGTTACAGACCCGGTTTGGATCTTCTAGCTGTTAATCAATAGAAGTTAGAATAGACCTCCAAAGTAGGATATTATTTCTTGATTCATGAAAAGAAATCAATGAATTAGTAATGCTAAAACATCTATAAATAAGATCCAAGTATTTATATTCTAGAAAACAAGAGCAATCATCTCAAAATGCCTTCTAGATTTATCAACTTTGCACACATATTTTAAGAAGATTTCGAGAGATTTCAATATAGTATCTAAAAATGACCAACCATTTCACTTTGACAAAGAGAGATTCCTAGCTTCCTATAGTTGACTGCAACTATGGGATAAAATGTTTGGATTTTTAAAAGATACATATAAAAATCTTATGTGAAAATTAGTCGGAGCGCAAGCCACTCAAGTATAATGGTCATTTACTCTGCAGTGTGCCCCCGTCCAGAGACGCCAGGCTCATAAGTTATATATAATAAGTTCATATAACATGTTTTGTTTTATAGACTCTAAGCATTTATTTAACAAAATGGAAATCTCTAATACCTAGCACTTGTCTACATTTAAATTTCGGGGAAAAGAGACTCATGTTCTACAGTACATATTAATAAGATTTTTCTTATTACAAAAGAGTTTGTTGTCAACTTAGAACAGTTAAAATACCTTCTCTAGTGATTAGAAAACATCATCCTTTAGTGGAGTGAGGTGACCTCTCTTGTAGGGAAAAAGCCCATGATTCTTGTCAGAGATGTAGGACTAACACAGCCTTCCCCTCGCTCAGACCTGTCCATCCGAGGATGTCTTTTGCCACTACAACAGGTGGAAGACCACTTCTCTGCTTTGGTTCCCAAGTCAGGCATAAATCCTTTCAATTTAGGGAAGCACTCACACATATAGAAGGCAAAGGGCGGAGGCTGTTCTTCCATCCTCTTTACTCACACGCTACCTAGAAAGTCAAGGTTTCCTTGGTGGTTGTGCTCACGTGCTGAGCGCTGTGCGTGCAGCGACCATTAGTGTGAATGTGTGCGAGACGTTTTGAATAATACATAGCACCCCGAAATGTGAATGATTGCTCTGGCAAACTCTGAAAGCCAATGATCACTTGTGCCTTGCAGAATCTGGGGGCTCAATCCCCAGGTGCAAAGTACATTTGCCAGGTTTCTCCAGGGCAAAGGCAGGGTGAACGCCCTCAGTGAACCTGTGCCTGATGATGAAGAGCAACTGTCCACTTTCAGCATTAATGAAGAGAAGCCTCTGGTTGCTGTAGTCCAGCAGAATGCCCACCCTGGCGGGACGCTCAGTCACATGGACATCGCTCACTATGCCACTGTAGAAGAATGTGTATCTGAAATGAAGTAGAATGGGGAATTAAACACTGGAAATCTTGAAAGGCCACGGTGAAGAAAATCACTTGGAGATAACCGATTTTTCAGTGATTAATTTCACTTTACAATAATGAGCTGCCATAAATGTCCCAAATCCTTTAGCCAGATCCCTCCTAGATGCTAAAATGCATAGCTCATCCCAACAGACAAGCATTTTTAATAATTTTGCTCCTTCTACATTAGGAGGCGGTCCCAGAATAACCAGCATATGCCTCCCTTGTGATTTTTCTCAACATTCTAATTCTTTCCCAGCTGCCCACATGTTTTAACTACCGCATTCATGGTGTGTCATTCTTTTGAATAAAACTCCTCTGAGGCTGCCATGTATCTGAAAAAGTACTGCAGGCTTGCCTTCCATAAAATGTATTAATTTTACAGCTTAAAAATTTATTAGTAACTTACATAAGGGCCTTTATGAAGTTCAAGAAAAAAATTTCATTATTTTTGCCCAACTTTATTCTTCATAGAGGCTCCCCCTACCCTGAACCGACTTTCCTTTTCATCTTCTGAATGTTTTCTGCAGTCTTGCAACTCAGGGGGGTTGCCTGTCATTTCTTTTTTCAATTCAAATAAATTGAACTCAGCAAGTATTCATTGGGCGTATCTGTGAGTCCAGGACTTTGCTAGGCCCTCGGGGGGATGGGGGGATATGAAGGACCACAGAGCACTGTCCTTGCCCTTGGGGAGCCCAGGCCCTCCTGACCAGAGAGGAAAATATTGTTGATCATTTAAACGTGGACTCGGGCTGAGGCTTCATCTCAGGGCACAGACTGGAAAAGTGTTCATAAACACATTTAATGGACCTGTGTGGTTGTGGAATTAATGTTTTGAGACCAGGCTGGGAAGGGGAAATTGCTGGAACAGAAGAACCTAAATTGCTCTGTGCAAAAAGTGACGTAAGTTTGGTGTTTTTTTCCTGGCAGTCTGAGAAACAGAGGCTGGAGCCCTGAAAGCGGGGAAGGGGAGAAATGAGAGAGAGGAGATGAGGGAAAGGTCTGTGAGGATGGTGAGTCTGAGGGGTGAAAGCTCAGCAGCAATGGGCTGATGGGGCCTTTAGACTCTGAGCAAGTGAGTGACTCTGGTGTGGCCGAGAGAGCCGAGGACCTTGAAGGCCTATGATGTCTTCAAGGCCCAGAAGCTCGAGTGCAGGTGTGTTTAGGGAATGGCAAGTTGGCAGCTGTGCTGGGACAGGGCAGAGGTTCACGGGGATGGGAAAGTAAGCAAGGCTCGCACAATGACAAAGGCCCTTTCCGGTGCCATGCTAATGAGGGGTCTGAAGGCCCAGAACACAAAGGCGGCCGCCTCGGGGAGCAGCAGTGTAGATGGGGTGCGTATGGAAGGCTTTGGGAGCAGAGGGGCTCATACTCAGCCAGAAGGAACAGGTCTGAACTGGACAGGTGGGAAAGAAGGAGGGAGAGATCCAGCCAGCAGGGGCAGTGGGGGAAATGACGAGGTGGCCAAAGGAGCAAGGCCCTAGGTCATGGAGAACGTCACCATCTGCCCGACGGGTTCGGAGAGGACATGGCGGACATGACCTGAATAGGTAAGTCAGGGGCCAGGATCTAGACCTGCCCTGTCCATCACAATTGCCGACTAGCCACATGTGGCCACTGACATTCAAATTAATTAAAATTAAATTAAATTCGGTGTCCAGTTCTTCCGTCCTACTAGCCACATTTCAAGTGTTCAGTAGCCATCTGTGACACCATTTTTTTTTAAAGATTTTATTTATTTATTTGAGAGACAGAGAGTGCAAGCGAGAGAGCACAAGCAAGGGGAGCAGCAACAGCAGAGGGAGAAGCAGACTTCCCACTGAGCAGGGAGCCCGATGCGGGGCTTGATCCCAGGACCCTGGGATCATGAGCTGAGCCGAAGGCAGCCACTTAACCGACAGAGCCACCCAGGTGCCCCTGTGACGCCATTTTTCTATCTTCACAGAATGTCTGATTGCACAGCACTGGTCTGGAAGGTTCAGAATGCCCAAACGAGCCATTTCCCCAGCCCTGCTTAGAAGGCCCCTGGTGCTCACAGGCCCAGCCCCAATCAGTCCCTGAGCCGATCCCCACCATGGAGGCCGAGGAGGGAGAGACATTCCTCGAAGCCTCGGCTCCACCAGGTCTGCAGGGCCTGGAATCTGCCCTGTCCTACGTCTGCCTCCATTTCCTATCCAGCACATTAGTTCCTTCTCCAACCTGCACTCTGGCCTGAAACCAAGCCTGTCTGCCTGGGGCCAGACTCCCTGCCCAGCTTTTGCCTGCCCCTTCCTGGGACTGCTGGTGTCTTTTCAAAGATCATTCAAAAGCCTGACTCTAGACACCTGTGTGACCCTGGAACTGCTGTCCTGGAGTCCCCAGGCCGAGGTGGGCCCACCCCCGTGAATGTCACTACTGGCCCAGACTGAGTCCAGACCCCTTTTAGCTCTGGTGGCTACTCCCCCCAGAGCTCCTCATCCCTCTTCCTGGTCACATTAGTCCTGGGTTCCTCTCTTTACCGTGGTCCCACCTGAAAGTTGATATCACTGTTGATGGTTGTAGATTTTTGAGCAAAAAAGCAAGGGACGTGATGAAAATGATGTTCTAGAAAAATCTGCCAGTTGTGCCACACAGGATAGCGTGGGTTGGGTGCAGACCTCCCCCTGCAGGGTACAGGCATGGTGGCTGGGGTGGACCTGGTAGAGGAGGTGAGAAGGCTCTGAACAAGGGGAGAAAGTCTAGGAGTGGACAGGAAGAAGTCCAATCGATTCCTCAGACTCTCCATTTCTCCTTTCCAATTGTGACATCTTAATGCTTGGATTCTATGCAAATAGAGTCGAGAGTAATACAGTTTGGTTTAAAATCATGAAGCCAGAAAAGTGAGACACAGAGGGGGGGTCTGCCACAGGGGTTCTTCCAGTGCCTAAAGCCAGGGGTGCTCTATTTGAAACATGAAGTGAAGGCACTTGAGGCCTGACGTCTCTGTGCTGGGAGCCCACCGATAGGCACACTCTTCCTCCCCGAATCCACGGGGCCTAGTCTGGGCCTGAAAGACCAAGCTTGTTGAACCTGTTGACAAGGTATAATTCTGTTTTCTAGAGTCCAGGTATTTGTTACTGGAGGCTAGTCTTTGGTTTGGGGGTTTTAAAGGTCTAGGAAAATTTTTATGAAATCTGTATCTAGTTCTAGTTCTAATTCTAAATCTATTCATTATAAATTCTGGGGTTGAGAGATTTTCTACTCTGGGTAGGGGCTAGGTCCTTAAGCATTGTGCAGCAATGAACATCAATTATCATAATTGCTCTGACTTGATGAAATGTGACTTTAAATAGCTCTGGGAGATAGTGTCCTTATGAACCATGTCAGAAAATTAAACTGTGTCAAGTAGGATGCAGGGAGAAATGTGCAGCCAGAGATATGCAAAATCCCAATCTGTGGGCCCTTTTCTGGGAACTTGTGAGCATCGAAGTCTTCCTTTTTAAAACATTACATTTGAATAATGCCTCATATTTTATGATACTTTACAATTTCAAGACTCTTCCCTGTACCTGTCTTTATGTGATCCTCACAACCCAAAAATGTAGCAGCCAGGTGTCACTGTCCCCTGACAAGATAGATGAGGCCTTTCGGGCATGCTGTAAGGGTTCACTGAACTTCCAGTGAATAGCCCGTAGGAGGCTAGTCAAGGATGGGCCCAGGACTAAGGTCAGGTTTCTAAGACAGCCCACCCTGTGAGCATATTCAGATCATCCCATGCTTGCCTTAGCTCTCTCAGACTAACATAGGTTATGGTTTCTTCACATTAACCAACTAAACAGTTAGCAACCTTTTTCTGTAAACGGGCAGATAGTAAATATTTTAGGTTTTGGGCATCCAAATTTGGTCTCTGTTACAACTAGTCAACTCCACCGTGGTAATGCAAAAGCGGCCACAGAAAATATGTAAACAAACGAGATGACTGCATTCCAGTAAAACTATTAATACAATTTTACAAAACAGGCAGTGGTCATATTTGGTCTGTGGGCTAGATTGTACCATTTCCTGATATAAACCAATGAGGGGAAGGTATTGGGGACCCACTGGCTTTCTCACTCTTGTTGACTCCTCTGTGGAGGGAGCTCTTTAGTATTACCCTTGTCCCCTCCCCATCCCAAAGTGAGTTGAGAAGGAAAACTTGCCCATGCGTGGCCTGGAGGTTCCTTCCTTTTCCCTATCTCTGGAGTATGGGCTTCCCGCTGAAGCACCTATCCTTCTTTGTTCTCCAGGGACCAACTCTGCCCTGCAGGGTGCCGAAGCTGGCCTGGCCTAGGGTCTGGGTGGGTACAAGTCTATTAATAGCGTTCAATATAAGAAACCTCCTGGGCGCCTGGGTGGCTCAGTTGATTAAGCAACTGCCTTCGGCTCAGGTCATGATCCTGGAGTCCCGGGATCGAGTCCCGCATCGGGCTCCCTGCTCGGCAGGGAGCCTGCTTCTGCCTCTGACCCTCCCCCCTCTCATGTGCTCTCTCTCTCTCATTCTCTCTGTCTCAAATAAATAAATAAAAAAATCTAAAAAAAAAAAAAAAAAAAAAGAAACCTCCTTTCCCAAGGTGCTGGGTGGCTCAGTCAATTAAGCTTTCGACTCCTGGTTTGGGCTCAGGTCATGATCTCAGGGTCATGGGATCGAGCCCCGCATCAGGCTCCACACTCAGTTTGGAGTCTGCTCGGGATTCTCTCTCTCCCTCTCCCTCTGCCACAGCTTGAGGGTGCACACGCATGTACATGCTCACTCTCTCAAATAAAGAAATAAATCTAAAAAGAAAGAAAAGAAACCTTTTTTCCCTCAGATATGAACCACACTCACTAAAACTGGCTTCCTCAGTAATCAGAGTAATAGTTTAGTTTTCCTATTGTTGACGCTTTTGTTTTCTTTCTTTATTGGCTCAGACCTGGGCAGGGAAGTGGCATTCTATTTTGTTAGGTGCCTCAGAGACCTCTGCCTATGCAGCAACTCGTGACCCTTTGACCAAGAAGGGAGGGCAGGGCTCCAACGTACCTCTGCGGCCCAGAACAGTGCATGTACCACGAAGTCTCCCCTTGTCCCAGGGCACCAGCCTGCACCGCCAGGCGGGAACAGACGCCAAGTCGGTAAGCCGGGCAGTCCGTGACCGTGGCTTCCCAGTAATGCTGGCCGCACGCAGGCAGCTCCTCGCCCAGCACTGATGGGATGCTGCGGACGAAGTGGATGCAGTTAAGCCTAGCACAGGAATCACCAGCTTTGCTCTCATAAACACCAACATGCACAAGGTCGCGCACAGTTGAGGCAGGACTCTATCCTGGGAAACCGCTGGAATTTGACTAAAGACATTTGTTGTTCATTGTGCCCCCAACTTTGACCTGACCAGCCCAGAACTCCACAAACTCTCAACCTGCATTTGGCGTATTACCACTGCCACATACAACATGCATGTCTAGTGCACTGCATCTCTGGAGGGAGCTGAGAACCAGGAAATAACCAGAATAATTGCGAGAGAAAAAGAAAGGGCACCATCTCTGCCTTCAAGGAGAGTGAGGAAATATGAGGAAGGCAGGCGGGGTTCCAAGAGAGCATAACCTGCAAAATTTTTTTTCCCAAAACCTGAAGATGGCGGGGGAGGAGGAGGAGGAGGAGTCTCCAACATCTTCTTTAACAGTGAGTTCCCTTCCATGTTTGCTGACCTTACTGGGCACAGAGACCGAATGAGGGGCAGCTCTTGAGCGCCAAGACAGCTGGGGAGGCCAGAGCAGAGCATAGAACTGACCAGATGTGATGAGTGTGCTTGGTAGAAGCTGTGGTCAACAGTCTTGGGGACTCTGGCCTCCTCGGATTGTAGCAGGGTACCTGAGAGGTTGGTGAAAGGTCTCCTTTTGTCTCGCCTTAGCCATTTTTAGAACAGGCACTGGGAAATGAACACAAGCACTCTGGACTGCGGATGGGTGACTTTGTTTGCATGTATTGCTCCCCTCTGTTTTGAAAAGGCTGAGACAGCAAGGAAGTGTTTTTAATTTAAGCAGTGTTAATACTCAGTCAGCACCCTCTCCTTTTTAACAGATGAGAAAATGATTAATGCAAAGGAATGTATTTCACTTTCTCATGTCTTTACCCAATAACCTCCTTCCAAAGAGGTGGATACTGACAGCCCCTCGCTCCCTGAGCACAGCCTGGCTGCCTGATATGTATGAGCTAATTTTCAGATTACTAATAAATAAAATTCTATGAGATACATTACAGTTATCATCAGTTACTGTCTATGAACTCTTACCAACTTCCAGTCTATTTCTTTTCTTCTCTGATTTTTTGAAATCACTTTTTTTACACTTTCCAAAGCCTTTCACCGACTTTCTCCCACATGACTGTTCTGATGCTCAAAATGACCAGGAGAGATAGCTGGCAAATTGCAGAGCTGTCTCCCCACGGTGCCCTCAGCTTTCAGCTCTTTAATGCTCTTTTCTGTGGGAGCTACCGGGTAGGGAGGGACAAGAAAGTCTGAAAATCTGAAAGTCCTACATGTGGCCAGAACCAGAAACTCAACAGAATGTCATGCTCCTCTATTTCTTCTCGAGTGGTTGGACACAAAACCTGGTTTGCTATTAAAAATAAAAGAAGAATTAGCCTGGACTCCTTTTTCATTAAAGTAGAAATGGCACCTGAAAACAGCTGATGTTTTAAATACAACCGTCTGTGCCTGTGTTTGCAATACAAATACGGGCACTTTGCTCCGACTTAGGAACTACTGTCACTTTTCCCCTCGTGCTGAACCGCAATGGAACCGAATGGGTGTGCTCATGTTGATATTCGATGCCATACTCCCAGGCATGTCCATTAAACCAAGGATATGCTCAGGGGAGGCCACACCAGAAGGACACATGTCAGAAAACTCCACTGCTGAGGCACGAGGGGCCTCCCCCTACTTACTCTGTCAACCGTCTCCTCTCAGTGAAGCTGATCACTGTCCCATTTGAGGAAATCTGCAGAGCAGGATGAGCTGTGTCTCTCAACAGAAGAAATCGGGTTCCTGTCGCAGTGAAGAAAACAGGATTATAACATTACCACAATGGTAAGTGCTGTCCCTGGGTCAAGCACCACATTTCAGACCTTACTCTTCCTCTCCCCTGACATCAAACTGTCCCTCTCAAGTGTTTTCAGATCCGCAGGCTGCAAATCTCATCCATGCTAAGGCACTCGTGAGTGTCAGCGGCTGCTTACCTCGAGCCGGGGCTGCAGGTCACCTCCTGTACAAGAGCTCCCTCCCTCTGCTATGCAAAGTACGCTCCTTGGACCAGCAGCACCTACAACCCCCGGAAACTAGCCTAGAAATGCAGAATCTCCAGCCCCGTCCCAGACCTACTGAACCCGAATCTGGTGCAAGCTAAAGGAGTGGTTCTAACAGTGGAAGGTGCGGGCACCATATTGGGACCAGGGGGAATATTTCTGGGCAGGCAGCTCTCATGTCTTCTCTCAGCAACATCAGGCTGGCCCTGACCACATCACAAACAAGGCCTGTGCACAAGTTTTGGCTGGTTAAGCAAATCACTTAATGTACCACCGTCAATCTTCTGCCATCTTTGGGTCTAGGATAAGATAAGAAAATGATCACCTTGCCATTTCTCATTTCTTTTCACAATAATTGAGAACAGCCAAGCACTTTTTTTATTGGCATCATTTGGCAATTTTCTCCAAAATGTCACTGAACAGCTTTATTGCTTCCTTAAGTTATTCATTCATTTATTCAACAAACATTAATTGGCACAAACCATGTGCTAAGCACCAAAAATAAACAGAAGAATAATACTGGAAGCTTGTTCATGGAGTTTACAGTGTAATAAAAGAATATCCCCATCCCACTGTCCCTAACATACACTCAAAACATACCCACTAATTATAGCTTATTGTGAGCCAAACAAGAATCATCTGGGGAGATTAAAAACACATGTCAAAAACCATCTCCAGATCAATTAGATCAGGGTCTCCAGGAGTGGGGGCTGGGCACCAGTATTTTTTAAGTACCCTGTCTAATTGCTAATGGGTAGCCAAGGTTGAGAACCTCTTAAACCAGAAAAAGAAACATCTTGGTCTTTGACCCATCTTGGATCCTCATGCCAAAAACCTAGCACTGCCAAGAGGTTGAGGCTTTAAGAAGTGGCCTTCTAGAGTGGCCTTCTAGAGGGAAGGAATGGAAAGGCTTGGAAGTAGTAGTGCGTGTGAAGGAGAAAGTACCTCTGGTGGAAATGAGAGCAGCTTCACTCTGCTCGCTCGCCCCAAAGGCATTGATGGCTCTCACATAGAAAAAGTAATTGTCATTGGGTTGGAGGTTAACTTTCAGCTGGAGTCCTTTAATTCCAGAGAATGATCTAAATACAAAAGAGAAATAACTTTAAATATAAGGTCACATGCTAAAATAACTCATCATATTTCAATCCTGTCATGAATGAACATCTTTTATTAACAACAAATAACTAATTTTTCCCTCTTGGCAACCACTGAGTTAGCAAGCCAGATTCTATAAAATGGTCCTGGTCCACTAAGACTACTTTGTCAAATCACTTCTACCTTTGTCAACTTTGTCAAATATATGCCTTCCAGAATGCTCTGTGAAATAAACCAAACCTTTTTTTAAATTCAGAAAACAGACTAATTTTGTGGTTAGTGAGTCTCTAAGAATGTATTATTTTCTCTATCAACTTTTGCCTCCAAGGGCACTTCTGGATTAAGATGATGTTAAACCATCAATAATACAAAGGATGCTAATTATCTAATTAGAAGATCAGGAAGAGCAGAAAACTTAAGGTGAGTGATGATTTTGGACACGGCCATCATACAAAAGCCACTAAAGTTAAAGAAACAGAAGATCCCTAGAGAAGACTGTACCTTTTAAGGCGAGCTTAATCCCAGCAAGAAAACAGAGTTCTAATTGCCAAAGAAAATTTCCAAAGTTGCTATTTCTTAACCTCCCCTGTATATTAAAATAAAAGTACTGGTAGTAGTGTTTAATTGGCAGCGGCTTGTCACAGCCAAACCATTTAAACACATAGAGACTTGCTGCATTTGAAGATGGAGCTCTCTGAACTTGCCGGGGAACTGAAGTAGTCTTGTGCCTCTTTTCTATTCTCTTTAATCTGCTTGATATCATGGCCTAGAGCATTTATACAGATAAATTACTCAACTGCTCATTTTTTCAGCCTCCATTTGGAGAGGCTTTGGGCAGAGGTAGGAGGCAGGCTCCTTACCAATGAAAGAATTCCTAATATGAGTGCTTGTGCCTGGGCCCTGTTCCCGGGAGCTATGCGTGGGATAACGGTCAATGAGAACAACAGTTCAACACCCTTCCTGTCCATCCTCAGAAGGATAGGGGTTTTTTAAATGTTTATTTGCTTATTTGTCTTCGTTTTTCTTTGCGTTTGTTACTAACAAATGTACTACAAAGTGTCAGAATCAAAGATTTTCTTCAGGTCACTTCTGCTTCTGTTGGCTATTGCACGTCTCAGTACACTGCCTTAGACAACACTATGGAGAATAAGAAAAAGGAAAAAAGCATCATTGATTGAGAAAACAAACTAATTGAAAGGTTTTTAAAAGCAGAAAGGTCACAGTGCCCGCCCCCACCATGTCCAAAAGTGAAAAGACACCCAGTCTGTTCCTCGGAAAGAAGGGGGTAGGGGCGGGGACCAGACGGTGTCTGTTTGAGCATGGGCTATTTAGCGTCCTGCGTGAAAGAGGCGGCTGGAAACTCCTCCAACATTAGTGGTTGTTATTTCAGAACCTACCACCGGACCAGGTCCTCCGCAAGTACTATCTTTAGCCGCACCAGAATCATTGAGCCACATGTTCGGTGACAACTAATTATGCTTCAGTTAGTTAATGAAAAACCATTTCCTTTGATTGAGAATGTAATTCCCAACTGATATCTAGAATATTATTCTGGGGTGGATGTATTGCTTATCTTATTTGAATTGATGACTGAAGAGATGGTTTGAATGTACTTTCATTATAACAAGCAGTAAAATTATTGTTTCCGTAAGCATACTAGCGCCTGAACCGAATTTATTTCATTCACCCATTAAACAAATGTCTATCAATTACTTATCACATGTCCAGGCCCTATTACCCTGAAGTCTGGGGGTAGGGAGCGGGAATGGCAAGACTAGGTGAGGAAATTTCAGCTCCAGAGAAGGGATATAACATGCTGGCTTCATTTTGTCACGATGAGGTTGTTAAATACCAAAAATACTGGTTTAGGGGTAAGTGTTTGCTTTTCAGTTTTATGAAGGGTGTCAAGGAAAGAATTCCATATATATGGTCAACTGCATCCTATGTCTTATCACTCATTGAAAGAATAAAGGTTTATATGGTATTGAAGTCAGAATATGCGATCAGATCCTGCTTTCAGTGTATGAACAGGTCGTGCAGACTTGACAGATGTGCACAATACCCTCACTGAATCTGAAATAAAAGCACCAGGCATGAGAACGAAAGTAACATGAGATGTCCTAGAGTTTTATTGTTGACAGGTTGCCATCTTATGTTCCAGCACCAGGAACAAAGCAAAAAAGCTCACAGACCAATGGTTTACTTCCATGTCTTTTCACTGTCTGAGCTCACTTGAATATCATAAAAGTCCTCATATTAGCTCTCCCTGCTTTTTAGCCAAATGAAAACTTTAAAAATTTTGGAATTTGGGGGCACCTGGGTGGCTCAGTCATTAGGCATCTGCCTTCGGCTCGGGTCATGATCCCGGGGTCCTGGGATGGAGCCCCGCATCGGGCTCCTTGCTCAGCCAGGAGCCTGCTTCTCCCTCTCCCACTCCCCCTGCTTGTGTTCCCTCTCTTGCTGTCTCTCTCTCTGTCAAATAAATTAAAAAATCTTTAAAAAAAAAATTTGGAATTTGAAATCTGAAGAGGAGCACCCTTCCACAGATTATAATTTTTTTAATTTCAAAAACAAAAATGTCATAACTGCACCTGAATCCACATACCGTACTCAAAGTATAGTTTGCAGTAGGATTAAGATTCAAAGAATATCCAAATTGAGTTAAGTGATGACACCACAGATGGAACCACAGCAGGTTGTTGATGCTTAGGTAAGAAGGGATGTTAGCCTCATCAGTAACACGACTGATCTGACTATGTTAGAAGGCTTAAGCCAAGAGTAAAATTCAAAAGACAGTAAGAAATGTGACCCAAACGGAGTCACTTTGGGTCATAGGTGTGGAATTCTCCCTACAAATGCCACAGTGCATTGGAAAGAGATGGCTCTATATGTGCAGTTTTCAGGAACATGAGGGCAAGGAAGCATCTAGAAACCCTGACTCAGCAGCAATTCGCTGATTGCCAGTGGAGCATAAGCGTACCACGAGTACAATCCCAGCGCTCTGTGCCCAGCAGGCCTTTGAAAGACTCTCAACCTGCTTGTCTCTCCATTGGTAGGACAAAGGACATTTGTTAAACTCCAGTGCTGTAAAGCAGAGAGAAACTATTTCAAGGAGTCCCACTGTCTCCTCAGAAATCCGAAATCATAAATGAGACCGTTCCCCTCTTCTGTTGTTTCAGAAGGCTAATGAGTGGAAGCCACTAGGAGGCAACGTCTGCCCAATATTATGAAGGCCTTTGTAGCTTGAGACTTTTCATTCTTTAGTTTTCGCAAGACACAACTGAAAAGTTTGACACAACTAACCATGCACAGTGGGGCAAGAATCATTTCACATGGGAATTGAAAAGGGTCTTTATGAAGTAAAAAACCATTAGGACCTAATGCTTAATGGGAAAATACTAATAGCGTTCCCGTAAGCTGGAGTTACAGACATGAAAAAGTCATAGGGCAAAAACTAATGATGTAATGTATGGTGATTAACATAACATAATAAAATTAAAAAAAAAAAAGTCATAGGGGTGCCTGGGTGGCTCAGTCGGTTAAGCATCCAACTCTTGGTTTGAGCTCAGGTCACGGTCTCACGGTCGTGGGACGGAGCCCCGCCTCAGGCTCTGTGCTCTGTGCCCCGAGTCTGCTTCAGATTTGTTCTCCCTCTCCCTCTTCCCCTCCCCACTTGTGCTCTCTCTCTCTCTCTCAAATAAATAAATAAAATCTTAAAAAAAAAAAAAAAAGTCATGCAGGGGCAACCTAACCTACCAAGAATTCTAAATCATAAAGCTATGATAATGAAAACTGCATGGCACTGGGGCATAAATAGATGGATCAATAGAACAGATTACACATTCTAAAGGTCAGGAATAGAGCCAAACACAGGCTCCTGAGTGTATAATAATGGAAGTATTTCAAATCAGAAGGGAAAATGATGGGTTTTCTTAGTGGGACAGTTGGATAGTCATACTTAAAAAATAAAGTTGGATTACTAATTTCACACTTTCTACTGAAATAAATTTCAGATGATAAAAGATCTATTTTTAAAAATTAAATCACTGGATACTACAAAAAACATGAGAAAGAGGATTTTTAAATATGAGACAAAAATTAAAGCTATTTTAAAAAGAGATTGATAAATTCAACTAAATTAACATTTGAAAATATCCATGGCACATGCAGCATCACTCATCAGCAGAGAGATGCCAATCAAAACCATAGTGAGCTACCACTCACATCTGTTAGAATAGTTAGTATCAAAAAGATAAGAAATAACAAGTGTTGGTGAGGATGTGGAGAAAGGGGAACCCCCTTACACTTTTGGTGGGAATGCAAAATGGTGCAGCCACTGTGGAAAACAGTATGGAGTTTCCTCAAAAAATTAAAAACAGAGCAACCATATGATCTAGCAATTTCATTTCTGGGTATTTATCCAAAGAAAAACAAAAACACTAACTTGAAAAGATATCTGAACCCCTATGTTCACTGCAGCATTATTTACAATAGCCAAGATATATATAAACAACCTTCATGTCCACCAATGGGTTATAGAAGATGTGAGATATATCTCTATACAGATCTAGCCCTAGATACAGATATACCTCATGCTGGAATAGTACTCAGCCATAAAAAGGAATGAGATCTTGCCATTTGTGACAACATGGATAGAGCTAGATGGTATAAAGTTAAGTGAAATGAGTCAAACAGAGAAAGACAAATTCTATATGATTTCACTTGTATATGGAATCTAAAAAAAATGAGCAAGCAAAGGAAAACAGAAACAGACTCATAAATACAGAGGACAATCTGATGGTTGCCAGGTTTGGGCGGGGGGAATGGGTGAGATAGGGGAAGGGAATGAAAAGGTACAAACTTCTAGTTATAAGATAAATAAGATATGAGGATACAATGTACAGTATAGGGAATGTAACTAATAGTATGTAATAACTTTGTATGCTAACAGATGATAGCTAGATTTATTATGATCACTTCATAAGGTATATAAATGTTGAATCACTATGTTATATACCTGAACCTAATATAATATTGTATGTCAACTACACATCAATAAAAAAATATGCATGGCAAAAAATTTTCAACACAATTTGCAACTCATGTTGTAGATGAGGGCTAATGTTCTTTAAAAAACAAAGAGCTTCTACAAATCAATAAGAAAAAAACCTACAGTCCAACAGGAAAAAAATGGATACAGGAAATGAGCAGTTCACAGAAAGGAAGTACATGATTCTGAAACATATGAAATGATGTTCAACCTAATAATAGTAATGCACACTGAAATTATAATAAGAATCCATCTTCTACCTATCAAGTGTCAAAGATCAAAAGTTTTATCATACCCTGTGTAGGCAAGGAAGCACTCTTATATGCTGCTATCCTGTGTGTAACAACTACAGCCTCTATGGAATGAGTTTGGTAATATCTATCAAAATCCAAAATGTACATACATTTATCCCATCTATTTCTAGGACTTTATCTTACATATATCCTGGTACATGTGTGAAATGATATACAAGGTTTTTTCTGAAGCATTGTTTGTGATAGCAAGAAAATGGAAACAGCTTAAGTACCTTTCAATTGGTCAAATAAATCAAATTATATTCTTAAAGCAGAATATAATGGAATTGTTTTTAAAATTGAGGCAGTTCTAAATGCATTGGTTTAGGATACTCACCAAGAAATATTTTTAAACAAGAAAAGGAAGGTGGTAGAATATCTACAGGATGCTACCATTTGTTGAAAAAAAATATAGATGTTTGTATATGCACAGCCTACCTGGAAGGATAAATATGAATCAGGTAATAGTAATTGCCTCCAGGGAGAAAAACTGAGTAGGTGACAGATAAATAGAAAGGAGACTTGACTTCCACTGTATCCCTTTTGTATCTTTGAATTTGTACCCATGTGTACATATTACCCAAAATCAATTAAATAATTAACTTTTAGAGCTGTATTACAAGCTCAGGAGTTGGTTGAACGTGTTTGCAGAGCACACATTAATTTGAATTTTGTAAAGTAGCTTCTCTAGGAATTCGATACTTCGACAATTTGTGTGGGACGGAAGCAAGGAGTGTACATGGGCTTCAGGTCATCTGAGGGGCTGGTAACCCTGAGGAGGGACTGCCTCTGCACTGCCGTGTCTAATACCTAGATTTAAGCATGTTTTCTCCCCAGAGGAGGGGGGGCGGTGTGTGTACAAACAATATGGAGGAATCCAGTGCCATCACTCCTGGAAGCAGCCTACGGATGGTGCTGTCACTGCAGTGCACAACAGATGGCTAAAGATGAATTGTTTGTTGAAAACACAGTGGGTTCTTGCTAGCATTCCTGTTGGCCGTACCCACATTCAGCCAAGCAGTCAACACCATTCAGTGAGAACTGTGAACAGAGTACACTGCTGGGCCAGTAAAGTAACGTTCCCCAAACCTGCAAGGACACAATTAGACCTTCTGAATCAGAACCTCTTAAGGGGGCCTGTGAGTCTAAGATTTTACAAGCAGCCAGGTGATTTTTATGATCAGTTAGGAAACATACTCATAAGATGGGGGGCGGGGAGAGGTGGGCAGGGGAGGAATAGGAAAAAGAAGAAAAATCCATGTATGGCTATCCAACTGTCCCACTAAACGCAAGAACTAACTGTTGCTGTTGGAAGCCATTTTTAAAAGGCTTAACTACCTGTAAACATGGAACTTTGTGTTTTAAGATGAAACATTTTGGTTAAATCAGGATTAAGAAGAAGAAGATTCTTTACATATTGATTTTTGTTCTTAAAACTTGGTAAATAAAAATTTTTGAACAGGACTATTTTTCTTCTAATAAATGAGGATATTACGAGATTTGGTGTTAACTAAACATCACTATTAGTTCATAATAGCATAGAAACACAAGGTTGAATGCTGCCAACCATGAGACTTAGGCTTTTCTGTAATTAGATCTCTCACAAAATCCAAGTGAGCCAAAGGATTCCAGCAGAATGATCCTGGATTTTTGTTTTCTCTGTAGTTCCCCTCCAGAGCCTGAATGATACCATATCTATTTCAGGCAGAGAATCCCAGGAGCCTAGTAACATCCACTCTGCTGGATTCTCCAAGATCTCCTTTACCACTCCAAGGCCCACATATGTGGACAATTACTTGAGGTCCCCATAGAACTGCCTGCCCGGAATGGTGATTTAACTTTACGCTTTCAGATCCAGTTTAAAAATGATTACATCAGGAATGTTTTTGCGTCTTTTGTAAAACTGCTCTTAAAGACAATCACTATTATCTTGTTCAATAGCCCTTATATAAAGATCTACATGAAAAATTCATCTTAGAGCTGAATGTCAAGAAATATAATTGTCTCCTAGTGAAATGTTATGCTTCCTTTTTATAAAAAGATGAGTTATGTAATCTCTTTCTTTCTCCCTCTTGCTGTCTCCCCCTCTCTCCTGTTTTCACCTTAGCTACCAGGAAGTTCAGATTTAAATTTTCTGTTCCATTGAGCTACTGTTCTTAACCTGGCCTTTCTGATACGATCTCTTCACCCCTGCATGATCTGGCTCTTGTTCTTACAGGAGTGTTTCTAGTGGTTCTATTATGTCTGGGTCTTTTAATGTGAACAACTTGAATACTTTTGGAAATTGACAGAACATAAGTTAGAAGTGAAGGAATAGCCTGGGTTTTCATTGACTGAAGTTTTACTACACAACCAGGAGGTATATAGGATTCTAAATGATCACAGTTAAATCAGATTCATTTTGGAAGAAAGATTTCATTTAGGAAAAGCTGAATGTCAAGATTACTGGGGCGGGGAGGGGTGGAAATCATCCCAGAGCTCGCTCTCCCAAAGGCTCCCTGCTGAGGGATATCACCTGGGTCAGGAAAACAATACCATAAAAAGATTGGTTATTAGCTGTTGAATACTCATGAATTTTGGCCCATTCATGCCAGCGATCCTCCTGTCATCCCGAAAAGCAAGCAAGGGGCAGGAATAACTGTCTCCTCTGTCCACAGGTTGGGAAGGTCAAATCATTTGCCGTTGACCATTGGTCGTCATCACCTATCCAGCTGAAAACTTAGTACAAAGTTTTTTTAAAAAGAAAGAAATGCTGGGATTCTTCATCTCCTGCTCAGGTACTAAGTTCATTAGAAAACTCGCCCTTATTTGTCCTTAATACGCAGACAGAGCCGCAGGTGTCCCCAGCTGGAAAACCCACCTGTGACAGACTTTTCTGTCCCTGCCCCACCACGTGTGGCCCTGAAAGCTGGAAGCAGGAAGAATGTGATCTTATGGGCCCAGCAACCAGAGCCCAGCCCACCCTGGGGATGCTTCTGGGGCAGGAGACCCAGAGAAGGTCTCCACACCCCTACAGCCTCAGCCAGGGAGGGGAGCAGGAAGTTCACAACCGACTACTTTTGTGGTGTATTGAGTCTCACAGATTTGTCATTCAGTACACAGCTTCTCTCTGCACAGCCCACACAGCTAATCCCTGTACTATATTTCTCTCAGTTTTCCCTCCTCCACCCACAGTTCTGCTGACTTCTCTCTACACAGGAGAGACAGAACAGCTGAGGAAACAGCCGAGCGGTGGAAAATTTTTGAAAGTGTTTTGAGCCCACCCAACCTGAGGAGAGCATTCAAAGAAAAACAGGAAAGGGTGAGTAGGAGCTCCCTCAGCCCCCACACACAGGCCAGGGATTGTCACTCCTGCCCACGCCCAATCCCAACAGGGGCCGACTGCTGGGACCCAGCCATGGTGCCCACACACAAAAATATGCAAATGTGCTTTCTGTGAGGATTATGGAATGGAGGCAATTGCTTGGTTATTTCAGATACCACGTCATGGAACTTGGGGGCTCAGTAGGCTCATTCCATTCAAACACTCACCATAAGAGTTCAACCAGCATCTTTGATCTTAAATCGGAATATTTAGAGGCCATCATACTGGGAGAATGAATGCAGGTCTGAAGATGACTGTGTTTCTGTTCTGGCAACCAAAATCAGATTCCCCAATCTAAAGGGTAATCAATGCCCTGAGTGTGTGTGTGTGTGTGTGTGTGTGTTCCTATTATTCATTCTTTTCTCCATTCTTTTAATTTCCTTTCGATTTCTCTTCCTACTCCAGACTGGAGCCTTTAAGGCTGTCTGCCTTTTCAGGGTTTGAGGGTAAGAAAGAGATGTGAACTCATTTAGTCCTCAGCTCTCCTCTACCAGTTAGACCAGAGATTCCAGCCAGTTAGACGATGTGAGAGTGGCAAAACCAAAAGGAGTTTGGCTACTCCCCTCATTCGCCCCCCTCATTCATTCATTAAACAGACCTTTATTGAATATCTACACAGATAAGGTCCCCATCCTCACCCAGCCAGCCTAGCCACATCAAAAAGAAGTAATCTTTGATCACCCCTTACTCCCCCCCAGCAGTGACCTCTGGATCAATTTTTGGATCTGGTTTAGCACAGGGTTTTTGGATAGAACCCAGAACCAATAAAAGGGTTATGCAACCAATGGCTAAACAAGATTATCAGTGCTGTTCGCTATGAGTGACCCATTAACCAGTTTCCAGCCCACAGACCAGGCTGGTCCTATCTCCTACCCAAGCATCCAAAGCACTAAAATTAACTCATTCACCATTCTTCCCTACTTTGTTAGCATGGTTATTTTGTTCCCATTTTGAATGAGATTATCCTTAAATCCAGCCTAACTTCTCTTATTGGTATCAGTATTTTGTGTTCAGTGTTAATTGATATTAACCCATTCAGGTAACACGTAGTTATTGAGTAGCTACAATATGCCAGATACTGTCCCGACACTGAGGCTGCAAATTTTCATTTGCAGTTGCACTCAGCCAACAAGTGAGCGGGATCAGACACCTCTTGGCTTGCTGTTCTTTCCAGGACACAGAGTAACTCTAATTATGCGCTGCTGTGCAAAAAATCAAAGTGAACAATGTGGTTCTAATAGAATGGAACAGTAGGGATTATGTGCATTTGTTGACTAGAGGTGATAAAGTTTTAAGTTTCCTTGTTTATCAATTCTATTATCTGCCTAGCTGTGTACAGTTGTTATGTTAGAGATAGAGCAACATAGATGATAGTTAAATAGTTAATAACGTTTTATAGAGTTTTGAACTATCCGACCCTGTAAGGAATGCTTTCAAGTTGGTTTTAAGAACCAGATAGTTGAAAGACTAAAGCGCATGGCCACTCCCAAAGAGCAGAATTTTCCTTCCTTCTGGAACTCTTAAATTGGAGAACCAAAAGAGATACAAACGAGTTTTGCGGCCCCGGGCCTCTGAGATTAAGGATGAATTATTCCAGTCCCCTGATGCTAAGCTGGGGTATAAGACATTGAGCCTTTTATATTGATGAGGGATGGCTCTAATATGGTACAAGAGCAACAGACTTAGCAAATGAACAGGGCAATGATTTGTGGCCAACAAATTTGTGCTTGCTTCAAGAAATTAAATTTTTTGTCAGACTCGGCAGGGCTCCAGAGGCTGGAGAGTCACCCCTGGGTTGTGGATTGGACATACCATTCCACCTCCTGGCACTGAGGAGTCTTTTAGCACCTAACTGGAAAGCAGCTCCATCTCCAACACAGCTCCAAACTATCAACAAGGCTCTGCATGTGGAATTTCCCTTCACTTTAAACTCGCTGGACTATATCCATTCACTAACAAAGGATCCTTGTATTGTTCTAGAACTACTAGGAACTTCTGCTTATCCAGCCTCTCAGATGATCTCCTTTAATGGAAAAAATTAAAAATGAACCCACTGGCAAAGTCTCAAATAGAATAAACTAATGACAAGCCTTATGTTTTAATTAGCTCGACTTTTGTCTTAATAAAATTAGTGGATGGCCATTTTTTTTTTTTTTCTTACAAATGGAACTGTCATTGGTTCCTTTGGCTTTGATAGAAGGATTTGTTTGGAATGTATTTATCATTTTTGATACTAAATGAACATTTTGTTTGTTTTATTTTGAGGGTCCCAAGGTGATCAGGAAAAGGAAAAACACTGATCAACGAAGTTTTGAATAATGGTACTGCATTCTCTCTTTAAATCTATGATTTTCATGTGACAAAAGAAACCACGGAGACATAATAACTCCATGTTGTCAGGCTGTTGAAGTATGCTAACACAGTCCATGTACTAACTCAGTCTACGTACTAACTCAAGGTTTAGGACTAATGGAGAGAATAAGACAGATCTGAGTTTGAATCCTAACTCCAAATTTTCATTCCATCATTTACTACCTTGGCCAAATTATTTAACCTCCTTGAATCTCATTTAATGGAGATCATCACCTCAGCTCCCTCCTAGGATTGTTGAGAGGGCTGAATGAGATTTAGCCCAGTTCCTGGCATGTTGAAGACCTTCAATGAATGACATTTGCCCGTCCATTCCCCCTTTCTCTTCTCCCTGTAGCTACGTTTATGAGGTGACATCACAATTCCCTTAGTGAGATGGCTACTGGGTCTCAGGTTTTCTAGATCTCTGCTGATTTAAGAATCCAACTGTGCTGATATTATTTATGCAAATGCCAGCCGGGGACGATATCATAACAAGGATGAGTCATTTCAGAGTACTCCTTAACAGTCTGATTTTGCCTCAGAAAGAACTGGGTTTTCCTCACTGCTGGTGGAGAACAGTGGGAGAGATTCTCAGGGACTCAGGCACTGCTGATACAGGATTCTCATGACACCAAGGGTTTTTGTCGAGAAGGCCCAGGAATCCCCTAAGTGACATTAAACAGGAATTAGCAGCCTGGACTTCGAAATCTGACAAAATGGGGTTTGAATCCTGATTGTTACTCACTCGCTCAGTACCCTCTCAAAATGTCTGTTTTCTCTCAGAGTTCCTATAAGAATTAAATAAGGCAATGTGCATAAAGCATTGAGGACAGTGACTGGCACATAGTAAATGCTCAATAAAAGTCAGTTATAATCTCTTCTGTCACTATCTCCCTTTCTCCTTCCTTTCCTCCTCCTTCTCTCTCCTCTTCTCCCATCCCGTCTTAGTCAGAGTTTACCACTCCTCTGTTTGCTAGTTACTGAAGCCTGCCACCCAGCATTTGGCACATTAACAGAGATGTTGTTTTTTGTACATTTACTATGTTCTCACTACTGCTGAAATGCCTACATTCCACCCATACACTCAACATTAATTCATCCTTTGATCATTATTTTATGAAGCCTATCTTCACATACTTGAAAGAAACTGTAATTATTCCTCAGTCAAATGAAACCTCACATAACTAAATAAATAGTTGTTGACTGATCATGTAATCAAGAGCTTAAATAATACACTTTATTAAAAAGCTGTCTAATTTCACACCATTATTTCTAAGTTTTATATCCTACCAAAATAGTTTATCTCAGTAAATTTCATTTAAAAAAAAAACTACAAATGTCTCTGTTAAAATATGAGCATTAATAATAATGACCTGAATATGCATCATAGAATGTAAAGTTGCTCTGTTGCCATGGACGGAGGCTAAGAAATCACCCCCTCAGTAAATAAATCAATATTTACCAAATGCCCCCAGGATGTACAGCCCTTTATTGATAAATTTAAAGCTTTATAAGTTTAGTGAGAGAGCTTCCCATTTCTTTTTTTCCTGCAAAATCTCTTTAGATCCTTCATGCTCTTAGAGAGGCAGCTATGTCTCTGTAATAATATATATATAATAGCTCCTTTGTATTACCAATACATCAAGGAGACCCAGATTTACTTTATATACAAGCTCACTATTAGTAGTAATTCTGATATAACTACTAATATTCTGATATAACTACTAAAAAGTGCTTGAAATATGCATAAATCCTGTCTAAGGATTCAAGTTAAATATACCTCAAAGAATGTTCCATCTTATTAAAATTTGCATACATTTTTCTTACAAGGGAGTCATTATTCTGCATTGTAGCATGTGTTTTATTACAAACTTGGGAGTTCATTGATGAATAGTGATGGAGTTGCAAATCAAGTCAACAGCTTCATTAGCTCAGCAAGATTTTAGGAAGCTCTTCTCCCTCTGTGAGCAGAAGCTCTGAGTTAGGTTAGGACCTTCAGCTGAGTTCCGGGCACCCTGGGCTCTCCCCGTGGAGAGGTGAGGTCTCCCGAGGAGAGGCTCCTTACCTGAGGCCCTCGGCCTCTGGAGAGTGCTGTCTACAGTACTCCAGAGTATAGGTCTCAGTAGCCTCTGGGTTGGCAGGCTGCCATCGGATGGTGGCCATGTTCCAACACACCGTACAGTCCTCGGCGCAGATTACAGGGCTGGAAGGGGCTGCAAGAGAGAACTAAATCAATTATGGAACATAATATGAACATCAGCCCTGCTTCCCTGGTACCCTGAGAAATGTGCTTGGGCATGACCTTATTTGAATTTTTGATTAAAAAATACATTCTTGGTTGAAAGCCCAAAAGATAGGAAAATTTAAAGAATGAAAAGTCTCCCTCCCACCTCTACCTTCCAAATTGCAGTTTTCACCCATCCCCAGAGAGCCTTTAATATTAGCTTCCTAGAAATCCCGCCAGTTTCTTTCTACATATCCAAGCAAATAAAAAGGAAGATTCTTGTCTACCTCCCTTCACAAAAAAGTTAGCCATGATCTTGCCTTCAGTAGGTACTTAATAAATACTTGTTTCAGAAGGCAAGAAGAAAGGATAAAATGGTGGGAGTGAGTCATTTCTTCCTCTGAGGTAGTTACAATGATCTTCAAGGCAATGCAAACTTGGTTTATGCCGCACCTACTTCAGCTCCCTGTGAAAAGGCTTCACTGTGGGAATGCATTCCCAGTTGAATATCATTGCTGAAAACTCTTTGGGGGCTCCCAGCACCCATACGATGAAGCTTCTTACCTTGGCAAACATGGCCCCCAAACACTAGCCTTTCTTACTTCATGTCTTTCCTCTCCTTGTTTTTAAGTCAAAGAAGTAGTAACAAACTTCTTGTAGTGCCCTGCACACTCCATACTGTTTCTTACCTTGATGTCTCTGCTCACATGTTTTCTTCAAATGGAATACACTCCTTTAACTGATCCTTTAAAGGATTCCATTCAGGCATCAATTCTAAGAAGCCATTCCAGATCCTGCCCCCACCCCAGCTCTCTCGGGTATCCCTGTGGAGTGTTCTCATAATAACTTGTAAATAACTAGATCATGGCCCTTACCACAGTTTTTTATGATCTTTTGTTTTTTATCTCTCCCACTTGACTGCAAGCTTCTTGAGAACAGGAACCAAGCTTTATTCGTCACTGAATACTCAGCACTGTACAACACCCAGCACACAATAGGTGCTTAATAAATGCTTATTAGTTGATCTCAGTAGTGTGCGAAGAATTGAATATTGCCTCCCAACACCCCCTTAACATCTCTTTACCTGTTCTAAAAATTGCCCTTTCGCTGGGCAGGCTACATCCAGTGAAGTTCACGGCCATTACCCACACTTGATAGCATCGGTCAGGTTCCAAATCTTCAAAAATGCAGTAGCTTTCTTTCACTGTCAATCTGTATTCTTCTACCAAGTCTAGCATAAAACACAGTTATAAACTCTAGGGTGTCTTCCAAAGTTAATTGAAAATTATAGCTATTGGAAGAATTGCTCTACTATTTTCAGTGGAAAATTCAAACTGATAAACTGACAGATATCGGGTGGGAGGATGGGTTAGCCTGGTGATGGGTATAAAGGAGGGCACATTCTGCATGGAGCACTGGGTGTTATGCCCAAACAATGAATCATGGAACACTGCATCAAAAACTAATGATGTAATGTATGGGGATTAACATAAGAATAAAAAAATTAAAAAAAAAACTGACAGGTATCATTTTGTGATAGCTCTCACTTTAGAATCCATAAGAAAGTAACAGCATGGTAAAAAGAGATATTTAGAGTGATGCATTATTACTGTGAATGCTTACCAGAAAATAATAGCATATTAGTAACATTCTGGGCTTCATCTGCCACAATTAAAATAACTTATTTCAATAGCAAACACTAAAATTGCGTAGTTTATATTATAATAGCTTAAATGTCTGTAGTACATTCTCAAAAAATTCGTAAGAAGCAATGCTAATATTTCAGGAGAGTATGTAATAAATATGGACAACCCCATTTTCTCTAAATTTATGATGTTATAAAATACCTTTCCAAATTAGTAAACAATTTTAGTACTCAGCATGATTTTCAAAGTTTCAAATCCTGGTTCCTCCTCATGAATTCCAGAATCCTTTCAACTAGAGAGTTCCACGATTTATAGAAATACTTGAATAACTTTGATAAGTCATACTATTCTAAAAAATAACTTGTTCAAACAAGACATTTCCTAAAATTTCTTACGTTATTTTACTTTCAATATTTTAGTGGCATTCCTACGCGATACCATTACGAACATGTGCCCCTTTGGGCCAATCTGATTATTCTTACTGAAATTTTTTCTCCTTTACAAAGAATTATTTTCTTTTTTAAATTAGCCTGTGGTCATTTTAGTTCTCCTCCATTATTTCTCTTGAAAGTCACATCTTCAAAACTCCTCCAGTTAAGAAGCCCAGATCATTTTCTTTTTTTTTCTTTTATTCTTATGTTAATCCCCATACATTACATCATTAGTTTTAGATGAAGTGTTCCATGATTCATTGTCTGTGCATAACACCCAGTGCTCCATGCACAACGTGCCCTCTATAATACCCATCACCAGGCTAACCCATCCTCCCACCCCCCTCCCCTCTAGAACCCTCAGTTTGTTTTTCAGAGTCCATCATCTCTCATGGTTCGTCTACCCCTCCGATTTCCCCTGCTTCATTCTTCCCCTCCCGCTACCTTCTTCTTCTTCTTTTTTTTTTTTCCTTAACATATATTGCATTATTTGTTTCAGATCATTTTCTTTTAAAGGAGATTTAGAAGCTCTTCAACTCAGTTTCTTTAATTGCATCTTTCCAACCCACTGAGCTATACTTTCTGGATGGAAAGTTTGGTTTAAAGAATCTCATAAGGACTTACACACTGAAAAACATTTCCCCCACATTGTAGAAACTGTGGCTGCAGTCTTCAGTGGAATCATGCCCTTCGGCTGAGTCCTGCTGTCCCAGCACTTCTTTCAACAATGCACACAATGTATGTTGGGGGAGACCCCACACACAGCACAGTATCCCAGTATAGATCACTGGATCAGCTAACTGACATCAGTAGATTTCAAGGTGTCAAATGAATGAGACACAGGACACGTTAAGCGTTTGGAGGCTGGGGGTGGGGAGGAGCTGAAGCGCTTCAAACAAAACATTCCAGGCAATAAATTGGTGTTAAGAGGAGTCATGGAGAGCCACACAGTTCCCTGACCTCTACAGCTAGATATCGAGGAGGGAGAAGCGTGCTGTAACAAAACAAACAGAAACAAGCAAACCAAAACATAAGCTTTGGAGTCTCAAAGGTTTGTGCTTGAATCCTACCCCCCTGATGTATAAGTTGTGTGACCGTGGGCAAATTACTTCACCTCCCATCAGTTTCCTTATTTGCACATGGGGATAATGACACTCACCTTGTGTTGTGACAGATGTATGATCACATCGCCAGGAAAATAAGCAGTCCTTAATAAACAAACTTAGCCAACTTTACACTATGCCTATGGTTGCTTTTTTTTTTTTTTTACCTTTTCCTAATTTAAATAAGTATCATATGACATCTCAAAAGCCTTAAATCTTGGTAACAGCAAACTATATTATAATTTGTTCCTCATGACAAATTGGGCTCCTGAGTTTTGTAATGCCATGTCCATCCTGTCACATGCTCATGGGGTTTCCAAAATATGTGGGTCTGTCTTCAACAAGCAATATAAAAATGCCAGCACAACAGTTCTGATTCATTAGGAAGTACAGACTCCAAGTGCTTGCTTGGCATCTAGGTCTCATTAGAAGTCCTACTGAACAGAGAGATATTTACAGAGGCTCAACTAAATATGTGTCATACATTCACCCTACTAATCACTTTCACTTCCATCTGCATATGAATTGGAGACACAGGGAGACTACACATACTGAGGCCCATGCCTTGAGAATTATGAACCCTGAATTAACCTTTATGGTTTGTTTGCAGCTTTTATCAAGGTGGATCTGAGAAACCGCCAGCCATGACATCCAATACTGCATTTGCATTAAAATTATTTTGGAGGGGGGCGCCTGGGTGGATCAGTTGGTTGGACAGCTGCCTTCGGCTCAGGTCATGATCCCAGAGTCCTGGGATCGAGCCCCGAGTCCGGCTTCCTGCTCAGCGGTGACCCTGCTTCACCCTCTCCCTCTGCCTGCCGTTCTGCCTACTTGTGCTCTCTCTCTATCTCTCTGTCAAATAAATAAATAAAATCTTAAAAAAAAATTATTTTGGAGGACACTATCTTGTATACAGCTCATTTCTCTTCTGCAAATTGGTACATGTTATACTTTCTTTTAGACTCAAGCACTGATGGAGACTTGTTCTCCCTGAAGTGCTCCTTTCTGAAAATGAGAATCTTAGTTGCTCCTGTTATCCTGAGAGCTCAAAGCCAAATCTGAATCTCAATGACAATATTCATGTTGACCATTATGATATGTATGCATTTTCTTTTCCTTGATTCTGATTTCCAATTTCTGCTTATGTGTTTTATGTTTGCTTATATGGTTGTTGGTTTGTTGCTGTTTTTATATGTGCTATAAATGCTTTGTGGAATGAATCATAATATGCATATCTTTAAATACTTCATATTAAGTTACAGAAATGTTGACATGCATCTGTATTTGTGTTAGCAATCCTACCGTTTACTTCTTGGTCATCCTGTGGCTCCTCCATGCAGTAAACCTGGAATGAATCAATGACATCTTCTTTGTTCATGCTCCAATAAACTGCAATTGTGGTGCTGGTGGCAGAATTTGCTTCCTGAGGTTCTAATCTAGGAGGCTGTGGAACTGGAATAAAAGCAAGATTGATTATCGCTAATGCTGTTTTTACTCATTGTTTCTTTTTCATTATGCTAAACTCACTTATGCTCATTGAAAAAACTTCAAACAATACAGAAATACATGGAGTAAATGTGGAAGGGCTCCCTTGTTCTCAACAACACCCACCCAAGCATATTCGCTGGAGGCAACCACTGTGACATTTGAGTATGTGTCCCTCCAAAATGTTTTTTATGCATTTGTATATACGTGCTTATAGACACAGAGAAATAAACATAGATCCCAAACTGTCATCACTTGATAATAATCTTCTGTAGTCCTACATTCAAAGTAACAAACTTATATAGAGGTGAGAGGATGCATCAAATGATTTGGTTTTCCTTCAAAATGAAAACTTGAGTTGCTTTGCTACATAACCACTGTTGTTTCCTTCTACATAAATAGGGTCTATATTCAGAACAGAGACAAATAAAACTCTTTCAGATCCAGTTGCTACATCATCAAAGCTGAAAAAAGACTGGTATGAATAAAAAATATCAAAATACACTTTCTGAAGTTACTATCCCATTTTCTCTTTCTAACGTGACTATACCAACACATTTTTTAAAAATTAAACAAAATATAAAAACTACATAAAAGAAAAAGTACCCTATTAACTGATGCAAAGGTAAGGTTTAGATATCTAATATAATTCTATTTTTCTGAATTTTAAATTCAGACAATATTCTCAAGT
This sequence comes from Mirounga leonina, assembly GCF_011800145.1. NCBI lineage: Eukaryota > Metazoa > Chordata > Mammalia > Carnivora > Phocidae > Mirounga > Mirounga leonina. Next base: position 50,720,439 of record NW_023270426.1, on the reverse strand, counting down.
GTTTTCATAGAGATTTTTAAAGTTTATGCATATTGAACATTAATGGTATGTACAACGCCATAAATCAAGTTCTTATGCAACTCTCTTCCAAAATTTTTGAGATACAAAAGCATTGAACATATTTTACAAATTAGAGGAAAAGGTTATTCCTATAGTTGAAAAGATGTCATGCTTTTAAATTTGCTTTTGTGGTTATTTTTTCCAGTCAACATTTCCTGAGAGATAAGCTTACTGAAATACTATGGGCCAAATTTTACGAGATTACTTTATGAAAAGTCAACACCGAAGGAAAAGAAAACAAAGGTTAGTTCAACAAGAAGGTAAAAAAAAATAATAATAAAATAAAATAATAAATAGGTCTAAAGAATGGAACAAAAAGAGACAAATTGAAAAGATTCGATAAAGAGATAAGGAGCTAAGGAAACACAGAGTTATGAAAAGCAGGATAAGAGAGTGGTCAAGTTCATAGGCTTCAAAGCAGAGACACCAGTCTGAGGTTAAATGCCAGATCCCCCACTTAATAGCTGTGTTAGCTTAGCCTCAGTTTCCCCATCTTTGAAATGGGAGAATAATAATAATAATAATAATAATAATAATAATAATAATAATACCATTTCCTCCCAGGTTTGTTGTAAGCAGCATATATACATTAAGTGCTTAGTAGATTGTCTGACACACAAACAGCGCTAAAGTTTCAAAAGGCAAAACAGCCTTGGCAGGAGCACAGAAAATGGAGAGAAGGCAGGAAGCCCGTGAAGATGGGAGTTGAACTGGGGATCCATCATCTGGTAAATCACAGAGGGACTGCAGAGGTAAGACATGCTGAGCAGGCTGCTCAATAACCTCAGAAGCTTGCCTGTCAGAGCACCTCCCCAACGAATGATAATGGTTCAGAGACCCTCACACTGTCTTTAACTTTCTTATTTGTCTTCCGGGCAGGAAATCAGTGTCACATTCTACAGGAGTCCATCCAGATAAATGTAGTTCAGTAAATTTTCATGGTGCCCAGGTTTACTGAAGAGCCAGGCAGAATTCTTCAACTATTGTCAATCGTCTTTGAAACGGTGCTGAACTCCTTGAGGCATGAATGATGAAAATCTCCCTTTCTTTTTTCCTATGAATTTTACATTGAGCTATATCTGCTTTTAAAAATGGCAACATGTTTTCAAAAATCTCTCTCTCTCTTAGGTAGCTTAACAAACTTAAAAAAGTGATATTTACTCCCCCAACAAATCACCAAATTTTAAGGAAGAAGTGGTTGTAGGGAATTAAGCAAAGCATGTGGGCTAGGAATGATTTTGTACCTCATGTGCTCCTTCCCCCAAAATTCCCCCCAGTTAAAACATCTCTTTTCAAAAACAGGAAACATTTTTACTTTTCAAAGCATTCTAAAATTAAAAAGAGAATAAGAATATTCCATAGATGCAATCCAACGATAATGGCTAGATTTGCAGTTCCTGTGTGGCAGGATATCAGGGGCTCAGATTTCATACATTAGCAACTCTGTTTACACTTCTATAGGAATAAACTTGCAAAGGAGTAATGCCAAAAAAATACAAAATGGGATTTTAAGGCTTCTTTATGGGAGGCTAAGGAATTGGGCAGAGAAATGACACCATGGATTCCCTCTACCTGATGGCATGTGCCCATAAAGAGCTGTCACACTCAGGTAAGCATCAGATCAACTTGGACTTCAGCACCTGTGTGGCCACGTAGATTTCCACTCCATCTAGCTGTTCCCAGAAGAGCAGCATGATTCACAACAGCCAAAATGTGGAAGCAACCCAAGTAGATATCAGTGGGTGAACCAATAAGCAAATGCAGTATAGACATACAATAAGATATTATTCAGCCTTGAAAAGGGAGCGGGGGGGGGGGAAACAAGAAAAGCAAAGGAAGGACATGTGACGCATGCCACCATGCATGAACCTTGAGGACATGACACTAAGTGAAATGAATCAGTCACAAAGAGACAAATACCGTATGACTCCACTTACAGGAGGGACGGAGAGTAGTTAAATTCATAGAGACAGCAAGTGGAATGGTGGTTGCCAGAGGCTGGGGAGCCGGGGGAATGGGGAGGTGTTGTTCAAGAGGTACAGTTTCAGTTTTGCAGGATGAAAAGAATTTGGAAGATGGATACTGGTGATGGTTGTGCGAGAATGTGAATACACTTAATACTACTGAACTATACACCTCAAAGTGGTTAAGATGGTAAATTTTATGTTATGTGTATTTTACCACAAAAAAAAAAAAAAAAAAAAAACCAAGTCCCTAGGAGGCAAAGTCGAGGAAGCCTTGGATGTTACTAATCTCTGGTTATCCCTTCTCTCAGGGCAAGGCACTCCGCCTCTCTGTGGTGGGGCAGTGTTTCAAGGGCAGAGACCCTGAAGCCGAACTGCTCCCCACCCCACCCCCCACACCGCACAAGTAGCCGTATATCTAGGGCAATATAGGAGACATTTTTCTGTTCCCTCTGTTTCCTCACCTGTCAAATGGGAATAATAACAAAACCTACCTCCTAGGCTTGTCGCAAGATTGGAGCAAAAGATATGCTGCGGTGTCCCCAGTGCCTGGCGCCATGTGAGTGTGAAATAGATGCTAGGGGCTGTCACATCCTTTCCTTAGAATTTCTGATTGGCTTAGGCAGTGATCGGATTAACTTTTCAGGTACCCAGTGAGGATTTTATATCTGAGAGGCGTCACCACCACCAGTCAAAAATGAACAAATACTATTTAGCAGTAAGTCAACACCCCTGGGCTCCAATCCCATGAAGCAGCCATACCATGTGCAGCTTTGCTTCTCAGAAATCAGTCTCCCTGTAAACGGCTCGGAACTCCCGGGAGTCCCAAGCACCCTCTTTCTGAACGAATCATTAACACTTTGTGACAACTTAACTCTGTGGCCTCTCAAATATATAAAATGTCCTCTCATTTTGCCTGTCAGATATTCGAAAGAATATCCTTCTAAATGAACAGCAGCATACAATGAATCCCTTAGAAGCGAACAACCTACTCTGTTAATCAGAATTTCTTAGTTTCCAATCACCTCTCGATTTAAAGACATTACAAAAAACACCCTTTGGTTTTAACACATTTATAGAGAAAATCTCTTATGATAAATGACTGAATTTTTCACTTTCTATAAGGTTGGTGGGTTTGGGGGGTCTTTTTAAAAGACCCCCGAAAAAGCCCTTTACCAAACTAAAATTCTTCCTACAGGAATGAAAATTAATTGTCAATGTAAAAATAGCAGCTGTCTTTAAGGTGGTTTGGAAAGAATATAGAATCTTTTAAGGAAGATATCTGAGTATATTTTACAGTAAGTGAAACTTCATAACTTCACTGAAACACAGCAGCTTTGAGAAATCTAAATAAGTTTCATTGTCTTGTTTGTTAAAATAGCACTTTAAAAAATATTTTGAAGAGCCGGCAGGATGCTTCTGACAGCTGAGTAGGAGGCTCCTGGCCACAGAGCATGATGCTGAGCTGTTAGTTCTCTAAGCTAATCTGTTTAGTATGAAAAAAGCGGAGGGCGGGGGGACGACTCAGTTGAAGAGGGAAAAACTACTCATAAGGAAAAATCTGTTCAACGCATATGAAAATATTTGATTTATTTTTCCTTCTATATCTGACTGCTGGTGCGAAGCAAATAATCTCTCGAAGACAGAGAGAGAAATCCTATTTTACAAAGAGAGAAAAAAGATGGGACCCTTTGGTTCCATTGCTACTTCTTCCTATCTCCTTGATAGCCCAGGACAGTCACAGAGCTTCAGATGGAAATGCAGATTATAACTGAAATGGTATGCTAGTCTTATGCTTTGATTCAGAATCTAGCTTTAAATTTTTACAACTAAGAGTTTTTTCCAGTTATATCTCCTTACATACAAAAATTTTACAAGGGAAACAAAAGCAAAAATAAACTATTGGGATTATACCAAAATAAAAAGCCTTTGCCCAGTGAAGGAAACAAGCAATAAAACAAAAAAGCAATCTGCAGAATGGGAGAAGATATTTGCAAATGATGTATCTAAAGGGTTAATATCCAAAACATATAAAGAATTTATAACAATTCAACATCAAAACACACAAATCATTCAATTAAAAAATGAGCAGAGGACATGAATAGTTTTTCCAAAGAAGACATCCAGATGGCCAACAGACACATGAAAAGATGCTCAACATCATTCATCAACAGGGAAATGCAAATCAAAACCAGAACGAGATATCACCTTACACCTGTCAGAATGGCTAGTATCAAAAAGGAAAGAAAAAAAACAAATATTGGCGAGAATGTGGAGATTGTAGATATTGGAGTGCACTGTTGGTGGGAATGTAAGTGGGTGCAGCCACTGTGGGAAACAGTATGGAGGTTCCTCAAAAATTCAAAAACAGAAATACCATATAATCCAGGAATTCCACCACTGGGCACAAGCAAAATCTTTCCATTTGCATCAACATGGATGGACCTAGGAGGTATTATGCTAAATGAAATAAGTCAGAAAAAGACAAATACCATATGATTTCACTTATGTGTGGAATCTAAAAAACGGAACAAACGAACAAGCAAACACAAAAAGAAACAGAATCATAAATACAGAGAACAAATTGGTGGTTGCCAGAGGGGAGGGGGCTTCAGGGAATGGGTGAAATAGGTGAAGGGAATTAAGACGTAGAGACTTCCAGTTATAAAATCAGTAAGTCACCGAGATGAGAAGTACAACGTAGGGGATAGAGTCAATAACATTGTAATAACGCTGTATGGTGACGAATGCTAACTACACTTACCTTGGTGAGCACAGCTTACTGTATAAAATTTTTTAATCATTATGTTGTACACCTGAAACTTATATAATATTGTCAACTATACTTTAATTTAAAAACTTTACAAAACAAACAAGGAAACACTGCCAAATTTCATCGAGGGAATTAATATCTTAAAATTCCTACCAGCCACTTGTTTTAACATCTGGTCACTTCTTGCTGAGCTGTCATCATAATGTTCAAAAAGTGAAAACGCAGCAGGCATTTTCTCTAAAGAGGCAGTGCTCTCCATTGCAGAAAGCAACCTATGGGGGGGGGGGGGACATTTCTACGTAAGTCAAGAAATTAACATACAGAATGAAAGCTAGAAACAATTGCTTAAAATGAGGTGGTTGTTGGTGGTGGTAGTGGTGGGTTTTGTGAGGCACTATATCCAAAAAGGAGTTAAACTGTTTTGAAGTCCAGAAAGATAGGTCTAAAATCTATTTATTCTTAGGATTCTTTGGTGAAACTGGTTAATATTAGAAATTCCATGCCTCTATTCTCAGATCCAAATAGATGCCATCAAATTATACAGTCTCAATTTTGCATCTGTAAAGTTAGTCCTAAAAATTACTATATTCTAACGATTCTTTTTTTCTTTGTTTCCTGAAGGATATAAAGGTTGCGAACCCGTCTGGAAATTCACACACTCTTTGATGTCCTTGCTGTTCTCAACCCTTCCAATTACGCTTCTAGTTATCTAGTCTTTCAAAAACTATGTTCACCTACTATGTGCCAGGCACTGCTCTGGGTACTGGGGATATAGCAGTGAAGGAGGATAAAGTCTATAAATTCTTGAAAGACTAAACACACCACAGTTTGTAAGTCAGCAGCTTTTATATACTCATGACCCTCTTAGGAGGGATGCTAACACTTAACATTTGTATCCAGGTGCAAACTGGGCTTTAAAACAAAACAGGTTGATTCCAAAGAGGTAAAAAGGGAAGGAGAGATTGCCAAAGCATTTCACTTCAGCATGAGGGGCCTAAAATTTGGTTACGAGCTCTCCTCTATGCACCTGGCTCACAGGGGACTAGAATTATATTCCAGCAATTAAGCCAGCTTTGAGGAACTCCATCAGCTTCATTAGCATGGACTTTTTGGTTTGGGCGGCACAGATCCACCTCCAAGCCTTTGTACTTGCTGTTGGAACTTTCTTCTTCTAGATATTGTACGGCTCCTTCCTCACTTAACCTAGATCTCTGTCATCTGATTTGGGACAGTTGGGTCCAGTAGGGGCTTCAAAGAGAGGTGACATTTGGGCTGCGTCTTAAAGAATGAGTAGGGGTTCCTGAGGCAGGAAAGGAAGGATGTTGCACACGGAAGAATAGCGTGAATCAAGGCATGGAGCTGTGAGAGGGTGTAGCAAGTCTGAGGGCCAGAGGGGTCCATGGGCTGCCTTGTGAACTGGGGAATGGAGATAGAGAACAAATGAAAAGGAGGTTTGTGACTTGACTGTGAAGAGCCTTTCATGTCCACCAAGCATTTCCATTTTATCTTGTAAGGCAAGGAGAGCCACAGAAGTGTCTTCACAAGGTGAGAATATCCTGGCAGGAGTCTGAGAAAGGATCAGAGCAACTATGCAGACCAGAGGCGTAGTGAGATCGGTTGGGAGAAGCCCACAATGCTCTAGGTGAGGGAAGACACCACACCTAAATGAAGGCTTTGGTGGGGGCTCAGAGGGTGGAGATGATAGATTCTGAATTAATGAACAATGCTGACTGGTACATATACTAAGCCTAGTCAACGCACATCACTGACTAGATGGGAGACTTTCTGAAACACAAAAGTTCTGATTGTAGATACCACAAATAAAATGCTTGAGTTTTCCCTTATGCACTAATCTGTTCAATTTTAACATCAGTGTATGAAAGGGCAAGGGAACATCTTTTTAAAAGCAGGTCCTATAATGGTTGGAACTCTCCTTCTTTTTCATTATTATAACATGAGAAAAAAAATGCACCTTCTTAACAGCCCAGCATTTTCTAAGCAAATGTGTTTTTCAAAATATGCAAATATTGAGTCTACATATGCTTGACAGCATTCCTTAATTTAAGCATTTTCAGTGTTGAGAAAAATCATTTAATAGACCAGCACTGCCTTTAGAGATATAATATGAAGGAAGGAAAAAGAAACAAGGTAAAAAAAAAAAAAAAAACCCAACTAGATAATAAGCTCTTCTCATGGAAAGGAACACCAACAAAATTGAGACTGTGAGGCAGAAGTTGTCTTGAGGACATAAAAGCCTTCTTTTTGGTGAAACAATCAAGCTTCGCCACGTGTGTGTGTTTGTGCGTGTGTGTGTCCACGCACGCACACGTACGCATGTCTAACAGGGCTTCCATTAAATCCCAAATCCCAAATTTTGCTATCTTTTTTCTTCACAGGGAAATAATGATTATCCCAAGTGTACTCTCCTTTAGGTGGCATGCAGCTTTAGCAGAGATTAATTCATTGTCAACTGGACAATGAAATAATAATGAATTAAAATGACACACGGATGAACAAGTTCAAGCATGAAACCAAAGAAATGGTATTTAGAATTAAATGAATGCCAATTCATATTAGCAAGTTAATACTCTAAGGTGCAGAAAAATAAAAATGTGCTACAGCGTTTTTTAAGATAAAAGCACGTGCAATTTTCTATTCGCCAAATTTTCCTGCCAATCAATCAGTACATTCCATGAGTAGATGAAGTACAAATAAGCAAATAATGCATCTACACTGTCCAGTATATATGAAATGGCACTATGAATCCATATACTTTTTAGATGAAAATACAAATCAGTAATACCTAGAGGAATGTATAATTTTTAAAAAATAAAGAAAACTGGGGGCAAAGCCTGGGTCTGAGTTTCCGGGCCTGCCTCGTGTGCCTCAGACTCCTGCATGAGGACTGGTAAACATGCAGAGCCCTGGTCCCACCTTGTGGTCCCCTCTGGTGGACCTGGGGTGAGGCTCCAGGGACTTTGGCTTAACCAACCCCACCGGTAATTCAGGTGCAGCCAGTATGAGGAACAATTGAGCCAAAGGATAGACCGTTAGAAACCAGAGGTTCTCAACCCTGTCTGCCCATTAAAATCACCTCAGAAGCTTTAAGGATGCCTAGGCCATCCCCCAGACCAATTAAACCAGAATCTCAAGAGGTAAGACTCAGATGTCAGCACTTTTTAAAGCTCCCTGGGTAACTGATCTATAAGAGAGCCACTGTAATAAAACTTTATTGATTAATGTCAATATTAAACAAGTTTTTTTCTTAAAACTTATTAGCAATATTCTGTTGAATAGATTGTTTTTAAAGGTAAACAGGATTTATCTGTGCAGTTTTCATTATCTAAAAAAATCAGGTTTCTATATATTAGTATATCACAAATACAAATTTTTCATTTTGCTTTATGCTCTCTCGCAATGTGGCATTGAAGTAAACTCACAATTTTATAATTTTACAATATACAGTTTTAAAATTTTACATGAAAGGGGTAAAAATGATAAAAACATTAGGCTCAACTGGTAGGAAGGACCTCAGGTCTTGCCCTGAGGCAAAAGGGAAAATGTATCAGATCAGTATGAGCAGTTCAGTATCATATGCTCCAAAAAATAAAAATAAAAAAAAATATATCACATGCTCCAAAAGATAAATATAGATCTGATGGTATGTGTTCTTACAGACATTTCCTAGTTTCTTGTTGAGTGTTTTGCCTTTTAAGATAATGACAAATTTCCCTTAGATTGAGTGTTAACAACAGCAACAAAGACAAAACATAATCAAAAGAGGAAGATTCATTTAGATTAGCTGAGCAGAAAGATAAATGCATGCCTATCTTTTGAAGAGAAAATGAGAGAACATTCCATTAAGATTACATAAGTCATAAAATTACTCAAAGCAAAAATGAATGATTCTTTCAAATGCTCATATTTAACCAATAAGTCTAAGTATCTACGCAGTATTCTGTATGCAATGACAAGAAAGATGGTCCAGATTAGGCTGAAAATACAGAACACATCTAAAGGAAGCAGTTAAAAATCTACATTATGATAATTGTTATTTAACTAAAGCACATGCAATTTTCTTTCAAAGCTGTCGTTTAGCTTTTAAAAGCACAGTGTCTAAAAGTGAAAATTCAGTAGCTCAGTAAATGTATGTATTTTTTAATTGGCAGCTCATTTTCTAGAAAGCATCAAAATATTAAAAATAAAGCATACAGTCATGCTATCCTCAGTCGCCACTACATTGTGCCATGTTTTATATACCTTTCATTGATATCCTCAAATGACTTATGAGGGAATGAAAAGGGGAGAGAGAGAGAAAGGGAGAGAGAGAAAGAGAGAGACTAATTAACAACAAAAAGAAAAACCAACTAAGAGTGTTAAGATTATGCATGTTCTAAAGGTAACTTTTTAGCTTCCCTGAGGCTGTTTCTTTCTGGAAGGCTACAGCCCCTTTCTGGAAGGAAATCAGTGCTCAGAAGGGGTAGGGGGACTGGGCAGGAATGGAGGGCGCTTTAGTTTCCAGTTCTGCTCTACTCTCTATGATAAGCAAAGCCAGCCATGAATTCTTATGCTGCTCCTCTCTACTCATTAACAAGCAGCTTAGCTTCCAGAATAGAATTCTCCAAAGCAAGAAAAAGGACTTGAATTTGTTCAATGTGGGGTAAATACCTAAAATGTAATCAGTAGTTATCTCTGGGTGACACCTTCTCTGTGCTCTTCTGTATCTTCCAAATTTTCTAAAATGGATACATATTACTTTTCTAAGCAGAAAAAAAAAATGCTTTCTTTTTTACAATTGGTCCTAGAGAGAAAATATTCTTATCAAACAAAGGCAAGGTTCTTAGGGAACACAAAGAACCTCATTAATGTTATACTTCACAAGAGGTGCCTAATTTTTTTTTAAGGTTTTATTTATTTATTTGACAGAGACACAGTGAGCGAGAGAGGGAACACAAGCAGGGGGAGTGGGAGAGGGAGAAGCAGGCTTCCCGCAGAGCAGGGAGCCTGATGGTGGGGCTTGGTCCCAGGACCCTGGGATCATGACCTGAGCCAAAGGCAGACGCTTAACAACTGAGCCACCCAGGCGTCCCAAGATTTTATTTATTTATTTGACACAGAGAGAGAGAAGGAGCAGGGGGAGTGGCAGAAGCAGGCTCCCTGCTGAGCAAGGAGCGGATGTGGGACTCCATCCCAGAACCCTGGGATCATGACCTGAGCCGAAGGCAGAGGACTGCCTAACGACTGAGATACCCAGGCACCCCAAGAGGTGCCTAATTTTAAAAGACCAAAGCCTTGCCTTAAACATAAAGCAACTGAATGATTTTCATTCTCTCTTGAGGATGTCATGTCCATCTCACTCAGATTTGTTCTGGCTGGAAGTATGCACAAATCAAAAGCCTAACATTATTCCATTTTGCCTTGCTCTATCTCCAGACTTTACTAGAGAGCTGGGAGTACTGGGGAACTTTGAAAGGGAGGTCCCCGCTCATCATAAGATGGTGCTTTCCTCCAGTTTGACAATTAGGTGTGGGATCGGCCTACACCACTTCTGGTTAATCCTGGTTCCATGGAGAACCAGTATCTTACTGAATGTTCTAGGGAATTAGGAGAGCAAAGAGCTGCCTCTGTGGTGCAATCTGAGGATCACCCAGGGGAATCTCAGTCCACAAGGTGTTTGTCTGAATTAGGGAATCTGGTCCCCAGGAAGACTCTTACAAAAACATCCACGTGCTACCTGAAAGAGGCATCACATTATGTCATTCTTTCGCATGCTGCAAGTGTACTAGAATGTTACCCTCAGCCACCTGCTGAAGCCCAGAGGGAAAGGTCCCTCTGAGAAGTCACTTCAGATGAGGGAGTAGGGGTGGAGAGGACGGGCCCCGAGGCCAGCCTGAGGACGCCTGGCACTGGGAGATCAGGCTGGTACCCAAAGGGAAAGCACAGCATGAGTAAGGTTTTCAGGCTGCTTTCCTTCCGTCTTAGAAGGTGACCAATCTACGTGACAGAGTGAATGGATGATGCTGTGACCTGACTTGCATGTGTCCTTCAGCTAGATCTGTCTGTTAAGACTTTAAGAATTTGGGGCGCCTGGGTGGCTCATTCAGTTAGGTGTCTGCCTGCAGCTCAGGTCATGACCTAGGGTCCTGGGATCGAGTCCCTCATGGGGCTCCCTGCTCACGGGGGAGTCTGCTTCTCCCTCGGCCTGCTGCTCCCCCACTGCTTGTGCTCACTCTCTCTTTCTGACAAATAAATAAAATCTTTTTTTAAAAAAGACTTTAAGGATTTTTCTGGGCCTTTCCCATAGGTATCAGGCATGCCCTAATCATTTTTAAGTATCAGAATTATATAAACCCTGCACAGAACTATAAATGATCTTGGGGAAGGGGCGCCTGGGTGGCTTAGTTGGTTAAGTGTCTGCCTTCGGCTCAGGTCATGATCCCAGGGTCCTGGGATCGAGCCCCGCATCGGGCTCCCTGCTCAGCAGGAGGCCTGCTTCTCCCTCTCCCACCCCCCCTGCTTGTGTTCCCTCTCTTGCTGTTTCTCTCTCTGTCAAATAAATAAAAAAATCTTTAAAAAAAAATGATCTTGGGGAATACTGAAAGGTGAATTCTAAAAGTAGACTTGGGTAAGGATAGCAGATGCAGAGTGTCTGGGCCCATTTGAACTGGTGCTTACAGTCAGGAAAACGGTCTCGTCGAGCTCCTCCGCTTCTCTCATGATGCTCTCCAAGGTGTCCTTGGCTGTGTCCATGCTCTGCAGAAAGTGGACCATCTGGTCATGCAGGAACTCCATCTTCCTCTTCTTCACTTCCTCAAAGCTCTGGGCCTTCTCGTCATACTGTGCTAAAACCTTCTTCATCATCTCCTCATTCTGTTCTTCTAGCTTTTTCTCGTTTTTACTACAGTTTTCCTAAAATATAAATAAAACAAAGCCAGAAAAAAAAAAACCCTCAAGTCCGAATGAAACAAGAAGTCTTGTTTTCATGTCTTTTTTTCTTTTCTTTTCTCTTAAGAGAAACACCAGCCTTTCAAATAATTGACCTCTGGTGTCCTGATAAGAGAATCATAGACTATGGGCACAGTCTAAGTTTCCAACCCACCAACCCTCTTGGCCATAGGTAGCTTTGCAGTAAAGTTTGCTGTAAGAGTATTATTATCAGGAAGGATTTAGTTAAGGAATCACACACAAAAAAAGAGATTTGTGTGGAAGACTTGCCCACTTACATTCACACAGGATAAAACTTGAAAATGGCATCACAGTGAATGAAGGTCCCTGGCCTTCAGGTGGTGGAGAGGGTTTCAGGCCATTTCGCCACTCCATGAAAATCACAGAGTGAGGAACGGAGCAGCAGGATGCTGGACAGGATGCTGCATCCACAAGCTTTCCAGGGAAGGGCAGTTTCTACCACAGGAGGAGAAACTGTACTGCCCACCCGGACAAATCCAGATGTCTCACCATTCTCACTCAAACAGGTATTTGGTGGGGGATACTAGAAATAATTAGCAGGTGTTCACTGACCTACAACAGGAGTTGAGCAGACCCCTCTCAAGCAAACTAGGACACGGAGTTGCCCTAGTGATAGGGAAACTGCGCACCAGCCTTCTGCCGGGGCCCCCTCTGCCACCCCCGATTGACCAAGTGAGGATGCCTGGGCCATCTCTGCATATGGTTGGAGCACTGCCCCCCACCTCCCTTCACTGTGGAGGGAGCAGGGGCCAGCAGCTAGGAGGGCATGAACTCATCGAAGGCAGTGGTACCATGAGAGACACTCATTTGTCCTGGGCATGGGACACTTGGCAGTGGCTTTGAGCATTTCTGCAGAGCTAGTCGGTAAAGGACAGGATGGTGGAGCAAATAAGAATTCAGATCAATTCAAATTTTGGCTCTCAACTTACTATCAACTTACTATGACCTTGGGTAATATACTTAACTCTCAGTTTCTTATCTATGAAATAGGAACAATATTAATAACACTTGTCTTGTGGGGGCGCCTGGGTGGCTCAGTCATTAAGTGTCTGCCTTCGGCTCAGGTCATGATCCCAGGGTCCTGGGATCGAGCCCAGCATCGGGCTCCCTGCTCCGCGGGAAGCCCGCTTCTCCCTCTCCCACTCCCCCTGCTTGTTTTCCCTCTCTGGCTGTGTCTGTCTCTGTCAAATAAATAAATAACATCTTTTAAAAAAAAATTTAAAAAATTGTCTTGTCTTGTATGGTCACTGTAAGGATTAAATTGGATAAACCATGCAAAGCATTTGCCCTATCATAGGAAGCACCCAAAAAAATGCATATATCTTTTTAAGGGCAAGTCATTTATCCTTAGAAAGGAAGTAGTTTCCTGCATGGAGCACCGGGTGTTATGCACAAACAATGAATCATGGAACACTTCATCTAAAACTAATGATGTAATGCATGGTGATTAATATAACAATAAAAAATTAATAAAAAAAGAAAGGCAGTGGTTTCACTGATGACACACAGATGGAAGACTTTAAAGACCTTCATTTTTAATGGAACAAAACCAACAATGGCAAACCACATATGTACACACAATCCCTAATTCAGATTGTTCTGTCTCAGAATCATTTCCTTGTGATGACACGAACAAACCAAGTCAAAGTAAAAGGGATATGGTAACTTACCTCAATGGTATTAAAAAAAGATTCTATCTCACTAACAAAGGCCTCAATCCTCAAGGACTTTTCTTGTAAATTGTCAAGAAATTCTGCTAATTGGACCTGAAGAAAAAAATTAAGATGTGCTTAGCATATGACATCTGGGAAAAGAACTTCAAGCAGTGAGCTCTAATTTCCTTATAAATTTAGTATATTTGGTAGAGATTTACTATATCATGTTTACTTACAAATCAATCTTTAAATTTTCTTTGCTGCTTTATCTAACCTGACTGTAGATAATTCTGTATGAAAACAATTAGGAGGTTTGTGAGTGAGAACAATTAGGAGGTTTATGAGTGAGAGCAATAGAAAGTTTATTTTCTCATGCAAGAGGAAAGACTTCTTATTGAATAGATGAGTTCAAAGCATATTGTTTTAGTAAGCTATGGATTTGAATTCTTTCTCCTTAGTAAAGCCTCAATGTTTATATATTGTTTTCTAAGATTGCAGACTTTTTGCTGGTCCTACATATCCAAATGGTCTCCTCATAGTTGTACCAATGGCTTCAGATAGGCCTGGATCACCTGACCCCGAGAAGGTGATCAGAATGTCACCAGGCCAGAAGTTTAGCATACCAAATGATGAAAACTGTCTACAAAGACCTAAAGGTTCTAGTAACCCTCAAAGGGTTAAAACACTCAAGAAGCGACAGCCAACTAGAAAATGTATGGATGATAGGGGAAGATGATAGCTATCTTAGCCGTAGTTATAAACCCACCTGTAATCCATCCCGCTACACCTTAAGAAGAAACAACATAAATAACAAAGTTTCAGCTGCCTGGTTCACCATCCACAGAATGATGGAGAAATTACACGGATGGAAGCCCCTTCAGGATCCTGGGGTCAGCTTCCCTCTACAGCCCTTGCCTGTTCTCCACAAGCCCCATCTTTCCTTGAACTCTTTCTCACCCATGAGCTTTTTCATGTGGTATTCCCTATCTTTAGAATGTCCTCCGTGCCCTTGATTGCTGGAAAAACTCTATCTTACTGAAGGTCACCCAAGCTTCAACTTCCCTAACCCTCCCACTCCTACTCCACCACTTCGCTCGCTCCCAAAAGGTTCCTTTCTCAGAACACTGTGCTCCCACAATGCTGTACACTTTCCTTTCTTTTTGTTTTCATTCCCAATGATTAGCACATGGAATGGGAGGTCAATAAAGGCTAAGAAAGGACAGAGTAAAGGAAGAAGCTAAGTAACAAAAAATAAGCCACCACAGTGGGAATGGCAGGGGAGGAGAAGTAAGGACCTGGGTGATCTATAAACGTAGCTACCAATTCCTGAACAATCACAAATGGCCTACTCACAAGATGCTAGAGAATTCTCAAGTTATAACTTTTGAAATTGATCTCTAATTTTTATAAGTTTGCCAACCAACTCTTACTCTTCACAGTTGATTTAGCGAAACAAAGCAGGTCTCTTTGGCTTTAGTGAACTAGTTTTCCTTTTTTTTGGTCATACTGTTTAGAGAAGGTCAGGGGGAAAATACTTTAAAATGGTTTTAAATCAGGAGACATATCTCCTTGCTTTTGAAATTTGTTTTAAATTGATAATATTTAGACAGAATTATTTTTTAATTTCTTAAACTCAGAGATGAATAAAACGTAATTAAGAAAGCTGAAAAAAATCTAGTCTTCTTTCTGCTGACAGTGCCCAGTAGTTGTCAGTTAACAAAACCAACTGTCATCACAAAATAGGGCACATTTCACCAGTGCTAAAGCATCCAGAAGCCTGAGAGTTCATTTAAAAAAAAAAATTGCTCCATCTTCTACCCCCAAACTTTACCAGGTAAAGTTTCAACAAAATTTCATCCTGGAGAAAAGAACCAATGTTAGATAATTGAGAAGTTTTAATTTTCTGGGGAAAAAAATGCCAACATTCTAACATGTCATTTTTTTTAAATCAAAATGAGCCTAACAATTATTTAACAGTGACCTAATTGAATAATCATATTGCAAACTGCACCATTAGCAAGGCACTGGGCCAAGCAATAAGGATATACAGTCAAGAGCATGAGCTCTGGCATCAGACAGACCCGGGTACCAATCGTAGTCTGTCTCCCATGACCTTGGGCAAATCACTTAACCTATCTGCACCAATTTCATTATCTGCAAATTGGTGATGATGACAGGCTTGTTATGAGGAGTAAAAGATATCTTATATATAAAGAACTTAACACAGTGCCTGGCACATAGTAGGTGCTCAGTTCTTGTGAATACTTGCATTTTAAGGTCATTCTGGCTAATGTATTAGAGGATGGCTTGAAGAGAGAAGGGTGGGAATTCCAGTTAGTAGGCTACTAAAAGTACATGAGAATCTCAAAGACTAAATGCTTTACTTATAGTAGTATCTCTGGGGAAGTAGAGTATTTATAATAATATGCATAAGGATATTGTTGTGACTAACTTTTTAACATTTTAACATTGGAAGTCTATAGACTAGAAAGAATGCAAAAGTTTTCCATTTTTAATATCAATTTTATACACAAAGGAAATATGGAGAAAACCAAAATTTAAAATGACTGTATTGAATATTTTATAAAACTTACAATAAAATTGCTCAGTGTAATATAAATGTGTATTTCTAAAGAATGATAGTGTAGATAGTAGAAAATAAATTGTGTTTTATGCTCAAAAGCATATTTTTCTATTTAATATTATTTGGCTTGGTTGCCTGGCTGCCTTCAGGTCAGGGCATGATCTCAGGATCCTGGGATCGAGCCCCACATCGGGCTCCCTGCTCAGTGGGGAGCCTGCTTCCCCCTCTCCCTCTGCCTCCCCCTTAACCCCGCCACTTGTGCTCTCTCTCTCTCTCTCTCATTCTCTTTCTCCCTCAGATAAATAAATAAAATCTTTAAAAAATAAAAAAAATAAAAATAAAATTATTTGGCTTTTTTGGATAATGTTAAGGGCTACCACCATAAGATAAAACCCCTCAAAGGTTGTGACCTTGTGTTATTTATACTGTTATTGCCAGAACCTAGAAAAATGCCTTGCACATAGTGTATACCCAATAAACATTTGTCAAATTGATCTTAACTGAATGCCTAGGGAAGAATTCTTAGCTTTCTTTCAGACTATTATCCCTAAATATGAAGATATCAAATATTGGTCATTTTTTTAAATTGAGGAAATATGAAAAGAAATTAAATGTATTATTATTATGTACTTATATGCTTTAAAATCTTTTTTACCTTTACAGCACTTATCGCTGTATCAAGTGTTGCAACCTCATGGTCCTTGTGCATGCCAAACATCTGGTCAACAGCAGAAATTGGGCTTCTGCAAGTGTAACAGTATGTGTCGATCTGGGACTTTTTTGGTTCCCTCTGTTCCTTCTCAGTTGCTGACTCTGATGACAATTGTTCTTGTTCTGTCTTCTCTCTGCCCAACTCCTTCTGTTTGGCAGACATACTTTGTTCTACCTCACTCACAAATTCATTTTCACTGACGTGTTCAAAGGATTCCTTTCCTTGAGATAACACATCTTCAGGCGTGGATTCTGAATACAGTTCCTCTGATAAAGTGTCTTGAGCAACCATTTCATAATTCAGGGATTCGGCAAATTCATACTCATCCTGAACAGGGCTACTGCAGAGTCTGTCTTCACCTGGCTCAGGTGGGATCATTATTTTAGGTTCTTCTTGCAGTGTTTCTTGAACACAAGTTACGCCAGATGCAAGTTCTTCCTCTGGGAAGGACACTTGTACTGGGATGTTCAGGTTGACTTCTGGACTTGCACTTGCTGCTTCATTACTCTGACTGCTCGTTTCATCCGCTCTCTCCAGGACATGATGGGTGTCTTCAAATGGAACCGCATAGCTTACCTTCTGGGTAACCACTGTGACTTCCTCAGTGATGGGAGCTTCCCCCTGCATAGCTTCATTGTCAAGGGTCTCCACATGGCATACTGAGTCTCCTTCCCTGTAAGTAGCTTTCTGTTCCTCTTCCAGACTCTTCTCCCCCAAAATAGTTCCAAACCTCCCCCAAATTTCCCCTTCTGCAGCTATCAGTTCGTATGAATCATCCTTACCAACTGCTTTTTCTTCCAGACCTTGGCCTTGGTCCTTTTGAGATACAGATGTGTCATGGAGAATGTCATCTTTGAGTATGTACTTCTCAAAATATATTCCTGTTCCATCATCGGTGTCAGAATTCCTGCTTGGAAACGATGCCTCAGAATTCACACTGTCACCTTCAGAAGCTGTCTCCCCTTCCTTCTTTTTCTCTCCAACTGCTTCTTCATACAGATCCTTGTATAAAAATGCAAATGCAGGTGGCTCCTCCAGAAGTTCGGGATTAATGGCTTTAGTGGTGGTAGGAAAGATCTGGGTCCGTGACAAAACTCCTTCCTCTGCACCAAATAAAGGCATCCCCGGTGACTTTAAGTCCACCTCTCTATTTATGCTCTTTGAGGCATCTCTGTCAGCTGATGGCTGGATATCCAAAGGCTTCTGGGTCTCTGGGTGAGATAATTTGCTGTAGTCCTTCTCCATCCCATAGAAGCTTTCATCTAACTTCACCAAGTCATATTCCAAGGCACTTTCCTCTGAACTTTCTGGGAAAGAGACAGTATCTTCTGTAACTTCCTTTGGGAGTTCCCCCTCAACATTTAATTTCCATGGAGCTTTTTGTTTTTCTGGGGCTGGGGAGATGTTATAATCAATCAATGTATATTTTTCAAAATAATCTTCTTCACTGGGAGCTGTGGGCTGATTAAAGTTGAAATCATCAGTTTCTGAATCTGTGGCTACCTCCCGTTTTATGTTAAGAGATTCCTTTTGTTTATTGTCTTGCAGTGATGTAACTTGATCAGAATCTTCTAACTTACTCTTTAATGTTTTATGGCAAGAAACGGCCTCACTACTGTCATGAAGGGATATAATTTTAAATGAAGCCTTCTCTTCCAAATATTCTAGCTTATCTTGCATTTGTTCACTTTCTTCCTGATCAACTGAAGAAATAAATGCAGAAGCATGAATATTCAATATCTCGCAGCCTTCAGAAATAATACTGAAGGCACTCTTTTGATCTTCTGAAAGTCCAGCTGGCTTACTAGTCACTGTGAAGTCTTCATCTTCCACATATGTGTCTTCAGGCTCCTTGGATCTTTCTCTAGCAGGAACCCTTCTACCAGCATTGATTGCTGATGCATTCTTTATAAACTGAGCATAGTTGCTACTTGCTGAAGATATGTGGGCATCTTCCACAGCCTCCATATGCTGCTCTGAAGCAAGAACCGATTGCTTAGACATTTCAGATGTTAGATCTTCAGAAGTTTGGATAGTATGGACTGTATGCCTATCTGGAGTCAAATCTGACCCCAGCATTTCTTGTTTCTCCACTGTATTAATTTCTGGAGAAGTTCCTGAAACAAGTGTTTGTGATTTTGCAGATGACAACAAATATGGTGGGGTTTCTAAGCTCTTTGTTTCATCAAAACGATGATCTAAAATCCTTTCAGATTCTTTAGATGGAGATCCTTGTTTCATACTTTCTTTTGTGATATCTATTGAACCATCTTTCAATGGCTCTGCCGCTGTGATCTGTCCCTTTTCTTCATTGTGACTTGCCATATCCCTGCTTGACTTTTCCAATATCAGATTGCCTTCCTTAGGTAAAGAGTAGTTATCTCTTTCATCATGATAAGGAAGATCCTCTGGAAGGAACGTCTTGATTTTCTCTACCAAAACTTTACTTTCTTCTCTTGGATGTGGTTGAGTTCCTACTGCCCTTGTTTCCCTGATTTCTGGGTGGCCCTCCAAGAGCAGAGTTTCTGATTTTTCAGTAACTGATATGGTTTTAACTAATGAAAATGGCTGTGTTTCATCCAAAGGAGGACTTAAGGAGATACCTGATTCTTCAGGCATAGACCTGACTACATTCACAGAATAAGGCTGAATTTCCTGCTGCCGCTTTCCTCCTGAAAATACTTGTGACAGCTTTTGTTTTTCTTCTTTCTCCTGCTTCATTATTGTGCGTCCTTCTTTGTGGTCTTCATTTTGGGAGACTTGCTGCAGCACGGTTGCAGCTCTTGATTCTTCCAATTTAATAGGGCTAGATCCATGTGCAATTTGTGCCCTCCCTATGTCATTATCTCGAAGTTCTAATGGGGCCACAGTTTCTGGCTTTTCTGCCAGCACCTTGTTTTCTGCCACGGAATATGATCTGGTCTCCAAGTCACCTTTCTCCTCAGTTGGGCTAACAGACCCGAGTTTTGTTTCCTCTGCAGAAGTTTTCAAGGAAGTAGGTTTTAGCATTTCTTTCTTCGGTCTCTCTTCACCCAGATCAATTAAGCTGCATTTAGATTCTTCTACTGGCAAAATTATTGTCTCTGGCTTCTCCGATTCCTTCGTGATATTTTTACTTGTGAAGCTAGATGAAGCTGATTTTGGCTGTTGTGGCACCTTATCTACTGCATCAAATGAAAAGAGTGATTTTTCTTTTTGATCACTTCTTGGCTCTTTCTTAAGAATAGAAATATTCCATTTAGATGGATCAGAAATTTCTGGCTTCTGGGCTCTTTTACTATCAGTGATATGAAGAGGAACCGCATTTTGCACTTCTCCCACAATGGATTTCTCACCCATGGGAGAATGAGATTGAATTTCAAGATGTTCCGCACCATCCACAGAAGAAACTACCGAGTTTAGGTCCATTTCCTCTGAATAGTCTAGAATATCTTTTTTCCCATAATCTTCACTAGACACCTCAAAGTTGGATTTTGGCTGTTGTAAAATTGCTACATTTGATAAAGATGTGGGTTTTTCTTCAAAGTCTTGGCCTTCACCAGATTTAACTAAAGTGCCTCTGGATTTTTCAGCAATTTTAAGTTTTGCCTCTGGTAACAGACGATCAGCTGGTTTCTCGGTTGCATTAGAGTCAGCTGAAGCTGTTCCTTCAGACTCTGTCAAAGGCACTGCTTTTTCTGCAGATGGACTTGGCTGAGTTTCTAAATCTTTTTCAGCAACTTTCTTATCTGGAGTGCTTGAGCCAAAAAACAAACTGGACATCCATGATGTGAAAGATAAAATTCCTTTCTTCCCCTTCTCCTCAGAAAGGCCTCGCTCAACTGCCTCTGGCTTCTTAGGCAACTTTTGTGTCACCTCAGGTGGCTCTGCGGGTTGGGGTTCTTCATTTTCTTGCCTTGAGGAGAGGGGTTTTATTGGTGTGGGTATTTTTATTTTCACTTCAGATGCTGGCTTCCCTCTCTCATTAACATCATCCACGACCTTTGACTGAATCATTTTTGCTTCTTCTAATGACTTCTCTCCAGCTAAAGGAGATACACTCCTGTGTGCTTCTTTTTCATTGCCCAAGGCAGGTTCTGAATCTTCTGCCAGGAAATGGGCTGCTTTGGTGGGAGAGGGAATAATTTCTGATTTGATCTGTTCCCTTGATGGGTCAGACACTGGTTTTTGGTGGATTCTTTCAGAAGGTAGTTTGATTTCTTCCTGGCTGCCTTCTTTGCAAGGCCTGGAAAATTCTGTGTTTGTTTTCTCCAGTATCAAACTTTCATTCCCCACAAAAGAGAAGATCTGCTTCCCCTCTGCTTCATTTCTCTCTACATTTCTAGTTGGAGTGAAAGATTTTGGTTTGGGAGCCAGCTTTATTTCTTCAGAAGAGTAAGTTTTAGTTGATAAGGTCTCTACTTCACCACTGGAGGTATTGAGAGTAGATACTGGCTCTCGTAATGATAAAGGAGATTCTTCAGCAGAATGTGGCAGAGGCTGCTTTCTGGTTTCACATGTATGGTCTTTATCCAGCAGAGCGGCCTTGAGCTGCCCTGTCATCAAATCATTACTGCCAGAGGAACCCAGCTCCACAGATCCCGGTATTCTTTCTTCATGTTGACTTGCCAGATCCCTTTCTGGCTTTTCCAGCATCCAGCTTTCATCCTTTGGAACAAAAAGGGCCTCTTGCATTTGTGTTTCTTTAACATCTGCAGGCTCAATTGTGATAAATGATTTTGATTCTTCCAAAGGCAAATTCTCTTTCATAAATAAAAATTGTTTAACACCTAGATCTTGTTTATCTGCAAAAGACATGCTTACATCAGGTAATTTAACACCTTGATCTGAATGAAGTGCTTTTCTAGGCTTCTCTTGTTCCACAAGGTCAGAAGAAACAATCTTTGATGGTTCTGTTACACTCTGGGGCACACAGAATGAATTTGGTTGGTCTATTTCTTCATTTAGTTTTGTTTCAATATATCCTATCACTTGTGTCTTCAAATTTCCTGTTGACAGTAATGGGCTTATTTCTTGTTTTTCTCCCGTTTTAATGTCAGCTGAATGGTTCAACTTCTCTGATAATCCTTTTAAAGAAAAGGTATGTGGTTGAGGTTCTTTGGGGCTGTCTCCTTCAACTAGAGGGGTCAATGCTTCTTTTGACCCTAAGCTGACTACCTTGGGGGAGAAAGATTTAATTTCTTGAATCTGAGGTTCCTTCCTTAGGCATGATGAAACCTCTGAAATTTCAGGGTCAACTGTAGTTGACACATGATGTTCCCTGTTTTCTTCTTTTCCTTCTCTTCTGCTCCTAAGCTCGGCAAGGCCCTTTTCTAAGACAGAATCCTCTGTTTCGGTTATGGGAGATTTTATTTGTTTTGTATCTACGGATCCATCTTGCCCACCTAAACTATAAGTGAATTCTGACTCAGTGCTTGGTAATTCTGATACTTGGTGTGGCTTGTCTTTCTTTTCAAGTTCCAAAGAAAGCTCCGCCAGAGCAAGATCTTGTCTTTCTGACAGGAAATCTCCCTGAGCTGTAAAAGATGGCTCCACTGTCTGTTTGTTCTTATTATCTCTGGGGGTCAAAGTTAAGTCTGCTGACACTAAATTTTCCAACTCAGGAGAAGAACTTTCCATTTCCTCATTTTTGTCTTTCAGAACTATATGTTTGGGTGTGGGTGACATGTCTTGCGAAGAAGCAAGTTCAGTTTCTTTTTTCTTCACCTCACCACCTTGGTTGAGCAAAAGCACACGTTCAGGCCCTGACACCTCTGAGGCAGACACAGAATTCTTTTTCTGTGATAAAACCAGTTGTTCAGAGTCAAGGACTGTAGAAAATGAAAGACCTTGTTCATCTTCCACCCTCTCTTCCTTAGATACATCTGAAAGCTGAGAAGATGATGCTTTGGTTATTGGCAACCCAGGTTTAAATTCTTCAGTTTCTACCTTGGACAAAGAATGATCTGATAGGGAGGATATTCTTGCAGGTGAATCAAATTTAATTTCTTTCTCTGCTTCTGACCAAGCTGGATGTTCAGATGCAGCAGTTACAGTGGGAGAAGAACTCATTTTCCTTGCTACCTTTTCTTCTTGA
Source organism: Mirounga leonina (assembly GCF_011800145.1). Classification (NCBI taxonomy): domain Eukaryota; kingdom Metazoa; phylum Chordata; class Mammalia; order Carnivora; family Phocidae; genus Mirounga; species Mirounga leonina. The sequence continues at coordinate 50,697,649 of NW_023270426.1, read as the reverse complement.
AGAAGTGAATGCTCATCTATAGATGTCACCAGTGGTGGCAAACCACTTCTTAATTCACTCTTTTCTATTTTTGTTAGGACTGGATGTTCTATAGGGGTGGTAAAAGATAAATCTGTTGGGGTTTCTTCTTTTCCTAACTTGGGTAAGCTTGAATCATGCTTAGTTACAGATGTGGTTATTGAACAACTGGGTTCAATTTCTTTCTTTATTTCTTCCAAAAATTCTGGTGCGGGTGGTCCATGTTCAGCTTCCTCTTGCACTCCTGGTGGAGCTGAATGCAACACTCTAGATGTATCAGCTGTTTTAGAGTCGTGTTTCACTTGCATTTTTACTGCAGATAAAATCTCAGGTCCAGATAAAGACGTGTCCTTTAGAGGTGAATATGGTTTTATTACCTCAGGCTCATTCTCTGACAACATTCTCTGTTCTAGTTCAGATGTCACAGTGGGAGCTAAATTGGGTTTCACTTCCTTCTTTGGCTCATCTACCAAGTCAGGCAGAACTGAATATTTCATCCCAGACCCTAGAACATTTGGAGGCTGAAGCTCCATTTCTTGATCCCGGGATACATGTGCTGTAGCTTCTTGAGAATCAGGCACAATTTCTTCCTTACTTTTAACTTTTAACAAAGCCATCTGTTCATTTGCAGCTTTTGGAGTGAGTGATGCTTTGGCTTCTTGTTCTTTCTGAAGTGCATGGACTGAATCAGGTGAAACTGAATATTGAGATGAATGCAAAATTGGTTTGGTGTCTTCCCTTACTGTAAATGATTGTGCAGGTAAAGAAACAGGTGTTGCAGCTACTGGTGAACTAGTCTGAATTTCTCCCTTCTCTGTTTCATTGGTTGAATATGGTGAAATCAAGTCTTCAGACTCGGGTTCTGGAAATGCTTGAGTTATATGCTGCTGTGTCAAAATGAGATATTCAGATACAGACACTGAGGTTGTTTGAGCATCTGGCTCAACTTTTGTGATCTCTCTTTCATTTGTTGAAGATGGCAGACTCAAGTCTTTGGGTGCAGACATTGAAGGGGAAGGTTTGGCTTGTTGCTTCTGAGATGAACCGAGGTGCTCAGGTATGGGTGCGGCAGCTGTTGGCACAGTGTCTTCCTCATCTGCTTCTGAAGAGCCAGAATATCCAGAAGCAGATATTGCAGTTACCAGTGAATCATGCTCAAATTCATTTTTCTTTGTTTCTGGGATTCTATATGGTGGGATTGAAACTTGTGATGCTGAGTCTGGAGAAAAAAGTTCAACTTCCTCAGTGTCTTCATCTGACAAAATAGTGTGCTCAGATGGTGATGTTAAACATATTGGAGAATCACATTCAAATTCTCTTTTCTCCGTTTCCTGAGTTGCATAGGGTGAAAATGAGAATTCTGACACAAATGCTGAGTCTGGAGAAAAAAGTCCAATGTCTTGCTCTTCTTCTGAGAAATTCGTGGGTGAGGAGGCACCTTTTAGGTTTAAAGGGTATCTGTGGACAATTTCTTCCTCCTGTGATTCTGGTGTTGCGTATGGTGGTACTGAAAATTCAGAAGTCGAGGTGGAGTCGGGTGTGTACCGCTCAATTTCTACTGTCTCTTCTGATAGGACAATATGCTCAGATGGGGTAGCTACAAATGACGGGGCCTGGCATTCAGAAGTCTGCTCAGCTGCGGATGGCTGGAGAGCGCATTCAGAGACAGAGGCCACATTTGGGGAACACAATTCAGTGTCTTCCTTCTTTTGTTCTGACAAAATCATGTGCTCAGAAACACCTTTCAATTTTAATGGGGACACATCATCAATTATTTCCTTTGGGGATTCCTGTGTTGCATTTGGTGGAACTGCATTTTGGGAAGTCAATGTTGAATCTGCTGTGAAATCCTCACTTCCTAGATCCTCTTCTTCTGAAATGACTGCCTGTTCCAATGTAGCAGTTGAAAACAGTGGGGCCTGGCATTCAGAAGTCTGCTCAGCTGTGGATGGTGAGAGAGAGCATTCAGAGACAGAGGCCACATTTGGGGAACACAATCCAGTGTCTTCCTTCTTTTCTTCTGACAAAATCGTGTGCTCAGAAACATCTTTTGATTTTAATGGGGACTTTAGGTCTATTGTTTTCATCGGTGACCCTTTCGTTGCCTGGGATAGAGTTGAATATTCAGAAGCAGATGTGGAATCTGGTGTGTAACATCCACTTTCTGAAGCTTCTTCTCCGGACAGGACCACGTGTTCTGAGAAAGCTGCTGAAAACTGAGGGGACTGGCATTCAGAAGTCTGCTCAGTTGTAGATGGTGACAGAGAGCACTCAGATGCAGAGGCCAAAGGCTCAAATTCCTCATTCTCCTCTTCTGAAAAGATTGCATGTTCAGATATACCTTTTACAGTGGATGGAGAAACTGGCTCAACTTCTTGCTTCTCTAGTTCATGGTGCAAATCCTGTGGGACTGAATACTCTGATACAAAAGCAGAATCAGTAGAAACAGACTCATTTTCCTCTCTTTCTTCCTCAGATGAAGCAACATGTTCAGGTGTGGATGTTTTCAGTGATGGTAAAAGGATCTCCTCTTCTTTCTGCTCCACTTCAGTGGCCAAATATGGTGAGAAGGGCTTCTTGGAAATAGATGGACTCTCTGGGTATTCAAGTTCTATGATCTCTTCTTCCACTAAATTAGAATCTTCAGGTTCAGGGGTAGCAGTTATCGGTAGAGAAGTTTCAACTTCTTCTTTCTTTGGTTCCTCTAACACTAGAGGTTCAGAAAGAGAAATGGATGGCTCAGGCACGTTTTCTTCCTCCATTCCTTTGACATCACGATAAGGAGGGGGGGGTTGTTGTTTAGAGACTGGTTCTGCCCTTTCTGGTGAAGTCAGGTCCAGCTCTGTTGTCTCTGGGCCAAAATCTTCCTCGATGGATGCTGCCAGACCTGGTGCACCTGTTTCCAGAGAATCCTTTTCTGCCTCCAATGAAATGGAATGGTCAACAGAATACATATCTTCCTTCTTTACCTCATCCACTAATGGTGGTAAGACTGAAGTTACCATTTCTTGTGAATCAGGCTCAAATTCTTCTTTCACTGTTTCCAGGAACCCAGTTGTAGATGTATCAGGTGTAAGAGAGGAAGGCTCCATTTCATGGAGTTTTGCTTCATCACCTGGCTGTCGTGGCACTAACTGTGGAGGGATGAGCTGTATTTCTTGTTCTGCTGTGTCAATACTTGCATAAGAGGAAACTGTGTGCTTGGTGGCAGATGCGGCCTTTAGTGGAGAATCAACGTAAATTTTCTTTTCATCTTCACGACTGAATGAGGAAGTCAAGGACTCTGATCCTTTAGAGGATGCAGCTTTCCAGGGTGAAGCAAACTCTTTTACCTTATCATCTTCTATGTTTTGGCCTACTAATTTGCTTGTTTGAGAAACTATATTAGAATCACAATTGCTCATATCTGGCTCTAGACTAATGGATGCATCTTTCCCCTTCCTATAATGTATTTCTTTAATTACATAACCCTTTGGCAATGTTCCATAAAATTGTAGAGGAATTAATTCTTCTTTAACTGAATTAAACATCTTAATTTTATACTGTACTGTTCCTATGTAGACTGGCCTTAACACTAAGGGCTTGTGTTCTTTGTATATTGCCCCGGTAATAGGAGGTGTATTTGAGGTGGTCTTTTTTCTCGTTTTATCATAAATGCCAGTAGATGACTTCTCTTTCTGGGTGCTTAATACCTGGCTTTCTGAAATTAAAGGATTATCTTTTGTGTTTGCTGGAACATCTTGAGATTCAAGAGAATTTCTCTTTTTGTTGCCTTTCCGACGCAGTGATGGTGAGCCACGCTTTGACTTGGGCGTTCTTTTCCGAACCTTTTTAACTCCATCCACAATAAAGGAAACATTCCCTGGAGGAGAATTCACAGTTGACCCTTCCAGACTACACACACCAGAAGTCTGACTCTCTTCCGAGGCCCAAGGAGTGGAAGACCTGCTTGAATTGGTCTCCCAGGTTATTCCACTATTTTCCCGTTGAACTGTCACCATGGAAAAGGAGGGGTCAGATATGATACACTTCTGCTTGGTCTTGCCCTCTTCATCCTGGTCTGATAATCTAAAGTAAGTAATAATATTATTAATAATAGTACATATTATTATAAAAATAACACTATATTAATTACAGATAGTAATGTCAATATCCTATTTTCACTAGGTAATGGGTTAATGTGAAATTAAAGTATACAGATAAATATTGCCATCCATATCAAAAATAGGTAAGAATGCAAAATAAAATTTAAAACGTGAAGTCAGGATATGAAATATAATAACACATCCCAGGCTGGAATGATTCAGTTCACCACCTACCCTTCATTGGGATTGTTCCCCCTGACCTCCCATGGCTCATCCAGGCTCACTCTGTGGTCACCAGGACCTTCATAATGGGCACTTGGCATCTGTGCCCTCTCCATAACTACTACCATCACCCTGACCTAGCTTTTTATCATGTCATCTCTAGTTTTTTCATTAGCTTCCTAATGTTTACCTCCCACCCTCCCCTATCCTTAACTACCCTACTCCTCTTTCCAGACCTACTGTACTAAAATTTTCCATCATCCCATTCCTTGCTCAAAAAATATCAGTAAATTCCTCATATCTGTGGGAAAAAGAGTTCAAAATACTTAACTTTCTGATCCCTAGTTGACCTTATTTCCAAGTACACACCTTCACCCTATGCCTACCTTGTACATTTCTGTTTTAACTATATAATTCACTGCCCAGTAAATATATCATGTGGACTCTGGATCAGAGCCATACAGAGAAAATATAGAGACATCCCCAAAACAGCCTACAGGCTACACATTTCCTCATTTGTAAGCCAGGGATCAAATGGAACCTAGCTCTCTGGGTTGCTGTGAGGATTAAATTAGTTAATACACATGAAGTGCTCAGGAAAAGTGCCTGGCATATAGCTAGTGTTCAGTAAACATTATCTGTAATCAAGCTTCCACACATCATAGGATTAGAGACCAAGGGAGCCTGGGCATGGCCATTTTCAACTGCTACAGGTGAAAAGGTGGTCTCCTTGGACTGCTCTCATAGGCCCTCAAGAGACAGCTGGTTTTGGCCGCCCTTCCCATTGCCACTGAGCCCTGGTCAGACTCTGTAGTACTCTTCTCTGAAATTTTCTTGTACCTCTTCCTCCTGGGTGTTCATTCTGTTCCTGCATTTACAATTCTTATCCCCCATTTCACTCCACCTCTTCTGCATATCTAAATTCTATCTCCTCTTCAAGGCTTAGTTTAAAAACCTCCAGTGTTACTCTTCCTGATCAATTCAGCAATCATGTTTGCCATTACTTCATAAGCATTAAGTTGAAGATTAAAACTCCAATGGCTATATCCTTCTAAGAATATGGCTACAGTTTGCAATAAACACAAACTACTGACTGGCGTATACCATTCTACAACAATAAAAACAAAAACAAAAAGCTTCCTATGCTAAAAACCCATGAAGTGTAAGTATTAAATTAAGTATTTTTTAAGTATTAATATATAAATACGTATATATTAATTATTAACTTTTTGAAAACATATGCAGAATTTAGGTCCCTTACTAATAATTTTTAATCATCAATCACTGCTTATGCCAGTGGTTCTTAACTCTGGACATATTTTAGAATCACCAGTAGGAAACTTTTTAAAAATACTGATGCTATCCCATACCCCTCCCCACAGAGACTCTGATTTAACTATACCAGGGTAGGATCTCAGCTTTGCTGTGTTTTTATGTTTTAAAAGCTTCTAAGTGACTCCAATCTAAAGCAGAGTTGAAAAGCACTGGCCTAAACAATCCTAACTATGAAATTTAAGTAGTATATGCCTTTCTTGCTTACTTCAAACACTTCCTAGTTAGACCAGGCTGAGCGCCAAGACCATAAATCCTTGTAGTTACAGTCTACTCCCCTTTCTTAAACCTCAGAGTTTCCCCAACAGTCTGCTGCAAAGTGCTTATGGACCACTGAGATCCTGACTTCCTTAACTCTCACCACTGCCAGGGAGAGCCTAGGGCAGCCAGAACCCCTGCCCAGCTGGTCTTCAACAGCAAGCAGCCTCATCCATTTATCCCAGGGCACTATAAGTAATTTCACTTCCTATACATGCCATGAGTGCAAAGGGCTGGAAAGCAATGGGAAGAACTAGTTTCTCCATTTCCTTGGCAACTCTGCTCTCACTTATTTGCTTTGGTATTAAACCACGGAACTTAATTAGGAATTAATACTCTATCTTGGTTCTGGATTGAATCTTATTTTACAATGTTTTTTTCAAGCTATTTACATAATTAAAGTTATTCCTCAGAATTTTCAATTCCTTCTACCCCTTCTTCTTTGTTTATTTAAGAGAAGCAGGATGAAATTAAAAAGTAAGGTTATGACATGCATCTGGGAAATCAGCATTTTGAATATCCATGATTGTAGTAGTATGATAAAAGCAATTATAAATTCAATTTAGAGTTAATTATTGATTATAAATTTAATGTACTCAACCAGAGAAGTTTTCATTACTAGCTAGAATGAGTTCATGAGTGCTTAGCAGAATACCCAAATGGTGATCATAAGAAGAAAGAGCCCTACTGAGGTGGATTCATTCAATTGTTTGTTTATTCATTCACTCATTCATTCCTTCATTTAATGAACTTTTATTGGGCTTAAATACTAGGAATACAAATATAAAGACACAGAACCTTTTCTCAAGAAATTAAAAATCTAATAGGGAGACAGAACTAAACATTTTAACAAGTACGATTAGTACTATTCTAGAAGACAAGCAAGATACAGTGACAATGTAAAGATGAGAAGACTTCACAGAGGAAAGATACTTGAGTTGGATTTTGAAGAATAAATAGGAGTTTGCCAAATGGATGAGGCGTGGAGGTGGTGTGAGGATGGAGAGGTTATTCCAGGAAAATGTCACAGAATATGCAAAATGTACATATGAATAAATCAGCCTGGCTCACTGAAAAACCTAAAGTATTTTGGGATGTCTGGATTTTTGGAGAGAAGCAAAGGAATAGAAGAATGACAGAGCCAACAGGAATCAGAGAATGACTATATTAGCATGTGTAAAACCACAGCCCAAGGATTCACATTACACTCAGTCTAAAAAAATAATTTCCCTTAATAGAAGAGAAATGGTCTGCATAGAGTTCAGAAATATATTTCTTATTCAAGAACACAAGTGTTCTCATCTATGCAAAGATGTATACATCAGCGTTTCATAGTTAATGGATATTGGCTATGAACATCATCTCATTCATTCTCCTCTGATTCTCACAGAGCAAACTTCTCATTATTACTTGGCTTCCCATGTAGAAGATAGACACATCTTGATGACCTGTGTATGCAGCTCACTTTCTGTCCCCTTTCAGAAACGGGCAAGGAGAAGGTTTAGTGGTCTGAGTTAGATCAGGAAAAAATAGATTGATACCAGAGCTGAGTGCCAAACACTCCTCCTTCCTTTTGAGGATAACCTTTATCTGATTAAGGAAGTTTCCTTCTATTCCTATTTGCTGAGAGAGTTTTTAAAATAATGAATGAATGAATGAATGTTAAATTTTATTAAACATTTTTTATACAACTATGGTGATGACCATATCCTCTATTCTGTTAATGTGAATTACAGTGATTGATTTCCAGATGTCAAACCAACCTTGAATTCCTAAAACGACCTCAAGTGGTTGTGATGTATTATACTTTTTTTTTTTAAGATTTTATTTATTTATTTGGAGAGAGACACAGAGAGTGTGAACACAAGCAGGGGGAGTGGGAGAGGAAGAAGCAGGCTTCCTGTGGAGCAGGGAGCCTGATGCGGGGCTCGATCCCAGGACCCTGGGATCATGACCTGAGCCGAAGGCAGACACTTAATGACTGAGCCACCCAGGCATCCCAGAAATATTAACTTTTAATCATTATGAAATGTCCCTTTTATCTCTGAATAATGATTTTTGCCTATGTATTCTTTGATACTAATAAAGTTGTACTTTGATATTAATTAAATTATACCAGTTTGGTTTTGATTAATGTTTGCATGCTATTATCGCTTTGCATTTTTACTTTTAGCCTTTCTGTATCCTTATCCTTATATTTTAGATGTGTCTCTTATAAGTAACTCAAAGATTTTTTAAATCAACTCTGATAATTTAAGTGGAACATTTAGTTCATTTAAACTTAATATAATTACCAATATAATTATCATATATTTGGGTTAAGTCTTCTATCTTTGCTTTCTATCTGTACTACCTATTCTATGTTCCTTTTTCTCTTCTTTCTTGCCTTATTTCTGATTGAATATTTATTATTATTCCATTTTCCCTATCAGGTTGGCAGTTACATTTTACTATTCTTTTAGTGATTACCCTAAAGATTACAACATGCATCCTTGATTAATTAATGTCTAACACAAATTGGAATTTTTATTTTTCCAAGACAACACAAAGACCCTAAACCACTTTAATTTCAATTTACATGCTACTGTAATTATATTTTAATTCTATAAATATTTTTAAATCCCATGGATATAACTTTATTACTATTTTAAACTGTCAATATTCATTTAGACTTACCTAGATACTGAATCTTTTTATTGTGTTTCATTCTTTCCTGCATCTCCAACATTCCATCTGGAATCACTTTCCTCCTCCCTGAAGAATTCCATTTAGTATTTCCTTTAGTGTGAATCTGGTGGTGATAAAATCTCTCTACTCTTTTTTTTTTTAAGTCTTTTACATTTCCATTCTTGAAGAATATCTTTTCAGGGTATAAAATTCTAGATTGGCAGATATTTTCTCTCAACACTTTAAAAAGTATCATTCCACTGTCTTCTATCTTCCCTTGTCTCATTGATAAATCAACTGTTAGTGTAATGTTGTTTTCTGAAGGTATTCTGGATTATTTCTCCCCACCACCACCCAGCTATTTTTAGAATCTTCTTGTTGTCTTTAGTTTTCAGAAGTTTTACTATGATGTGCTTAGGAATCTTATCCTGCTTGGAGTTTGTATGGCTTCTTAAATCTGGATATTGATGTCTTTCATCATCTTTGAAAAATTCTCAGCCATATTATGTTCAAATATTGCTTCTATCCCTTGTCCCTTTTCTCTTTGTCTGAGATTCCAATTTTTCATAAATTAAAATTTCTCACTGTGCCTTATCTGTGCTTCATTTGCATGTTTCTTTCAATCTATGATTCAGCACATTTATTCTCTCTTCAGGTGTGTCTAAACTACTACTACAACCATCAAATGTGTCATTGTTATTGTATTTTTCAGTACTAATATTTCCGTTCTTTTGTTTCCAATCCTCTGACAAAGTTCTCAATCTTGTCTTTTATTTCCATGTCCCCTTCTCCCTATAAATAAGTTCAGCATTATATAAGCATCACCCTCCTCCAGGAGCCCTACTCTTTCTATAGCAATCCAGCTATGCCCTGAATAAGTAAGACTCTTTGTGGGATGAGAGCTTGAAGGATTCATGTGCTCTGCTACTTCTCCATTTCTGAATTTCCCCCAGTAAACCCTAATTTATATTTTCATTGTGTAACATACATACCCCTTTGTATAGTGAGGAGGGGATATGATAACCCCTGAATGGTGTTTTGGTAGCTTGCTGATAATATTTTTATATCCCACTGTTGAGCTGACATATTTTCTAAATTTATTTTGTGTGTGTGAGTTGTATTAGCATAAATCAGTTCTCAAGAGATGAATTTTATTAAATGTGCTGGAAAAATCTAACTTCTTTGTTCCAAAATGAAGCATAAGATCCTGGAATATGACCAGATCAAAAAAATTCTTGTGTTTGCAATTTAGCAGCGATCAGCCTCCTTAGATACCCCTGTTTATTTCCATTTCATTTTAGTTGAAACAGAGACTAGTAACTTACTGAAAATTAAATTATTGGTCATGGATGGAAAGAGCCTTGTGACTTTATAATATTTTTCATTTTACAAGGGAGAAAACCAAAGAAAGGGAATACACTTATATCCAAATTGAGATTTTTAAAGAGGAAAATGGCTAGCCCTCAAAGTAGAGCTACCAAAATAATGATTTCCCTTATCTCATCATCATCTTTAACTGGTACTCTCATTTTTACTTAAAGGAAATAGAACTATGCTTCTAAAGAAGTGAAACAGGTCCTCAAACTTTGTATCTGAAGGCTAAGATAAATATTATATTTTGTTTCTATTGGGCTCAAGATTAATATTCTAGGAATGAGCAGTCCCTTCTTCTGACCAACAGTTAAAGTGACATTCCTTATGGGAATATCATTTTGAGCAATGCCTTAGATTTTCATGATGACTTATTCCACTGTCAAGCAATCACAGTGCACTAATAGTGTACCAAATGAAAAAAGGTAATGGATAGGATTTTTTCTTACTATATCTGTTAAAGTGCATTAAGTTTCAACAGTTATAACAGTATAATAAAGTCACATTTGATCTTTCATATATTGCAAACTTTGAAAAACATGTTTTTAAAGTATAAAATGTCAAGCAAGCTTGTAATCTTATAATACAAATTGTTGGTATTTTATGTGGGCCTTTAAAAAAGAACCAAGAGTTCTTAAAAACAATCACTAATTCTACAATTAATATTTTCACCAAAAATTAAGTGAATACCCATGTCCTAAGCAGAAAATTAATCATATGCATTGCTGAACAAAAAGTAATATAAAATAGCTTAGGTTAAGAGGAGCTTATAGGCTATTAGGCAGTTAAGGAAAAAAAAAATGCATGAATCCATGAATGAAAAAATTATTATAGAGGTTTATCATGCCCTAACATAAAGTCCTCATTTTGTAAGTATACTAAAGACCAATGAAGTTCTGTGTGGATGAGTAGAATAAGTATCTTATTTTCACAATGACCAGACATTTCATAAGTGTGGGAGTTCGGGCCTTCTACTACTTGAAACCCATTTATCATCCTTGCACAGGGGCCATGCTAATCTTCTCTGTATTGTTCCAATTTTAGTATATGTGCTGCCAAAGCAAGCACAACCCACTTACCTTTCTACCTTTATCTTCTACTCTTCTTCTTCATGAACCCTGTGCTCCAGCCAAACATGGCTTTGCTTACATCCTTCTTTTCACTTGGAATGAATCATCTCTGTACATCCTAACTTTACACTTTTCAGAGACCAGCTCATATATCAACTTGTCTATGTACCTGTCAATGATTCTCTGAGCCAAAAGTAATTTTCCTCCTCTGAACTTCTGGAATCTTCATGTAGTCTTCTATGGCATTTAAAATCCTACAGTAGTTATTTTTACATATATCTTAGCTGCTCTACAAGGCTATAAACTACCTATGAGCTATAAACTACCTATGAGGAATCCTGTCTTTTAGTGGTTCTTTTATTAGCTCTCCTCTTGTGAAGTCTTTCCAAAACACTCACCTTTGTTTCCAGAACAACTCTTCTACTTTTGCACTCAGTTCATCAGCTTCAGTAATATTTAATTAAACCATGTAGGGCACCTGGGTGGCTCAGTTGGTTAAGCGACTGCCTTCGGCTCAGGTCATGATCCCAGGGTCCTGGGATCGAGTCCCGCATCGGGCTCCCTGCTCTGCGGGGAGCCTGCTTCTCCCTCTCCCACTCCCCCTGCTTGTGTTCCCTCTCTCGCTGTGTCTCTCTCTGTCAAATAAATAAATAAAATCTTAAAAAAAAAAAATTTAAACCATGTAATAACAATAACAAGTACAACTAGTATTAAAAGGTTTGGGGGTGCCTAGGTGGCTCAGTCGGTTAAGCATCCAACTCTTGATCTTAGCTCAAGTCTTGATTTCAGGGTCATGAGTTCAAGCCCCGCACTGGGCTTCACACTGGGCATGGAGCCTACTTAAAGATAGATAGATAGATGATAGATAGATAGATAGATAGATAGATAGATAGATAGATAGATAGATAGATGATAGATAAAATAAGTTTGGAAATAGTCACAACTGACCCTTAGTAAAAATGCTACTCAAAATGATGAGTATTATTAGACAGTAGCTTGCTACAAGGAGTGGTTAGCTTGCCTTGCCTGTTTTAAGGAGAAAACGGGGATCTTTGGTTCCTCTAGCCAATTAGGTTTAGTGGAAAGTAGTTAAAAGAGTTTATATTACTCTTTCTGTATATTTCTAATCTCCACGGAATTTCTGTTTCAGATGAATGTCAAAACTATAAAATTTCTTGAATCATCATTGACTTTCAACTGATTTCAAATTGAAGCCCAAAGTCCAGATACACTCATTCAACAAGTATTTACTGAGCTCCAGTTTTGTAGTAGGCACTGTGTTAGGCACAATTTGTTTTACAGCAAAATAACCATTTGGTGCAAATTTTCTAAAAGAACTTTGCAGTTCACTTCAAATTAACCAATTTGGTCTGAGCTATAGATTTATGGTAGAACTACAAGTTAATTTTTCCTTATTTATTCTTCTGAAATCTAAGAATGTATTTGGATGTTGCTACTGGGGGCAGCTCCACAGTAAAACAAATTAGGTGCTTGCCTAAGCCATCATGTCTACGGGAGTGTTGCCAGACACAATCAGCATTCTCCCGGCCTAGTTTGAGAACACTCAGTTTTGTGGGAACATTTTTCTGCCCATCTATACAAGGGAGCATGAATAAACTGTGCAATATAAAGATTCCCATCTTTTTAGATTTTTTTAAAGGAGTTTTTTTATCTGTAAAATCTCATAAAATACATGACAGCAATTTCTTTAAATTATTAAAAAGAGACATTAATTGCTCATTCCAGGTATTTCTTTCCACGTGGAAGGACATCTTAGTGTAACCCTCCTTCCTAGCTTAGCTTCCCTCTATCACTGTTTCCTATTTTACTCTGTTCCTTGTGCTGTTCAGTATATAGAACAGGCCCTCCTGTGGAGAGGCCTGTAGTTTTTCAGAATTCATGACTGGGTATATAAGTCTGTTTATTTCTGAGACTTGGTATTAGAAAACACATTGTTATCCTACACCTAAGGCACATTCTTTGATATCATCAGCTTATTAGTAATAAAGCTGACATTTTGATCTCTCTTTGCCATTCCTTTGATTTATTTATCAGTTGTCACAGGATTTAGGCAGGGAGAAGAGGGTGTTGTATAATAATCTACTTGTCAAAGCCCAGTAAACACAAATGACCACAAGTACAGCAGTTGGCAAAGCCTAAAGGACATCACTTGACAGCAAGAACAGATAATGATAGCTAACCTACGTGCTTGTGAGTATCCACCATAAACTGATGTGTGGACTAATCAGACCAAGAGAAATCTGCCAGTCAGAATTCAGTAATGCCCTGTTCACATGTGGGTTTCTTTCACAAGCACATAGAACTGTGCACAGCTTTATTTGCACTGGTTTGCACCAGAGCTAAAATGATTGACCTGATGCATTATAAACAACATAGGCCAATATTAAAAATTCATTACCCATGGTCAGTGATAAATAATATTATATCCGTGGCAAAAATGTTCATGAGCTGGAAAGAATAAGGGTTGACAATCTGAGTCAGATTGTACAAAAAAAGATAAATGTTGGTATTCTTCAATGGCTCAGGCTACGTTAGCCTCGGGGCATGCCAACTCAGGCTGGTCCTGCAGTGATCTGCTGACAGGAGGAAGGAAGCCTGGATTTCAGTGCTTGCTCTGACACTCACCCAATGTCTGGTTTTTTGCATGGAAACAAAACAAAATTCCTGCTCTCATGTTGCTTAAATTCTAGTAGAGGGGAAGACAGAGAAAAAACAGAGCAAACATACAAATGTTTGGTAGCAGTAAGTGCTATGAATAAAATAAAACAGAATAAGTGGGATTGAGGGCAATGGTTTGAGTTGGGGTGCTATATTGTACAGGGTGGTCAAGGAAAACCTCTCAGTTAAAGAGACATTTGAGCAGAGACTGGGAAGGAGTGAGGGACTAAGCATGCAAATACCAGCAGAAAGAGCAGAGCAAACAACAATACTAACATTGCTCAGATGAGACTGCTTGGCAAACACACACAGCAAAGATGGGAGTATGATGAAGCAGGGCAAGGGGGAGAGAGAGAAAAACAAGAGGTGAGGCCAGAAGGGTAACTGGGAGCCAGTTCACCAGGGCGTCAAGGCCATGGGAAGTATTTGGACTTCACTCTGAATGGGACAGTAAGCCATTGGACTGTCAGGCCTGCCATCTTCTAGTCACTCAGAGATGGGAGCTATTCAGACTAAGCTTGCTGGCCCATCTACCACCCTGCCCTACCCCAATCAGGAATTTGAATCTTAAAAAGTGCCATTGGATGGCTGAAAATCCACAGCACTCAGGACAGATAATCAGACTTTCTTGTTCCCTGGACCCCATATAGCACTCCCCTGGTTCTTGCCCAGTTCCTCAGTCCCCCATTTGTTCTGTGAGATTTTCAAAGTTCTAATAGATGCCATTTGCTATTTGTATATAGAGAATTGTTTCTTTGCTCACTATTAGAGATGGCTAGCTTATCACCAAGCTTGTTTCTCTTCTTTCTGGGCTTACAGATAGTCTATACTTCCCGGCCTCCTTTGAGTTAGGTGTGTCCAGATGGCAGCCAAGTGACAAGTTCTAGCCAATGGAAAGTGAACACTAGTAACATATGCCATTCCTAGGTCGGGATCATTAAAACCTCCCACATGTGACCCTCTCTACTTTTTCCCTGCAGAGTTTGAAGGACAGCAACCTTGAATGCCACATAATGAAAAGCGCAAAGCCACAACAAGTAAGATGCCTCAGGCCCTGAGTCACTACTTGGAGGAGACCTGCCCAACCAGAAAAACCTGCATCAGACTTTTAAGTAACTCAAGAGAGTAACTCAAGAGAAAGTTTTATTATGATAGTTCACTTACAGCAGCTAGTGTTATCTTATCTAATACAAACCTAACTACATGTCTCAGTCATCCTGAAACGCCTCACTCCGACATTAAATATCTGTACTACTTGGCATAGAAAACACTTCTTTTATTATATATATATATAATATATATATATATATATAATGATACAAGTAAATGAAAACATTCTTGTAAAATATTAATCTAACATTGATAAACCTCCCTTAACTACTACAACTACTATTTCAGTCCCGTAATCAGAGCTAACCCAGTTAATCGATAATATGTTGCAAATTAAAAAACAAAACCAAGCCTGGCAAAATAAATAATAGAAACTCTGTTTTCAGATTCTAACAAGTACTCATAATGCGGAAAATAATGAGAATACTAAGAGGAATAACACAGTGCCTGTCTTCCAGGAACATCAACCCTAGCATGTTGATATATCGACAGAGATCATTAAAATACAGCTGACACATGCGATAACAGAAAGAATGTGCAAAAAGCCTTCAGACATAGATGTACAGAGAAGGAAATTTTTTAACTTTGGAGTAGATTGGGGCAGGCTGTGTGAATATATGTGAAAGGAGGGGTCTGGAACATAATCATAGAATATAAAAGGTTGATACAAGGTTTTGTAAAATAAAAATGAGTTTCCCAGAAAGACCAGGTTAGGGATGGTTGTGGACAATTCAAGTAAAAGGAACAAGTACAAAAGCAGGGAGTTGTGAAACCATAGGGTCTGTCTGGGTGTGCAAAAGTCTAATTTTGAAAATGGAAAGACCCAGTGGCATATATGTTAGTATTATTTAGATGCTTCCAAATGCCACTGCAACCTCCAAGTAGATTGGAAAATACCCATCACTCAGGGCTTTAGACAGTCCTGATAATTAGTTAATGATGAGCTACATATATGCTTGAGATAACTTGGGTTGCTGAGTGCCTGAGACATGTGCTTGACCTTTCAACCAGGAGTAGATGAAGAAGTGATTCATTTGCAAGTACAAGATTTCAAAATAGTGACTATCTTTCTTCTTTCTGACTCCCACCCCTCCCCAACCAAAATATTATATGTGGGCCATAAGCAGAAACTTCTCCATTTACTTCAAGTAGGAAATGTCTACCCAGTAGTGGGTAAAGGTGTTACATGACCCATCAGGACTCTGGAATTATAGGAGCCATTTATCTCCCCAGAGTTAAAAAGAGGAGTTTGGGTTTCAGAGTGAGCAATCAATTTATAAATACTTGCGGGGGAGGTGCCTGAATGGCTCAGTTGGTTGAGCATCCAACTCTTGATTTTGGCTCGTGTGGTAATCTTGGGGTCATTGTGTTGACACCTGTGTGGGCACCGTGCTAGGCATGGAGCCTGCTTGAGATTTTCTCTCTCCCTCTCCCTGTGCTCCCCACTCCCAGCTCGCACACACACTCACTCTCTCTTACAAAAATAATAATAATAAATAAATAAATAAACAAATAAATACATGCATACTTAGGAGATATTTATCTATTCAGGGCCTGGCCAAGAGTTGGGGGCCATGATTTAATTAAGTAAACTATAGGCAAATGTCTGAATCCCCCAGAGAGAAGTATAAAAACTCATCCACCGAATTCTCCACTATTATAGAAAACTAAGGGCAGAAAGGTGCCAAGTCTAGAGAACCAAAATAAATGAACTATGGTGTGACAGGACGGGTTCATAGCTTAGTGACTACTTCAGACCAAAACATGGTCTTGGGAGTTCCTCAACAGGGGCACTATTGACATTTGGGGCTACATAAATTCTGTGTGCTAAGAATGTTTAATAGTATTCCCTGGCCTCTTTCCACCAGATGCTACCAGTACTTGGCCCCCAAACCAAAAATGTCTTCAGAATTATACTAGTTGAGAACCAGTGGTGATAGACCCAAGAGTAAGGGGAAAAAACAGTCAACCACAAGCAACATTAACCTTTGCTGAGCATGTAAATAGAAAACCATGGAGGATAAGAACAATTGTGTTCTGGGATTCCCAGCTGAGGACTTAAACACAGGCTTAGCTCTTTAGCACTGGAATTCTTCAACAGCTACTGAGTATTAGCGCAGAACAGAAACTGTGCCCCACCAGCCACTGCTGTCAAATTCCTGTGAAGGGTGAGGGGTGGTTACCAAGAGACAGAGTACTTCATCTGAAGAGAATGTGTCAGGCTGGGATCTTTTTTAAAATAAATCAGTGAGTCAGGATAGACTTCTCCCCTGCTGTTCCACTGACTTTTTTTTTTATACTACAATTAAAACTCCATAAAAGCATGGAGGATGAGGACTAATTGTTCCAAAAAGTAGGAAAAATTTGATCGGTTTTCCTCATTTCCTTAGTGACCCTCCAGTAATTTTTCTTAGGTTTGCAACAAAGAAAGAGCCCTTATGTTGTGGCCTTGAAAATAACAACACATTTAAAGATAAAACCCAGCTCCTCTATTAGCTCCCATTCTCTCCTATGAAATGAGGGTTTGTCCATATGCCTAGTAGAGTATATGGCAACATTTTTCTTTTCTCTGTCATTTTTTAAAGGAAAAAAAAATAATAATAAAACACACCAAGACCTCACTCCAGCAGATGCTTCTGAGCTGAACGGGGATGGGTAAGAAACTTCCGGCCCTGAGGGTTCCAGAGAGAGCACCTTCCGCCTGTACCAGCAGAGAGGCTGGGGGGATAGGTTGGATGAACCTTATAGAGATACCACTGGCCGTGCAATGAGACCACCGTCTACCTAGCTGATGATCCCTTCATCAGGTCCAAACACCATTGCTAGAAAAAAACATTTTACCTACAACATAATGCAAACAGTAAACGCAACATCATAAAAGGAAGTCTCTTAAATTCCAGAGAGAAAAAGAGACAAAGAGATTAAATAAAATTAATACACTAGGAGTAATTTGCCAGTAGCTTGTTCTAGTCTTTTTGTTTCTGACTGTAAAATCTCAAAACTGGAAGTCAGCAAACACAAATTCAATAGTTTAATGTTGGAATAAATAGGATTAATGTAAAACTCTGTATCCCCCAAATCATTTTTATAAGACTTTAAAGTACTTAGATATCTTTAGCAGCTCAAAAATTAAGATGAATTTCCCATAACATTCTCTTATTCATCACCCACAAAGGCGAAAGACAGAAAAATCTAGCAAAAAAAATTTATATTTATGAAATCTAGTACAATGTTTTAAAAAGCATAATAAAGGCAACACTTGCTAATACTTTTCTCCCTACTCCTCATTTGAATTCAGGTGAAAAGTCAAAAAAATTTTTAAAGATTTATTTATTTATCTGAGAGGAAGAGAGAGAGAGTAAGGGGAGGCGCAGAGTGAGAGGGAGCAGACTCTGCTGAGACATGGGGCTCAATCCCAGGACCCTGAGATCATGACCTGAGCTGAAATCAAGAGTCAAGATTTTGATGTTCTGTCTGTAAAAATAAGAATTTTTCCTAATTGCCAATTATAAATTTCACTGTGGGAAATGTGGGAAAACAGAAAAGCACAAAAAAAATTTAAATGACCAGTAATCCCAATACTCAAAGATGACTACTTTTAATATACTTGATGTATTTCTTTCATTCTTAATCTATCCTGAGATGTTCTTTTTAAAAAAAAAATTTTTTTACACAAATGGTATGTTTTATAATGCGCTCTTTAAATTTAAAAATATATTCTGAATATTTCCCATGCTATTTTTATGTTCCAACAGCTCTTTTCAATGTTTTTGGTCTCAAAACTACTTTATCCTCTTAAGAATTATTGAGGACCTCAAAAAGCTTTTGTTTATGTGGTTTGTATTTTTTATTTTTATAGTATTAGTAATTAAAACAAAAATTTTGAAGTTTATTAATTCATTTTAAAATAAAGTAATACTTACATGTCAACATCAGTAATATATTTTACAAAATCTAATTCTCTTTTCCAAAACAAACAAACAAAAACATTTAGTGAGAAAAGTGACATTATTTTAGAGTTTTGCAAATACTTTTAATGTTTGGCTTAACAGAAGGCAGCTGAATTCTCTTATCTGCTTCTGCATTCAAAATGTAGATATGTTCTGTTAGCAGAAATATATGAAGAAGGGGCATGTGACTCTTAATCTCAGGGTCATGAGTTCAAGCCCCGTGTTGGGCGTGGAGACTACTAAAAACAAACAAACAAACAGAAACCGTATATGAAGAAAATCTAGCCTCATATAGGTAATTGAAAAAGGGAGAAATGACTTTCAGATTATTGTGGGCATTTTTCCTTATACCACACCAAACTTGACAAGTTTTAAAGATTAGTTGCAATGTGGAATCTAAAAAATAATAATAATAATACAATGGACTTTTCCTACTCTACACTTTCATGAGTGAAAGTGGCAAATACAGATGTGCTAGTATTACAATGGAAATAGTTTTAAAGATTTTTTTTTAATTTATGTATTTATTTGACAGAGAGAGACACAGATAGAGAGTGAACACAAGCAGTGGGAGTGGGAGAGGGAGAAGCAGGCTTCCCGCCGAGCAGGGAGCCAGATGTGGGGCTCGATCCCAGGACCCTGAGATCATGACCTGAGCCAAAGGCAGATGCTTAACGACCGAGCCACCCAGGCACCCCTACAATGGAAATAGTTTTGATCTTGAGGACACCCTGAGAGGAGATCAAACTTTAAGAGCTACTACTGGTCTACCACTTCATAGTTAGTATTTAACACTGCATTCTATCACAGTCTAGAACACTACCCCATACCCTATTGTCAACATTTACACTATCTCTAAGTTTTTGCTATTATAAAAAAAATGCTATGACAAACACCCTCATATGTACCTCTTTCTGCACATTTATTTTCTTAGAATAACACCTTAGGAACTTGAGGGTCGAACAAACTTATTTTTTCAGGATTTTTATGCATGTTGCCATTTTCCCCTCCAGAAAGGTTTATCAGTTTGCATTCCTTTCAGTAGCCTGTACAAGAGCCTTTCGTCCTGACCCACACTTTTATCAACACTGGGTACCGTGGGAGCCCTGTCTTGAGAGAAGTTTTTAGAAAATCAAAATGTGACTGGGCTAGTTGTTAGTGAGCTCACTCTTTCAGACAAAATACATTATTTGAGATTTACTGGAATTCTCTGCTCACTGAGTACTTCTCTGATAATTCTACCACAGTGTTTATTTACTGCTATTTTGCATTATTACAATTAGTATTTACCATGGGTCTTTTACTTGACATTAAGTTTCTTCAGACAGAAACCATGTCTCATTACCTTAGTATATGCCACAGTGCTGAGCCCATGGGATAGAAAGAGATGGGGTAATGGTGGAAATAACATTTTTTACCTCAGAGAGATCTGTGTTTAAATCCTGGCTTCACCCCTTAACTAGCTGTGTGAGCTTGGGCATACTACTCCCCCTTCCTTTCCTGAGCTTGAAGGTCATCCTCAGTTAACAGGGAGACTAATATGTACTTTCTAAGGCAGCTGTGTTGCAATGATATGTGTAAAATACTTCGTACAACACTTGGCGAATAACAAACGTTCCATATGTTTGTTCTCTGCCTTTTCCTTTCCAATGTTAAATTCACCTTGTAAAACCCAGACTTTGAGGATCTACAAATCCACTTTGATTTACTCTGAACACCGTCACTAAGACCGAAGGCATCTCCCTAACAGTGATTACCTCTGGAAAGTGTAACTAAGCAAAAGCGGTGAGTTTTCTGGTTATTCTTCCCTGTATCGCTCAATCGTTACTCATTCTCTCAGTCAACATCTATGAGTGTGTGCTGTGTGTTCCGAAGACAAATTACACACAGTCCCTAAACAACAGAAAGAATGAAATCCTTTTTAAGTGCCAGAATGCCACAATCATGTTGAAACCTGAATTCAGAGAAAAGCCCTTCACCAAACTGCGCTGAGAGAGCTTCCTAACTGTACAGCCAGGGGCTGCAGGTACATCATCCCTGACCCTATTGTGGCTCAAAGCTCACAATTATTGCAGTGGGGCTTTAGGACTCGTGTCGCTTCATGGGACCCTGAGATGTATTCAAATACATTTCTAACAAGAAACTTTTGACATTTTCTGACCACCCGACTGAGGAAATGAGAGGAAGACAGTAGTGAGCGAGGTACAGAGCAGACTGACGTTCACTCCCAGTTTCAACTCAAAAGTAAAACAAAACACCAAACAAGGAGAATTACTTGTGCGTCTGAGAGTACACCCCAATTAAGGTGCAGGTGAGCAGGGGTCACTGGGGGGCAGCACTGCTAGCCGGCAGCACGGGCCCAAAAAACTGCTCAGGTCAGAAGGTCCTGACAGATCATACTGAGAGGAAGGGAGGGGACCTGACACCCATTCACACTCTCCTCTGCTCCAGGAGCACGTGAGACCCTGGTGCGTTCCTACTTTCATTTACGCCCACACACACCCACCTCTTTCAGAGTCTGAGGTTCAAAGAGGTCATGCAGCTCTCACCAGTATATCCCGGACACCTTCGAGTGCTAAGGCTTTAACAGCTCCGGGAGAGATTCAAAGAAAGTCTGGGACTCTTGATTCTTGAAGTCAAACTGAGAATGATCGTGAACTTTTTGCTACCAGCACCCGGATGGTATCTGCTCAAGTTGGCGTTAGGTCATTATAAAGCTCTCTTAACTCCATATTCGATAGAGTTGAAAATATTTGCAATAGGGAGGCATGTGGATGGGAAAGATGAATTCCTCCTGGTCTGAAGCAGGCTTTTAAAAGTTTGCTGGTAGTAAGTTGTGGTGATGAAGGTGGAATGGCAGCTTGGGTTTCCATATTGTAACTGTTATGTCCAAAAGATTCCTTATTGGGGGAGAAAAGTATTTCGGGAAATGTGGGGCATGACTCCACCTTAAGGGGGTTCTTTTGGCTAGCCCTGAAGGAAGGGCACATGTGTAGCCAAGGCCTGTATTTATTTGACAGAGAGAGAGACACAGCAAGAGAGGGAACACAAGCAGGGGGAGTGGGAGAGGGAGAAGCAGGCTTCCTGCTGAACAGGGAGCCTGATGCGGGGCTCGATCCCAGGACCCTGGGATCATGCCCTGAGCCGAAGGCAGACGCTTAATGACTGAGCCACCCAGGCCTGCGCCCCTAGAATTTTTTTGACTAATAGAAAAATTAACAATTTTTTTAAAAAACAGAAAAACCAGTATTCTATCCAAAATATTATTTTTTTAAAGATTTTATTTATTTATTTGAGAGAGAGTGAGAGCGAAAGAGATCACAGAGGCAGAGGGAGAGGGAGAGGGAGAAGCCAATTTCCCGCTGAGCAGAGAGCCCAACGCGGGGCTCAATCCCAGGACCCTGATATCATGACCTGAGCCAAAGGCAAACATTTAACTGACTATGCCACCCAGGCGCCCCCAAAATATTATTGAAAAGATCAAAATAAAGTGGAATAGATCTCCAAAAAGTTGAGACCTGTCCCCCAAAACTTTTGTTTCTAAAACTAGCTAAATAGAATGTGTGTCTCCATTTCTGAGTTACCAGAAAAGACAATCTGCTACTACTTGAGTCTCATTTCACCCCCTGACCAGGATTGTAGTAGCCCACCTTGTGAGTTGGAGCATAAATATCCAAAGGAGGATTGACCTAGGTATATTGGACTAAAAGAATTAAAAGGCAATTAACTTTCTAATAATGGCAAATATATAGTTAAGAGATTTCCATACAGCTTTGAAACCTCAAAGTAGATACCAAGATGTGCAAGACAGGTCACGTTGAAGCCTAAATTAAAGACTTGTTTGTTTTATCATAAAATGGAAAGTCAAAGCTAGAATAAACAGTGATAGTTAAATTCAGGTGATATTTCATGGGAAAAGGTACACTTCTTTCATGTGCTCATTGGACAATTGTCTATCTTCTTTGGAGTACTGTCTATTCGGATCCTTTGCCCATTTTAAAATTGGGTTATTTGTCTTTTTATGATTGAGTTCTATAGTCCACCAGACCAGTTTTGAGGCATGGTTCTAACGGTTGTTCCTGGCTACCTAATCCCTCTTTTCCACACTTCTCATGATTCTCTACCTACCAGGATACTGTGAATACAGTCATTTTGTGCTTAAATTGGTCACAGTTAGCTTCTACTACAACTCAAAACCTGACGGACATAGACTGGAACCCAAGGCAGCTCCCCTCACCTAGAGAAAATCACTAACATAAGACTTCACTGGCAAATGGAAAGCTGTTCAGAGGCAATGTTGTTACTAAAGCCTGGGTTTCTGAATTTGTGATTCTCAACTCTTAAGTTATGCAAACTCAGTCCAGGGGAACTTGTGGGATTGACAAGTGGAAATCTTGCAGTTTGAGCAGCAGGTAAGAACTGGAACAGAGAGAAATGGAAAGAAAACTCTAAGAAATTGTTGCCATTTCTTGCCATTCTACTCTAAGATTAAGTAGGCCATTGATTGTTGGAAGTTATTCAGATGCTAAGGCCCCAATTTTCTGCTGCTGGCAGTCCTCTCTCCGCCTTGGTCCACAGAGGCTGAGTGACCCTGCATTTCCTGTCAACCTGGGTTGATATCCAGGGATTTTCTTCCAAAGGGTCGAGTATGTAAATGGAGTAGGAGTCCTAATTCTGTTTGCAGATTTAACTACATATTTTGTTATCAGGCAATTTCAGTTCATATATCAACACTGCCAACTTTGTGTATGCTCTCTCCCCACCCTTCCCTTTTGTATCCTGGACCCTCTGAGTCAGGGAAATAAGAATATCCCTCCGTCCCAGAATTATGAGTGATCTGAGGCCAAGGGCTTGGAGAAAGTTGTTTTCTGCAATGTCTGAGGTAGTATCCTTTGCTCACTCCTCTGAGCAGGACCACAACCGTAGCTCCAATGGGCCTCTGGAGCCCTCTCACTCCTAAGCACCCACTTTCCCTTTTCTGATGCCCCCTTCTCCCAGGAGAGTGTCTTAGGTCCTGTATTTGAAGGGAATTGTTCAAAAGGGAATCCAATCTAAATCAGACGCTGACAGGCTTAAACTTTTAACCCTCTCAGAGGTGTTAGCACTTCTGCCCTTAATTTCTATTTGCCTGTCCTTTTGCCAAATTCAAAGACCACTTGTTTGCTCTCATTCTCTGTGCCCTTGTCTTGGCACCCAGGAATAAAATGATTTGAGACTGTGATGGTATGAGCAGTGCTGATCTGAGAAAGGGAAACCTGAGGCCCTGGGATGAAATGTTTCGTGGTGAGCTCCAACCAGTTGTTCATTCGACAACCATTTCTTAAGTACCTACTGTGTGCCAGACTGTGCCCTAGCTCCTGGAGACACAGCAGAGAAGCGAAACAAGGCCCCTGCCCTCATGGAGCTTTCCCTCTAGTGGTGGCAAAAAACAATGAATAAACAAACCAAAAAACCCCAGCATTTCAGATAGTGATGGTGCCATGAAGAGCAATCTGAAATCGTGAATAATGTGATAGTGAAAGATAAGAAGAGAGCCTGATGGGCAGAATGGCTGAGGAATGTCTCTTGTCATCCATACTCATACTGAAGAGTAAATTTGAGGAAGAAGCACCAGCGAGAGAAGATAAAGACATGAATGCAGGAACAGGCTGAGCACGTTGGAGGTTCTGAAAGAAGCCAGCAGGGGTGGAATGTAGTGAACGTCGCAGAAGGGTGTGAGAGGACCTGTGAGAGGTAAGCAGGTCATGTAGGGCCTTGAAATCTATGCAACACTTAACACACAGAGGTTAAGTGTCTTGCACCAAGTCACACAGCAAGTAAGTGCAGAGCCAGGATGATAAACCAATCCTATCAGGTGTTTTGCGTTATAACCTGGTTTATGCCCCAAATAGTGCTGGATGAAGAGGGGATTTATTGAAGCCCATCTTGGAGATCCAAAAACTCTAAGAGGAGACAAAGACCACAACAGTCTCACTTTTCTCCTTATTTTCTCTTGAAAACAAACAAATACTAGACAGGAAAACTTCCAAGTGTACTGTGCTAAATCCAAAAATTCTTTTAAACAAAGGATCTGAATTTTATAGATACTATAGTAAATACCTATTGAACATTTATCATATGATCCCATAGAGCATGTAGAGAAGTTATTTTGGTATTTCTATGTTTGACCTTATGAAAATTCAATCACACGAGATTGCCTAATGTCTATTTTTAAACACAAGATTTACTCTCCCTATTACACACTAGGAAACTTAATATACTAAGGTGCTGGTCGGGATTAGCTACTATGTAGATTTTCTGGATCTTTTATGTTTTGCTTTTAAAATTAGAAGCAAATTGAAATAATTATATGTGATACAATACATTAATAAAAGAAAGAACAAGAACCATATGATCCTCTCAATAGATGCAGAAAAAGCATTTGACAAAGTGCAGCATCCTTTCTTGATCAAAACTCTTCAGAGTATAGGGATAGAGGGTACATACCTCAATACCATAAAAGCCATCTATGAAAAACCTACAGCGAATATCATTCTCAATGGGGAAAAACTGAGAGCTTTCCCCCTAAGGTCAGGAACACGGCAGGGATGTCCACTATCACCACTGCTATTCAACATAGTATTAGAAGTCCAAGTCAAGCAATCAGACAACAAAAAGAAATAAAAGGCAACCAAATCGGCAAAGAAGAAGTCAAACTCTCACTCTTTGCAGATGATATGATACTTTATGTGGAAAACCCAAAAGACTCCACCCCAAAACAGCTAGAACTCATACAGGAATTCAATAAAGTGGCAAGATATAAAATCAATGCACAGAAATCAGTGGCATTTCTATACACCAACAACAAGACAGAAGAAAGAGAAATGAAGGAGTTGATCCCATTTACAATTGGACCCCAAACCACAAGATACCTAGGAATAAATCTAACCAAAGAGGCAAAGAATCTGTACTCAGAAAACTATAAAATACTCATGAAAGAAATTGAGGAAGACACAAAGAAATGGAAAAACGTTCCATGCTCATGGATTGGAAGAACAAATAGTGTGAAGATGTCAATGCTACCTAGAGCAATCTACACATTCAATGCAATTCCTATCAAAATACCATCAACTTTTTTCAAAGAAATGAAACAAATAATCCTAAAATTTGTATGGAACCAGAAAAGACCCCGCATAGCCAGAGGAATGTTGAAAAAGAAAAGCAAAGCTGGTGCCATCACAATTCCAGACTTCAAGCTCTATTACAAAGCTGTCATCATCAAGACAGTATGGTACTGGCACAAAAACAGACACATAGATCAATGGAACAGAATAGAGAGCCCAGAAATGGACCCTCAACTCTATGGTCAACTAATCTTCAACAAAGCAGGAAAGAATGTCCAGTGGAAAAAAGACAGTCTTTTCAACAAATGGTAGGAAAATTGGACAGCCACATGCAGAAGAATGAAACTGGACCATTTCCTTACACCCCACACAAAAATAGACTCAAAATGGTTGAAAGACCTAAATGTGAGACAGGAGTCCATCAAAATCCTAAAGGAGAACACAGGAAGCAACCTCTTCGACCTCAGCCACAGCAACTTCTTCCTGGAAACATCACGGAAGGCAAGGGAAGCAAGGGCAAAAATGAACTATTGGAACTTCATCAAGATAAAAAGCTTTTGCACAGCAAAAGAAACAGTCAACAAAACCAAAAGACAACCGACAGAATGGGAGAAGATATTTGCAAATGACATATCAGATAAAGGGCTAGTATCCAAAATCTATAAAGAACTTATTAAACTCTACACCCAAAGAACAAATGATCCAATCAAGAAATGCGCTGAAGACATGAACAGACATTTTTCCAAAGAAAACATCCAAATGGCCGACAGACAATGAAAAAGTGCTCAACATCACTCGGCATCAGGGAAATCCAAATCAAAACCTCAATGAGATACCACTTCACACCAGTCAGAATGGCTAAAATTAACAAGTCAGGAAACAACAGATGTTGGTGAAGTTGCGGAGAAAGGGGAACCCTCCTACACTGTTGGTGGGAATGCAAGCTGGTGCAGCCACTCTGGAAAACAGTATGGAGGTTCCTCAAAAAGTTGAAAATAGAGCTACCATACGACCCAGCAATTGCACTACTGGGTATTTACCCCAAAGATACAAATGTAAGGATCCGAAGGGGTACATGCACCCTGATGTTTATAGCAGCAATGTCCACAATAGCCAAACTATGGAAAGAGCCAAGATGTCCATCGACAGATGAATGGATAAAGAAGATGTGGCATATATACAATGGAATATTTTGTAGCCATCAAAAGGAATGAAATCTTGCTATTTACAACGACGTGGATGGAACTGGAGGGTATTATGCTGAGTGAAATAAGTCAATCAGAGAAAGACATGTATCATATGACCTCACTGATATGAGGAATTCTTAATCTCAGGAAACAAACTAAGGGTTGCTGGAGTGGAGGGGGCTGGGAGGGATGGGGTGGCTGGATGATAGACATTGGGGAGGGTATGTGCTATGGTGAGCACTGTGAATTGTGTAAGACTGTTGAATCACAGACCTGTACCCTGAAACAAATAATACATTATATGTTTTAAAAAAAAAAAGAAGAAGAAGAAGATAGCAGGAAGGGAAGAATGAAGGGGGGAAATCAGAGGGGGAGATGAACCATGACAGACTATGGACTCTGAGAAACAAACTGAGGGTTCTAGAGGGGAGGGGGGTAGGAGGATGGGTTAGCCCAGCAATGGGTATTAAGGAGGGCACGTTCTGCATGGAGCACTGGGTGTTATATGCCAACAATGAATCATGGAACACTACATCAAAAACTAATGATGTAATGTATGGTGATTAACATAACATAATAAAAAAAATCTAAGATTCTAAAGGATTAAAAAGAATAAAATAAAAGTAATTTTATACTCAAGTAAAAAAGAAAGAAATCGGCTAATAAAGACCAGATGTGTGTATACTGTGTATACATATGCAAGAACTTGAGGTGAGCCCAGAATTCATGAGTGTTCCAGCAGTCTGCCATTAGACTAGGGTTAGAATCCTAGTGCACTTTCCAGCTGCCTGACATTAGATAAATTACTCAGTACAGCTAAGCCTCCATTTTCACTCTCATAAAACAGAGATGAAAACAATGCCTATATCATAGAGTTATTGTGAAAATAACTCAAAATAACAAGTGACAGTGCAAGGAATAGACTTGCTATTCCTTGAGTAAATAATGGTTGGCCTTCTTCCCTGGGTCTCTGTTCACTCATCAGAAACATAAGTCAGGGAAATGATGCTAAGGCCCCTTCCAGGATAAGCGCCATCAGCAGCCAGGCTTTCCTGCCAGACTTGGACCTAGGACAGTGACACCTTTTTCTGCAGACAAATAGAGAAGGGCTAGCCAGATGGACCCAGAGACTGACACACAACTCACAGGGAAATGAGCAAGGAAACTTAAGGGACTGAGACTTGATGGGCCAGGGTCCTGGTAGACCCCCACCTCAGTTCCCCAGGCCCAATTCATTTTACCAATGCATTCACTTCGACTAATTGCATGTGAGATTATTTGTTTACTGTCTGCCCTCTCCAGAAACTGAACTCTAAAGATTAGGAATTCTGTTTTGTTCACTCACTCTATGTAGGTCCCCAATAAATATTTGCTAAATGAGCCTCTTTTTTTATAGTAAGTACATTTCTAAAATTGAAGGTGTCATGAGCTTAGCTAAGCTACTCTGAGGTATTGCTCCCTCGGCATCCATTTTGTTTGGCTAAGTGACCTGCAGGAGCCTTAACCTGACACCAGCCTCCCTCATGCTAGCACATGCCCTGGGTAACCGTCTGAAGAATCACATGCCACTGAAGTTCCTGATATGACTTCCCCAACAGTTCTTGTGATCAACAATCTCCCCCATCTTCAATGCCTCCCTGCTCTATGCCCCTTAGATAAAACCCCCATGGAGCTTACCAAAACCCCACTCATTTTAGTTTGAATTGACTGATCCAGTCTCAGCCCAGGAAGCCCCAAAGTCCTCCACTCATGGACCCTAATAAAGGCATATGTCCCAGGTCTTGACTTTCTCGCTGCACTCTGCCTTGACTTCCCCATGTGGCCCCCTGAGCTATGCTGTGTACTTCCTCCAGGACTTGTGAGTAATAAACTTGTCTACTACGATTTCTCTTGTGGTCTTTTGTCAAACTATGGCTCACCATCTGGCACCCTATGCTCCACTTAACAAATGTTAATTTAACAAAGTCATAACAGGAGGAAATTAATCTTATTTACAAATCAACAATTTTAAGTGCCCTACTGAAATCAGACATTAAGAGGAATTTGTGGCGAATGTAAATTTGTTTAGCATGCGAATTTTTTTTTTAAAAGAGAAGCATCATCAAACTAAGAAAACACCAGTGGCTCCATAAGAAGGTTTGGAGCATTCAATTTGGTAGACAACAGTAGCATCAATTAATCTTCCCACATATCATGGACTTTATCAGATTAGGATGTGGAATTTTGGAACTGAATACACTTCAGTTGCCTTAATAGAGGACTTTTCTCTGGACAAAAAGCAAAGCCTATTCTTATCCTCCCATCTATGATCTGGCTCAAGGGCCAGTCTAAGGGAGGCTTTCCAACAAGTCACAGAAGTTGGGAATGATGACCGCAGACATCCTAATTGAACAATCCCTCAGTACTTATCACCGTCCCCTCCAAGCTACTGTGTTTCCAGAGTCACTGAACATTGTCAATTCCTGGTCAATGAATGTACCAAAATTCTCCCTAATCTAACAGGTTCAACCTCCCAACTAAATTTGCTTATCACAGGAGTCTGGATGATTTGACAATTCACTTGTTTATTCATTCGTTCAGTTATTCATGCCATTCACTTATTCATTCAACAAATATTCTCAGGCTTAGAAATCCTGAGTGCTTCTAGAGGAGAAAAAGAAAGCTTAGACAGAGCAGCAATTAACAGCACAAGAGTTGGAACTAGGACCTAAAGGAATATCTAACCACATATTGTGCCTGAAATATCTTTCTGCCCAGCTGCTGTATTACCTCTGCAAAACCTTTCTAAATCTAATTTTAAGAAGAATGTATATCTTGGGACACCTGGATGGCTCAGCCAGTTAAGTATCTGCCTTCAGCTCAGGTCATGATCCCGGGGTCTTGGGACTGAGCCCCGCACCAGGCTCCCTGCTCAGCGGAGAGTCAACTTCTCCTTCTCCCTCTGCCCCTCCCCTGGTTTGTGCTCTCTCTCTCTCAAATGAATAAAATCTTAAAAAAAAAAAAAAAGGAATATATGTCTTTTCTCTATTCCTTTGTTAATGTCCTTAGTGTAATGCTTATGACATTATGTTGAAGCTAACTCCTTCCCCGTGCCAGACTGAGCTCCTTGAGAGAAGCAACTGTGCCACCCAATCACCTTCATGCTCCTGGTGCCTAGCACAGGGCCTGGCATATACAACTTTAAGAGCAGGTCTATGGATTCCAGTGAAGCTGATGGATGTCTAGGTATTATCAGGCCTGCATCATCTAATATGGTACCCACTAGCCACATGTGGCTATTGAGTACTTGAAACACAGCTGTGAGGGAGGAATCGAGATGCACTGAAAAGTGAAATACACACCAAATTTCAAAGACTTAGCATAAAAATATATAAAATACCCCACTAATAATTTTTATATTGATTACATGTTGAAACGATAATACTTTGGATATGGGGTTAAATTAAATTATTTAAATTAATTTCACCTGCTTCTTTTTACATCTTTTAATGTGGCTATTAGAAAATTTTAAATTACATATGTGGCTCACATTATATTTCTACTGGATAATGCTGGCCTAAGCCAAAGATTACTCTTTCAGGTACAAGCCACGTCCAGTCTCTTAAACCTGGCTTTCTAAGTTCTCTTGGTAGGAAGAGGAATTTGGCTAGATTGTCTGAATTGAGTCAAGGTTTTCATTAAGCCTAGGTTCAGAATATCCAAGAAATATAAGACACATTTCTTTTATATTTGCAAAATTCTATAGTCAATATGTTCCACACATTAATAGGTTTGCTGTTAAAAAAAAAAAAATCCAACTCTTCCTGTATTCTCTACATTGAGTCAAAGTCTAACCAAGGGCATGTAATACCCATGCAGCGAACATTTAAATAGCTCTTCAGTTTCTGGCTCCAAGCGCCTGTTGTGATCTCTCTCCTCCCTCAGTCTCTGGCATCCTGAGCAGTCACCCCTCCCATTTCAGCTCTTTCCACTGACCTCAAAAGAGGGCTGGCTCAAATAACACACTTGTCAAAACACCTGGGTAAGCACAGCAGTGGGAGACAGCATATAAATAGATATATGGAAACAGAGTGCTCCGTACTAATAACAAAAACCCCTTACAAACTGCCTTCACCTTCCAAAAGTTTTGTTTCTTACAATGATTAGTTAAATGTAAATGTCACTAATAATTTTACTCCTATCAGCTCAGACAGACCTATTTTATACAGGCACAAGCAAAACTGCAATTCAAGATGATTTTTAAGTTTTGGGTACTACTGTGGCAAAAATCCTCTGTGCTTAAATAGAGAATTTAAAATTGAACAACAGAAAATGATCCAAAGCAAAAATACTGAAAATTTTCTAAGTAATCTATCAGAAAGACTAAAAGGGTCAGGCTTCACTGGTCTCCAGTCAGAAAAAAGCAAAAATAATGAGTGCCTATTGACATACTTCCCTCCGTGTAGAAGACCATACATTTGAAACATTTAGCACAGTTTTGGGCACACAGTCTGCATACAATAAATATTATTAATGAATATATGAATGCATGGGCCCTTACTATTGAATGGAATACTGCAATCACCAGGTCTTTGTTTTAAACCTTGAGTGATACGGTAGACCGAATACAGCTTCCTATTCTACTCAGACTAAAACATGAAGTCCTTACCATGGCCTGTAAAGCCCTACTTGATCTGCAACCCAACTACTTCTCAGATTCACCTCCCACCCCTCTCCCCCATATTTACTCTGCTCCAGCAACCTGACCTTCTTGTGTCCTCAAACAAGCCCCACATGTTCCTGCCTCAGTGCCCGTGGAGCAGCTCTTCCCTTTTCTTAGGACGCTCATTCCTTCCTTCTCTGCTCGTGTCACCTTATCAGAGAGGCCCTCTTCACCAACACATATCCAAAACAGCATAACCCTTATCCTGCTGCATTTGTCCTCCTATCACTTATTGCCACCTGGCATATTACGTATTTATTTGTTTATCTCCCCAAACTGGAAAGTCACTCCCAGGAAGGCAGAAACTTTGTTCATTTTGTTCACTGCTATATCCTTTGTGCCTAGAAAGTGTCTGGCACACAGGAGTTCAATAAATGTTTGTTGAATGAATAAATTAATGAACACTGGATTGGAGCTGAGGCAGCTGGATCTAGTCCCAATTCTACCACTAAAAACTTGTGTGACTTTGAACAAATGTCCCCTGACATTCAGCTTCTGAATCTGCAAACGGACTGGCTGGGAAAAGATGCTTCTAAAGCTTCTCCCAGCTCGAACATCCTGTGGGTTCTATAGAGCTGCTTTCTACATCTAACTTTTGTATGAAGCTTTAGCAACACAAAAATCCTTTTTGACAGTCACAAACTATTAGCTCTCTAGGCACTTTATTATGATTGAATACGCTGCTCCCAAGACCCCTGATGAAAACTTCCCCATTCCTTCCAGGCAAGATGGATCCCAGGACTAGCTACCTACTTTGAGGTACTTCATATAGACCTTTTTTTCCTCAAACCTCTTGTAACAGTTAATGACATAATTGTGTTTTTCTATTTCTATTTCTCCAATGAGAATGGGAACACCTTGGAACAGTAATGGATTCTTAGTAATTCTTGTATGCCTAGCACCTTGCATGGTCCATGGCAATTAGTAGGTATTCCATGAATGTTTAGTGAATGAATGAACATAGGAAAGTCAAAGTGAAATAGGATCATGACTCATATTAAAAACAGAGACAATCATTCTCCCCTCACTGATGGAGGTGGGCAGAAGATAAAGCTTTGCTGCCAATAATGGTTCATCTGAAAGGAGGTAAGAAACTAAAACTTATTGGGAACTTACTAAAGGCAAGTACTCTTACACATATTCACGTAGTTTATTTAATCCTATGACAACTTTATAAATTAGGAAGTATTACTACCATTTTACAGATGAGAAAATTGAGGCTCTGAGAAAATAGGGAATTTGCCCATGATAGAATGCCTAGTAGGATTCACACTCGGGTTTCTTCATGCCGTATATCATACTCCTATCACTAAATAATATATCAGGAGGGTAGTTCTCTGATTCAATACAAGCATTGACATGTGTAATAGTGAGCTTTTCTGCACTAGAAAAGCATTTTTATAATTAAAGGGAATTTTTTCCTTGATTCAGAAACATGGCTATGGATAATTCCATCTGCCATTTTTGAAAGTGTAAAGAAAAGGTTTACAAGCAGATTACACTTGTGCCTTTTGAATTTTTAAGTTTTTATTCTGATAATAAAATGCACTACCTGTTCATTATAGAAAAACCAAGAAATACAGATATTTTTTAAAATTTTAGTCAACCATTATCCCATCACTTAGAGACAGCCACTATAAACCTTTTTTAACCTTAAGGTTAATAAAGGTTACCATAACTTTTATTATATTCTTCATTATGTTAACCTTTATTAACCTTTTATGAAACTTCATTAACCTTTTAGGCCTTTTTCCAGTACATATTTTATAGTGAAATCATTCTAAATTATACAATGAGCATTTCTTTCATATTCAATATGCATACTTCCCATATTGTTAGAAATCTTCATAAATAGCATTTTAATAATGGCTTAGTAACATCACATAAAGTAGATGCAATAATCATTCTGTTACTATTAGGCTACTTCCATTTATTTACTATTAAGTGCCTCTCAGTTTAAAAAAAACCCAGTTTGTAATTTAACTTCTGAGAATGGTTCCAACTGCCAAGAAAATGCAAACAGCCTTTCCATTCAAGACGGGGGGAAACTCCTACTATTATGCAAAGAATGAGGTCTAGTAATTTTTCAAGGTAGAAGCTAGTTGGAGCTGTTCCAGGTTCACCTACAGTAAGGGTCTCTCTCCTGCACAAGAAGGGAGGTGGTGAAAGTCCAGCAGCAGCTTGGAGGAAGCAGACCCAGGCTCACCTCCGGGTTCTATGACTTGCCTTATACCCTCAGTAAATCATATGCAGCCTCAGTTTCCTCATCTATAAAAGGACAGTCAGCACAGGGTTTAAAATGAGAAAATATCCGTAAACACTCAGCACTAAGACTGGCACAGAGTGGACTCTCTTATAACTCTAAAACTTTGGCAGCAGAGCCAAGAGGAAGGGGCAAAGAAGGATGGGACAGCATTCTTACCTCCCATCCTTTAGAGAATATTCCAAATTCTCACCTAGCCTCAGGGGGAAAAAAAAAAAAGAACTTTAGGCCATATTTGTAAACTTACAACAAAATAGTTTGATTTGTGACAACACCTTGAGATAGGAAAAAGTCGGGGACTCCCAGTTCCCCTGAGAGGTCCTGCCCGCTGACATCTCTCCACTTCTAGCTATGGTTCTCATCTCCTTTCCCCTGGCCTTCGCCATGGTTCAGTCCCTAGACATCTTTCTCTTTGTTACTGTCTCCCTGATCTGAGTCCTTCTAAAACCAACTTCCAGTCTGCTATCAGCAATCCTTCCATAACTCTAGTCTGTTTTCCTAAATCTTGCTCACAAGTTTACTGATTTCTTGTTACCCATGTCATCAAATCCAAAATTAAAAAGTGTGATGGTTTGCAAGGCCTCCACCCCCACCCCATTCCCTCTGGTTGCCCTCACCCTATTAATTCTAATTCTTGCCCTAATGTCCACCTTACCATCTGTAGTCAGAGCAGGCTGAAATTTACTGCAGATAAATCCTATCTTTACCCGAAGATCTTGACCTTTGTTAAAGGGCAATGCAACCTCAACGTGCTTTGAATAACTGTCAGCTGCTCGCATTTTAGAGTAAATGAGTTTGCAAATTCTCTAGGTGGTAAATTTTGGTTGGGCAAAGATATAAGGATCCTGAATACCATTAAGGGGGAAAGGTTATAAAGGCTGGGATTGGCAGATTTCCCTTCTCAGTATTGTCCAGGAATCACAGGTCACTACTCCCTGTTCCGTCTCCCACAGGTACCTTCTCTTCCTCTTTTCCTTTCTGCATCTCCTGCCTACTCACTAAAGCCCAGATCATGCCCACTTCTCAAAGCAGGACCGATCTACACACTCTCTTCCTCCCTGCCCCTCTCATTTATTTAGCACAGAGACTCATACTCCCCATATTGCTAACTTCTTCCATAAAGCCCTTGAGGACAGGTGCTGTGCCTACTTCCCACTTGGCAGTTACTAGATAAATATGTGACCAACATTCCAGACTTCTAAACTGACTGACTAGTCCCCTTAATCGGTGCTACTCCATGGGCTATTTCAACTTCAGCTCTGCTGGCTCTGGTTGGACAGAACTTTTAACTTTGAGTAAGAGGGGCATTCTGAAATGTTGCACATCCATCTGTCCCCTACAAAGCCATTCTACTGATATTAATAGATTTAGGAAAGGACATCACTGACTGACAAAACAAACAAACAAACAAAAAACCCATACCCCAAAGAGAACATGTGAAAGTAGAAACAAATCCAAATAGGAGATGAGTCCTACTATTCTCATTTTAGGGCCTACATGAAGTCTGGGAGATGGAAGTGGAAGGAGACCCATATTTTTAATACAGTATTGCCTAACTGTAATCACATTCATAGAAACGTTGATGTTTGGACCCATGAAAAAAAAAGGATTTTAAGAACAGGGGTTATTGAAACTTATGTTTTTCTCCAAGTAATTTAGGAGCCTTTGTACCAAATTAAAGTCCTCTTACAGCGACCTAGTGCAGGTTCCAGGAGACCTCCAGTCAGTCATTTGAAGGCTCCAGAGCAGCCCTCTCCGTCTCCACCCCCACTTCATATCCCCTTCTCTTCTATAGCTCAGGCTTTTAAGATTGTTCCTATGCCTTGGGCCAAATATAAGCGGTTCAACACATTTCTGCAGTTAGGCAGGACCCTAAGTAAACCCCCAGGAATAAACAAGAGCAGCAAGTCACAAGTTGTTGGGCGGAGGGGGGGGGGTGGCGGAGAGGAGGAGGGGGGGCGGTAATGAACTTTGCTGCTGCAGGCGGGCCTGTCACTCCAGCTGACAGCAAGCACCTTCACCTTCAAGTTTCTTACCAAGGCAGCACCCCCTGAGAGAAAGTGCATAGCTCAGAGGCAAGGCACGCTAGCTGAAAAAGAAAGGGGAAGCGTGCGGAGTCTCCCTGCGAAGCCCCTGCCCTCGAGGCCGCATTTCCAGGCCCGCGGCCGGGCGAGCGCTCGGGCTGTGGCCTGAGAGGGGCGCACGCTACCTGGCGTCCGGCTCCTCCTCCGACTCCGCGGCCGTCTCGGCCTCCTCGCTCTCCGATTCCTCGTCGCTCTCCAGCCTTCGGGTGGCCTCCTCGTCCCCGTCGGAGCCGAGGGGACTCTCCGCGGCGTAGGTGCTGTCGCTGCTCGCCATCGTGCCTCTGCCGGGCCGGAGCCGGAGCTGGAGCCGGAGCCGCCCGCGCGCGCCCGCTGTTCTCCCTCTGACTGCGTCTCTGGCCCCGGCCCGGCTCTGCCCTGCCCCGGCGGGCGGCTCGGGTTCCCGGCCCCGGGGGCGGGCCAGCCCCGAGACTTTAAATAGAAGGCGTCAAAGTTTCGCCACCGAGCTTCTGGGGCCCGGGCTCAGCGAGTTCCCCTCTTCCCCAGCGTCTGCCAACTTCCCCCCCGCCCCGGCCCTCCCCGCCCCAGTTCAGGCAGATCCCTGGCGGCCCTTTGGGCAACTCTTGATCACCATTCCGAAGCGGGGCAGGCTCCAGCTGCACCTGGGACTTGAAAGGAGGAAAGGCACCCAGCCGTGCCGCTCTTCCCTCCAGCGTGGCTCTGGTGTGCTGTATGTTTGGTGCCCAACTACTTGACGGACGCTTCAACCCAACCAAGTAACTACTCCTTACTGAGCAGAGCGCTTACTAGTTCAGGCACTCTGCTAAGGGTCTCACTTCCATTACCCCCTCACAATTCTGCTGTGGCATGTTTAACTGCAATGCTGGTTTTTTAGATCAGAAAACTGAGGCTCAGAAGAGCCTGGGAAGCTGGCTGGCTCAAGGTCTCCTGCCTAGTATGTGATCCTATGGGAAACAAAGCTAGGTCTGCCATCTTCAAGGGCCGTTTTCAACCATTGTTCCTTCATATTGGCTCCTTTTGTGTTGCAAATCAATTAATTGTGTATTCTCGACCTCGGTGACCTGTAGACTGTTTAAGTCAGGGCATTTTTATCTCCCCTAAAAACCTTCAAGAGAAATAATTTTCCTCACATTGGCCAAAGTCTAAGCTCTGTCTGAAGCTCAACCCAAAGGCCCCAGACTTGCGTTGGATCATAGCATGCCCATACTTAAGACCCCTCAATGGCTTCTCCATGCTCAAGGACTAAAGCCCAAGCTCCTTAGGGAAGATGAACACTGGAGAACAACCCACATTTGTCTGGTTTCTTCTTTAGAAGTCAGGATTCCCAACATTTATCAAGTCACACCACTGTGCCTTAATATTTACAGTTCCTTCTGCCTGAAAGGTTTTTCCAACCTTTATTTACCTGGTGACTCTCCATTCAAGATCCCCACCTTTCTCTGATATGCCCAGGTTAAGTTCAATACCCCTTCGGGTTCCATTATCCTATATTCAAATTATGTTTGTGTCTCTTTCCCTCAGTACACTCTATAAATTTGTTACTCATCTTTTTCCACAACATCCCCATCTCTTACAAGGCCAGAAGCAAAACTTAGCACAGAGTAGACACTTAATGAATGTTGCCTGAAGAAAACAGGACCAGACCTGCTCAGTACATACAACAGATAGAGATATCTTTCTAACAGTTTTCTTTTCATGAGGATGATTTATGGCTAGAATAGCTAACATTTATTTTTAATTACAGCAAATTCTATTCACAGAGTTGTTAAATATGAACATAAGTTAGGTAATATTCACCAGTTACACTAGCTTGTATGTGTGTATTAAGTCTGTGAGGAAAGAACTGCAGATAATTCAGATACAGTATAGAAGTATCAGCTGGTGTGTATGGGAAGGGAAGACAGAGGAGTCCAGTCTTCCAGGGTTCATTAAATCAGGTTCAGCAAGTTATTATCTTAACATGAGCTAGGTTTATCCAACTAGTAATCCCAAATGACTGACTCCTCACCTACGACAAAAAGAATGCAATCATAGTTGTGGGAATCTGTTAAACACTTAACCAAAACTACAGGTAGCTGCTGTATATTCCCTCCATCTAACTCAAAATTTCTTGGGAACACTAATTAAAGTCAAGATTTATTTGCAAAGATCCTACTTCAAACCAATCCAAAATTTAGAACTGCAGTACGGATTACACATTTTTAAGTTTCTAACACTATCTTCTTAACAATGCATGCAAATGAAATGGCCAGATCAATACAAATAGAACATAAAAGAATGTATTATTCACCACACAAAAATTCAAAAATTCGAACTAAAAATAATTTAGAAGTCTAAAAAATTCCCTCATATATTAACAGCCCACTTATCTGACACATCTGTCTATCACAAGGTACATAATCTTAGGCTTCAGTCTATTGATTTAGAAATGGGTATAAATTTATTAACAAATAACTTCTTTATCTATGTGTTACAGCAAGATAGCTAAAAAGTAGCAGCAGCAAGATGAGGGGGTGGGGGAGTGTGTGGCACTGAGCGCTGAGAAAACAGTGGCAATAAGAGTCCATACCATGGTAAATGAATGCTAGGGCTTTCTTAGGAAATGTCCCAATACTGTAGAGGTAGAATGCCCTTTGCACTTACACATCCCTGAGAGCTAACAGTATTACCATAGAGTACCAGGACTGTTTTTTATTGTTTTTAATCATTATCAGAGTCATCACTAGAATATTAATTATACTCAGTACATTCTGATAAGGAAGAGTTGCACAGTGTATATTTTAGGAAAATTACCAAGAAAAAGAACTGATGTATAAAAGCTTCATTGCCTCAAAAGTGTTAAACACGAGTAATCTAAAAAATTCACCTATGTGGAAAGCTTCATTCCTAATAATGCCAGAGAAATACGGTGTTGATGTGGTTAGCTGCTTAACCAAGAATGAACTCAATTCCAAGATTCTCTGTACCATCTATATTATCAAGCATAAAAGACAGATTCAGTTCAGTTCTAGATGAGAATTACAGCCTCAATCTCATCGCAAAAGACTAGCACAGAAGAAAAAAAAAACACACCAACAATGTCCACATATAAACTTTATTCCATTTGACATCATACAAAAATTTAAACTTAAAGAAGAAAATGAAAATATGCACCTTTACAAGTCAAAGAAAAGCAAAAGTCTTAGCATTTGAATTGGTCTGCAAAAAACCCAAATACATTAGAGGTACAAACTGTGCTACAGCAGGTCTAAAAGAAGTTGTACACAGTCCTTCTGAAAAAGTTAAAATTGTTTTCAAGATTACTTTTCATATTTAAATGTACAGGCACTGACCAATTTACAAATATTTACATAAACCAAAAACAACCTTAATAAAACACTGTAGCCTTTTTTTAGCAGCTACCACTACTTCTTCATATGGAAAAAAAAAATACTAAAAAAGTTGTCTTTACAAACATTAAGTTTTTATTTATAATAATTTTATGTCTTACCTAAAACATTTTATAGTGGCTTACTGCCTAAAAATTCCAGTTTAGATTACAATCCTATAACCGTATACAGAAGAAATCTGATACCATCAATAGGATATAATCTCAACTTTGATCTTTCCCCAGTTTCTGATGCTTCATGTCACAGGGAAAATAAAAGCAAGAAAACATGAAATAAAGTAAAAGTGCACAATGCACTAAACTATCATAAAGCACAGGGGACTTACAATCTTTTCAAAATGTCTACAATGAACTAATTCTTTAAAACAATTTACTAACTGCTGAACAATACAGAGTTAGTGCTCATATTACTACAGTGCAAAATGTACTGTTTTCAACAAAAAACTTAAAGCAATCTCAAGAGTACATCAAAAGCATGTGAGGTACTAATGAAATGCTAATATAGACACACCCAAAGCCTCAGTCTATCCTGGTGAGTCAAGTGAAGACTTAAGGCAATTGTCCAGTATTTCATGCTTCTGCAGTGATTTCAGTGAAATAACAGATTTCATTTTGCTTCAAGTAACTGAATAACTGGCTTGAATCTTCACTTTACTAGAATAGACAGGCAACAAACTATCTACTGTACATTATACATTAAGTATGTACGAATCAATCCCTTTCCAAAATTCCACACATATCTTCAGTATTAGCATGTGGCATACTTAATTGAAGTTATATCAAAAACCTTTTATTTGTTCAGATAATTCCCCAAAAAATATTTTATCTGATCTGAAAATTCATGCCATAATATTCCTAATCAATGTAAACATTTTCAAAAATACATCTTTAAATCAAAGGGTTTTATTAGGAAATGTCATAATAAAATATGCAATCTTTATATAAGTATGTCCTCTTAAAAATAAAACATGAAAACAAGAACAATTAAAAAGAAACCATGGAGGTAAACAAAATGCATTATGATGTTACTATTGTTCTTTATTTCTCAGAAGATTTTATTAAGAAATACAGGCCAGTTATCTTTTCAGGATAGCAGCTCTTAAAGGTAGTATACTGTTCAAATCTCTTTTGTTTTTCAATCTGTGCCACGACTGGGAGAGAAAGAAAAATCATTCTTAAAACATAAAATATAAGTGGAACAAAAGACTGAAATGAGAGTTACTACGAATGTTAAGTAGTGGTTCTCTCTAGGTGGTAAAATTGGGGTAATTTTTTTTCTTTGTGTTTTTTTATCTCCCAAGTTTTTAACATAGTAAAAGTATTGCTTCTGCCATCAGAAAAGAAAATGTTATTTAAAAACTCTATACCTGTGTAATTCCAATTCATTAAAAAAGAAATGGACACAGAGGTGGTACAAAAAGATACAACTGACAATATTAACACCAAGACATTAATTATTCAGAGATTTAAACTATTTCATCTACAACAGCAAGGCAATGAAGACAAAACCTTTGGGTTTGAGAGGGTGTGAGAAAATTACTTCAATTACTTGGTTGACTAGTTTGCATCTAGTAAGCTTTTTCAATCAAAAACAATATTATGGAGAGAGTAAATCTCAAATAAACCACTTTATAGTTTTGAAAAAGAAGAGTAAATATATAACTTGTAAAAAAAAAAAAAAAAAAACAAATTCTATACACAGGCTAAAACTCTGGCTCACTACTTGGTGACTGCATATCTTTGTAGTTTAATTCTCACTTCAGTTGTTCAATTGACTGAAAGTATTGGTTTTATAGCTAATCAATCCTAAATGAAAACTCACGCATCAACAATGTAGCAATGCTGTTTTTGAGTTCTCAATTTGTTCTGATAGACAAAAATATTCCCTCTTGGATATTTGTTTTGCCCTGCAGAATTCCATTAATCTTAATATTCTAATCTGGCTGACAAACTGAGAGGGCCTAATGTGGAAGGATAGCTTGTAATATGATACACTTGCATTTTTAATTATCATCAAAATGAAGTCCACTTGTATGTCTAATGAGAAAGTATTCCTCTAAAATAACCTTCATAGTTCACTGATCTTTTTCT
Source organism: Mirounga leonina (assembly GCF_011800145.1). NCBI lineage: Eukaryota > Metazoa > Chordata > Mammalia > Carnivora > Phocidae > Mirounga > Mirounga leonina. The sequence continues at coordinate 50,656,090 of NW_023270426.1, read as the reverse complement.
TCAATGAAGCATTCTCTCCTATATGTCTCACAGTATATATTTCCATCAATGTTTCTACACTGTACTGTGGAACTCCTTGAAGAAAGAAACCACACCTAACAAAATCACTGATGAATCAATTCATACTGTAGACCAAAGAGCCAAATAATAAATGACAGTTTACATACATATGGCTGAAGTTTATATATACAAAATGTGTGGGTATACAAACATACACATTGATTTTCTTTTAATTTCTCAAAATATAAGCAAAGATAAAAAGGTACTCAGGTTCACTGTTACAGTGGGGTATGCAGAAGAAAAATCATGGAACAAACATCAGCCCTCTTCTAAAGCTACACTAAGTTCCTTGAAATTTTAAGGAGAGAAATGAGTCCATTAGGTTTTACTCACTCATTCTGAGAGCTTAACTGGCTCACTAAGGAAATGCTTACTTCCATCAGAGTGAAAGCCATGTGAACAAAAACAGATTTCTCTGAAGGAAAAGTGTATCTATCAATCAAGTAATAAATTTCCTACTGTGCCACTTTAATGACTTCATAACACAGGAAACAGGGCTATTATGTTCTATTATAAATATATTTTTCCATTTTCAAAGCATACTATTACACTAATGTTTCTAGAGTTAATCTGATGCATTATTTACCTTTAAAAATTGATCCTTGATCATGTCAAATTTCTGCTTTTCATGCACAGCTCTGGCTGTATTTGTTCCATCAAAAGGTTCTGCAATGTTAAATGTACATATAAACAAGAAATTATTAAAATTAGAACTTCAGTTTCTATATTAGGTTTAACTATATGAAACTGCCAATATTTGACAGTTTTTAACCTACAAAATAGCAACTGCATATTGTGAAGCCTAATCTCTTATCAGATATATGCATCTAAAAATAGTTTTAGGGGCGCCTGGGTGGCTCAGTTGGTTAAGCGTCTGCCTTCGGCTCAGGTCATGATCCCAGGGTCCTGGGATCGAGCCCCACATCAGGCTCTCTGCTCAGCAGGAAGCCTGCTTCTCCCTTTCCCACTCCCCCTGCTTGTTTCTGCTCTCGCTAACTCTGTCAAATAAATAAATAAAATCTTTAAAAAAATAAAAATAAAAATAGTTTTATTATGAACTGTGTTCTAATAAGGTAGATACAATTCAAGAGAGAGGATAACTAAAACAAAGTCATCAGCATAGGTATGTTAATTCTAAATCACAAAAGTGAGTAAGAATTCTGAAGAATCACAGAGGGTCAAGGACCTATCCCTACCCTAAGGGAAATAAAAATAAGTTAAATAACAATTATCAGAAAGAATAAAACACTATACACAAAAAAGGTGGTCAATGTCAAATACCACAGAAAGGTAATTTTAAATTTAATTTTAATTTAAAAGACCACGATCTGTCCAGCAGGAGAACGGTCACTACCTTTCAAAGTAGAGGTTTAATACTCAGGAGGATAGAAAACAGTGCAGAGTTATGGTATGAGTAGGTGGTTTAGAAAAAGATACAGTGAGTACAATAACTTGTAGGAGAAATTTGGCAGTGAAAGGAGAGAAAAAGGATAGCAAGTACAGAAGACAGAAAGAAAACAAAGGAAAAGTTTTTATGTGTGTTGTCTCCCCAACATTACCTTCCACATCTTCACCCCCACCCACTAACCCTTCATCCACAAGGTAAGAGACAAGAGTCCATATACAGACATAAGGAAACTATCTATATGAGAAGGAAGGAACCTGAGGATGCTAGTGAGCACAGGAAGATAACTAAAGGCATTAAAATGAGATGAGATAGCTGAAATAATGCCAAGAGTAGGTAAAAATGACTAGAGTTTAAGAATTTTGGCACTGGGGGTGCTTGGGTGGCTCTGTCAGTTAAGCATCTGATTCCTGATCTCAGCTCAGGTCTTGATCTCAGGGTCGTGAGTTCAAGCCCTATGCTGGGCTCCACATTGGGTGTGGAGCCTACTTAAATAAAAAAGAATTTTGGCACTGTAAAAGAGGGAAAAAAAAGTACTTACAAGAGCCACTAAAATCAAGAGTATTTTTCAAGGATGAGAAGACCTATGTATGCTCTAAAGCTGAAAGAGAATGTGACTAGAGGGAAAGAAAATGCAGGCGCTAAAAGGAAAAAATGCAATTTGAGGGGAAAGACCTGGAAAAAGCATGGAAGAATAGGAAATCTGATGAAGAGGTTAACTCTAGATTTGTCAAATAATCTAATCAGGCCCATAATTAAAAAAAAATCCTCCTTTTGTGTATATATATATTTTTTATTGCTTACTAAGGCCATTTTTAAAAGGAGTTTATTGTCACAGTATAGGATACATTGTTTTACTGCACTTCACTTTACTGTACTTCGCAGATATTGTGGGTTGTTGTTTTTTTTTTTATAAATTGAAGGTCTATGGCAACCCTGTGCTAAGCAAGTCTAGCAGTGCCATTTTTCCAACAGCATTTGCTCATTTTGTTGTCTCTATCACATTTTGGTAATTCTCCTAGTATTTCATACTTTTCATCATTATTGTATCTGTTATAGTGATCTGTGATCAGCTGTCTTTGATGCTGTTATTATTATAATTGTTTGTGGGCACCATGACCACACCCACACAGGATGGCAAACTTAAGAAATGCTGTGTGTGTTCTGACTGCTCCACCCAGTGGCCGTTGCCCCATCTCTCTCCCTCTCCTCAGGCCTCCCTATTTTCCCTGAGACACATCAATACTGAAATTGGGCCAGTTAACCACACAATGGGGCGCCTGTGTGGCTCAGTTGGTTAAGCGACTGCCTTCGGCTCAGGTCATGATCCTGGAGTCCCGGGATCGAGTCCCACATCAGGCTCCCTGCTCGTCGGGGAGTCTGCTTCTCCCTCTGACCCTCCCCCCCTCATGCTCTCTCTATCTCATTCTCTCTCTCACAAATAAATAAAATCTTTAAAAAAAAACAAAAAAAAAAAAACAACACACGATGGCCTTGAAGTATCCAAGTGAAGTGAAAGGAAGAGTTACGTATCTTTCACTTTAAATCAGAAGCTAGAAATGATTAAGCTTGGTGAAGAAGACATGTTGAACATCAAGACAGGTCAAAGCTAGGCTTCTTGGGTAAGTTAGCTAAGTTGTGCATGCAAAGGAAAAGTTCCTTACGGAAATGAAAAGATGAAAAGAGCTACTCCAGTGAATACAGGAATATGAAAGTGAAACAGTCTTACTGCTGATATGGAGATAGTTTCAGTGGTCTGGATAGAAGACCAAGTAGCTACAATATTCCCTTAAGCCAAAACCTAGTTTAAAGCAAGGCCCTAACTTTCTCCAATTCTATGAAGGCTGAGAGAGGTGAGGAAGCTACAGAAGAGAAGTCTGAAGCTAGCAGAGTTTGGTTTATGAGGCTTAAGGAGAGAAGCCATCTCCATAATGTAAGTGTAAGGTGAAGCCGCAAGTGCTGATGTAGAAGCTGCAGAAATTTATTCAGAAGATCTAGCTAAGATAATTCCCGAAGGCAGCTACATTAAACAACAGATTTTCCATGTAAATGAAACAGCCTTATATTTGAAGAAGATGCCATCTAGGATTTTCATAACTAGAGAGAAGTCAATGCCTGGCTTCAAAGTTTCAAAGGACAAGATGATGCTCTTACTAGGGGCTAATGCAGCTGATGACTTTAAGTTGAAGTCAGTGTTCATTTACCATTCTGAAAATCCTAGGGCCATTAAGAATTATGCTATTTATGCTCTATCTACTATGCTTGTGCTCTATAAATGGAACAACAAAGCCTGGACGACAGCACATCTGTTTACAACATATTATTTTAAGACCTACAATTCAGAAAAAAAAAATTCCTTTCAAAATATGACTGCTCCTTGACAATGTACTTGGTCACCCAAGAGCTCTGATGGAGATGTACAATGAGATTGCTGTTTTCATGCCTGCTAACACAATATCCATTCTGCAGCCCATCAATCAAGGAGTAACTTTCAAGTCTCATTACTTAAGAAATATATTTTGTAAGGTTATAATTGGCCATAGATAGTGCTTTCTCTATGGATCTGGGCAAAAGCCACTGAAAACCTTCTAGAAAGAATGCACCATTCGAGATGCCATTAAGGACATTTGTGATTCATGGGAAGAGGTCAAAATATCAGCATTAACAGGAGTTGGAAGAAGCTGATTCCAATCCTAATGGATGACTTTGAGGGATTCAAGACTTCAGTGAAGGAAGTAACTGCAGATGTGGTGGAAATAGCAAGAGAACTAGAATTAGAAGTGGAGCTTGGAGATGTGGCTGAATTGCTACCATCTCATGATAAAACTTGAGTGGATAGGACCTGCTCCTCAGAATCTACTCCTGGTGACAATACTGAAAAAACAACAAAGGATTCAAAGGATTAAGAATATTACATAAACTTAGTTGATAAAGCAGGGGCAGGGTTTGAGAGGATTGACTCCCAATTTTGAAAGAAGTTCTACTATGGGTAAAATGCTCTCACATGCTACAGAGAAATCATTTGTGAAAGGAAGAGTCAATTGATGCAGCAAACTTCACTGTTGTTTCATTTTCATTTTAAGAATCCATAGCCACCTCAACCTTCAGCAACCATCACCCTGATCAGACAGCAGCCATCAACACTGAGGCAAGACCCTCCATCAGCCAAAAGATTACGACTTGTTGAAAACTTAGATGATGGGTAGAATTTTTAGCAACAGTCTTCTTAAATTAGGATATGTACATTATTCTTTTAGACATAATGCTATTGTGTACTTAACAAACTAGAACATAGGGTAAACATAACTTTTATATGCACTGGGAAACCAAAAAAATTCATGACTCACTTTATTGCGATACTTGCTTTATTATGGTGGTCTGGAACTGAACCCACAATATATCCAAGGTATGCCTGTGTTTTTTAACAGCGTAATGCCATATGCCAAGCTATTGGATCACATCACACACAGCACTTTACAAGTATTTAATATTCAAAAGAACACAAGTAACTAAAATAATATACACCCACTGTGTAACAAACCAACCACCAAAGCAGGAAATTTAATTTCATATTCATAAACTCTTAAGATGTTGCATGTAATCCAAGATTAAAACATTCTAAATGTGATGTTTTCCTACAAATGCTGAACTTAACGCTTTATTTTTTTTTACCTCAAGGTTTACAAGTCTTCAATTTAGCATCAGTGAGAATAATTGTGCTTCTTGAAGTCAATTTCCCACCAACTCAAAGAAGTATTCAACTATATGTAAATTAATTTTAGAGAATTATCTTCAGGGCATTTAATTTTTAAAGTAAAATAAATTTCTATTCATAAAAACCTAGCTTGCATTAAATATCAATGTTTTAATTTTAAAAGAACTCATTTTATCTTAATGTAAGAATCATCACATGAAGGTAGTATTTTCTTCTACTTTCAAGTCATGAAATTAAGCTTCAGTCAACTACAAGCAGGAGGGATGCATAAAGACTGCTCATATATTATAAACTAGAAGATTAAATGCCTAAATTCATATTTATCATTTTTACAGCTAAAGAATTTACTTTTAAAAATTAAATGAAAATACTCGGCCATAAAAAAGAATGAAATCTTGCCATTTGCAACAATGTGGATGGAACTAGAGAGTATTATGCTAAGTGGAGTTAATGAGGGAGAGACAAATACCATATGATTTTATTTATATGTCGAATTTAAGAAACAAAACAAACCAACACAGAGGGGGAACGAAAGAGAGAGGCCAACCAAGAAACAGACCGCTAACTACAGAGAACAAACTGATGGTTACCAGAGGGGAGGTGGGTGGAGGGATGGGTGAAATAGGTGACGGGGATTAAGGAGGGCACTTGTGATGAGCATCAGGTGTTGTAAGGAAGTGTTGAAGCACTAACTTCTACACACCTGAAACTAATATTAAACTATAACTGGAATTTAAGCAAAAAGTTGGAAGAAAAAAAAAGAAAATTTTATAACTAAAAGACTTTTAAGTCAGAACATAAATGTATTACTTTTAACTGAAATACAAACTGGAATTATTCAAGTAATTCTCTCAGTACCATGGTGATAACCAGATGGTAAATAAGTAGTTATGGAAAATCTACCTTCTACACAGATGTATTTATTTCTCCATTCAATACCATCAGGCCTGGGAATGGCTTTGGCTTCACGAATTGAAATCATTTGACTGTTCCAGCTACAAGAAGAAAAACATAACTGTTAACTATATTCTTAATTTTCCCTTTTATTGTATTTATTATATAATACTAAGTCCCACTCTAATTTTCTCACAAAATACTGAAACTTGCCTTGACCCTCAGCACCATAATCCCTTTTCCCCTTCTCCTTTTTTCTCCACAGCACTTATATTCTAACAATTTGCTTATTTAGTATGTTACTGTTTACTGCATATCTCGCCGAAGCAGAATGAAAGCTCCAAGATGCTGATTTATGTATTTTTTCACTGTTCAAATAACTGCTTAGTATAAAGGAGGCCTTCAATACATATTTATTGAATAAATGAAGTAATATGAAAAATAAAGCATAAGTAAGCAAAAAATGTAAAAATTGTTACATTTCTGTTACAATTCGCTGTTAGCACCTCAGTAAGGATTTTTTATTTGTTAAGAGAGATGCAATCTTGTGTTGTTTTCTGGTATCATTAAATAATTTTTGTTTACTGCGCCACTTGTATGATTTGGGAGAAAATTTTACAATTATCCAAGAGAAGCCAGTAGATGCTGTTTTAGGAAAAATTAATACTCTATGAAAACATACTGTTATTGCTATATATCAGATGTAGCTCTTAACAGTAAAGTTATATTCAAGTAAAACAATTTTTTATCAGCATGTCTGAAAGTAATTGTTCAGTCTTTAGTATGTACTAACCTTATATTTTGTTTTTTAAAAATTTCTTTACAATTATAATAGTTCTGCACAAGTACAATTTTCTTTTTCTCAAGGAACACTGTAAAACGTATGACCATTCAGTTTGTATTTAAGAGACAAATGAGTTTGGAAAATAGTTAATATCTCTATTTTCAGCCATATTTAGCTTTGTCCATCATTTCAGTAAGAATAAAAAGACCAAGGTTTGGGACCTTCCAACTCCAACATTTATCTTACCCTTCCTCTACTTATCAGATGAAAAAGAACCCCTAGGAATATAATTGAGGGTCCAATACGGCATTTGTTTCTGGAAAACTGATTAATCTCTATGTAAAATATGCAAAAAAACATTGCATCTTGTGAAGTTTGATAATTGAAAAGGATCCTCAAAGTATGATTTTCTATTTTTTCTTATGAGGAGTACAATTTAGAAATACTTCGCAAAGACAGCTTTAAGTTCTTTAAGAATACATAGCAGAATTTATGCTTTTTAAAAACTAAGTGGGTTATCAATGAGAAACAGTATTAATTACAGTAACATGTTTTAGGTATTTCGTGTACAGCAGCTCCATTAGTATAAACTCCAAACAGAAAAGTACACTGCTCTGTTGGCCCAAGTGTGTTTCCAAAATTTTTTTAAAATAACAATGTAGAGGTGCCTGGCTGGTTCAGTCGATAGGTAGAACATGCAACTCCTGACGTTGGGGTTGTGCGTTCAGGCCCCGCAATGGATACAGAGATGACTTAAATAAATTAATAAATAACTAATAACACTAAAATAAAACAACAATGTCAAGGGGAGAGTTATATAACCACATGCCTGAACCAAACATGATCACGGTTGAATTATACTATGTGCTTTACTTTATACCACTTAAGATATATTTCACTAATAAAATGAACTTTTTTCTTGAGACTACTTGTTTCTCACTGAACTTACAGGACAGTTGAATCTGCAATAAAATTAAAATTGGAAACATTATGTTAAAAAGGGATAAAGCGATTTTTTTCAGACAAGTTTAGAATCTTGAAATACTGTATCCTGCTGCTAAATTACAATTTTTACTTTCTTAAATCAAAGGAACTCTCCTCACCATACTTGTATGAAATCCAATCCAGAATTTATATTACATGCCAATACTTGGTTCTAAACCAGGTGACAGAAACATATGTGACATACCAATATTCACTTTATCATCCCTAAACAGGTATCATTTAAGCTTCAACCTATAATCAACCCAAATAATGCAGTTATTTAAGTGACTGTAACACCTGAAGTACTTCACAGAGGAAAAAAATATTTTAAATCACTATTATTTAGACTGATTCAATCTATTGCATTTTCAAAGCACTTTTAAATATTTCTAAATTACTAAATATATGAAATCATAAAACCTGATATATATAACTTATATGCTATTTTTACTCTTAGAAGTGAATTTAAATGTAAAATTCAAATGGCAATTTAGAAACATTTTCCCTAAATATTTCTTTCTTTAAAACACAGGCCCAAAATTAAGCCTTTTATCATACCATATTTTTCTACCATAATTTGTTTACCATGTAAAAATCTGTTATTGTCACTCAATAATTGAAATGTAAAATAAGGTATAGTCCATAGAAGAGGAATGTATCAGAAAAGAGCAGATATATGGTTTAATTTAATCTAAAACAGATTTGATAATATATGACAATCTTCTGAATGTAAAACTCGGTTTACCAACCCTACATTGGTTAAGATGTTTGCTTCTTTTCTTCAGTAATGATAATGAACTGCTACTGATCTATTCACTCTCTTCTAGCCATTCTTTTTGTGACTATTTATTTCAAAATACTATGCTTACATTGGAACATTACAAACAAAAATTTAAGTCCAACAAAAAGTCAAAATTATGGGCCTGAACTATGTGGCTATATATATTAAGCAAGAGTAGTCAAATTAAGTGAACAAATATATACAGTTTTGTTTTATTATTAAGGGCTGGGAAGAAAACAAAAAGAAAATGTCAGGGATTTCAAACCTCGTAAGCAAACAGAAAATTCTGCTCTAATCCCAGAGTTTTGTTTTGTTCTTCTGCCTGACCCTTTCTTCTACCTGACCCCTTAAATGCTGGTGTCCATCAGGGCCTTGCCTCTTTCAATCCTCTTCTAATGCTACAGTACCCCTCCCAAGCTTTAACAGTCTGATGTTTCTTTCCCAAATCCTTTTCTCCAGCTTTGACCTTGCTACTAAGCTCTAGGACAATTATTGCAACTAACAACTGGAAACTGCCGGGGCACCTGGGTGGCTCAGTCGTTAAGCGTCTGCCTTCAGTTCAGGTCATGATCCCAGGGTCCTGGGATCGAGCCCCGCATCGGGCTCCCAGCTCCACAGGAAGCCTGCTTCTCCCTTACCCACTCCCCCTTGCTTGTGTTCCCTCTCTCGCTGTGTTTCTCTCTGTCAAATAAATAAATAAAATCTTTAAAAAAAAAAACAACTGGAAACTGCCACCTGGATGTCCTACATGCATCCATCCCCGTGTCCACATTTTCAAGACTGAATATATTCAGTCCATGGTCAGTTATTAAAAATCACTTGCTTGCATACCATCCCCCCAAACTCTCTTACCCTTCTTGCTGCACTGAACTTAGTTGGTTGAAATACAACCATAATTAAGTCTTTGTCTACTTCAATCCTTTCCCCTGCAGCTCAATGTGGCTGGAGAAAAATACGCAACCATGCTGACCTTGAATTCATGATAACTTTAAATTCACTTAAAATTCATGATGACTTAGCTCAAAAGGACCCTAAATGCTACTACCCACCAAACATACTGTATTTCCATAGTTAATTCACTCCTTTACTCTCCTACAGGACAATTCATACTTTCCCTCACTTTCCAAATTTCCTCCCTCACAATCATTCCCAGGTGATGTCCATGCTTCATTTCACTAAAAAAACTAAAGCAACCAGAAGATATTTTCCACTAGCTCCCACATCAATTCAACTGGCATTCCTTTGAATCCATATACTCTTTTACTTATTATTATTAACGCATCATCTGTGCTCCTATCCCACTTGTGCTCTAGATTCCAACCCTTCCTGATTCAAAAAAGCATACTATTCAACAATTTACTATATCTTTTCCTGGTATCATCAATTTTGCCATCAAGATAGGTTATTTTTCCTTTCTAAAAACAAAAACTCGGGGCACCTGGGTGGCTCAGTCGTTAAGCGTCTGCCTTCGGCTCAAGTCATGATCCCAGGGTCCTGGGATCAAGCCCCACATCGGGCTCCCTGCTCAGCGGGAAGCCTGCTTCTCCCTCTCCCACTCCCCCTGCTTGTGTTCCCTCTCTCGCTGTCTCTCTGTCAGATAAATAAAATCTTTAAAATAAATAAATAAATAAATAAAAAGAAAAATAAAAACTCAATCCCACTTAACTCTCCAATTTCTACTCCATTTTTTCTGCTCCCCTTTATAAGTATATACACTCTACATATTACTAGTGTCTAAACACTATCCTATCTGTATTTAATTCGTCCCTGTTCACTCTTGAGCCCACACCAATGATGCTTTTTATCCCTATTTTTCCATAGAAACTGCTCCTAATAAAGGTCCAGTGGCCTCCATGTGGACCAATATTTCAATGGTCAGCTTTTAGTTCTCATCTTGTACTCGATCCATCAAAAAATGTGACACAAATAATCACTCCTTCCCCCTCGAGACATTTTTTCTCTTTGTATTCCAAGACAACACATTCTATTGGCTTTCCTTCTATCTCAATGATAGACTATAAATTAGTTCCTTCTTATCCCTAACCTCATGTATATACTATACAATTTATTTGTTTACTGTCTATCTCTCCGTACTACAATACATACTACAATGTAAGCTCCATGAAGACAAAGACTTTTGCCTGTTTTGTTAATTGTCATATCCCCGGTGCATAGAAAAATAGCTTGATATATAGTAGGCACTTAATGATTTATTGATTAAATGAGAGGAAAAAAATCAGTAAGAAAGGAGATAGTCAAAAAAATTGGGCCTTTGTAATTTCCTACTTAAAAAATGTATTTAAGGGGCGCCTGGGTGGCTCAGTCCATTAAGCGGCTGCCTTCGGCTCAGGTCATGATCCCAGCATCCTGGGATCAAGCCCCACATCGGGCTCCCTGCTCCGCGGGAAGCCTACTTCTCCCTCTCCCACTCCCCCTACTGTGTTCCCTCTCTCGCTGTCTCTCTCTCTGTTCAAATAAATAAATAAATAAAATCTTTTTTAAAAATGTATTTAAGTATGTAGGCATACATTTTTAACACAAGAGATAAGACTAGCAGTAATGGCATGTGATTAGGCATCCAGGGAATAAAAGGATTACAAAATAGGTAACTTTTTAAGGCTCCTAGAATCTCTAGTACCTAGGTGTAAGATATTTAAAACTTATATTTTGTTTTGTTTTGTTAAAATACAAAATGATTACATTCAGACTTTATTTTTTTCTAGTTTCTCTGAGCAACCTGATCCTTTTTTTATTTATCAGTTCCCTGCTCCCAGGTACAGTTCTAGAAGCATGGCTTCATTTTAAGAATTTTCAGCAGGAAGTTTAGAAGAAAGCTGTGAGTGAAGTAGGTAAGAAAATCTTAGTAATTTTTGAATGGCCATACAAAATTTCTGCAGCATTTATACCATATACTCAAGCATCCCTTAACAGACACTTAATTCTGTCTTTGAGCAAAGAGAATCTTTTAAATGAATGTCTCAAAGTTCAGAAGAAATCCTTACAAACATTTCTAACAGCTGCCAGAATTCCTTTGCACAGCACCTAGTTGTTAACTGCCATGACTACATTCTTGGCAGTGCTCCCTACAGTCAAATTTCTGAAAATATCTGATATGAAACAATAATACACTTGACAAATGCACTGTATGACGAAAGAAAAGGTGACAATGCCTCCAAAATCATGTATCATAGTGATAACAAACGCATCCAAAAGTTCAACACCTCTTTTGAAGTCTCAGCATCCTAGCCAGTATCATTTGGCACAACCAGCCAGTTTCTGTTAATACTAAACTAATACACAAGCCTGTTCATCTACCTTTTTGTTTCAGTCCAACAAAGCAGTTGGCTTTCAAGGCACTGGTATCTAGATGCTCTAATCCTAAACTATACATGGTAGAAATATACCTTTTTTCTATGAATCCTTTTCCCTCTCTGCAAACTTCACTAATTTACAATAGAAAAGACAATGCCAATATATTCTAACAATTAAGAATGTGGTTCTGGAGTCAGACCTGAGACTGAATCCCAGTTCTCTCACTATCTAGCTGTACTGCCATGGACAAGTTTCAAGTACACAAATTCCCTAGGCCTCACAAGGTGTTACTATGAGAATTAAATAATACACAAGAATCACTCAGCATACTGTAGGACACGAAGTAAATACTCGCGAAACATCAGCTTTTGTTACCGCAGCATCTTACAAATCTTGACTCTAGAATAACCTTTGTAGTCTCTTATGTCCAGTGTCTTATAGTCTTAAATCTTTTCTCATCTTATAAATGAAGGCCCCTTCCTTTTTTTCCTTGTTGCCCGGACTTAAACTCTGGTCCTAGTCATCTTTAATGATGATTATTATAACTTCATTCTTATTGAACTACTTTCCACCAGCACTTTTCCTACGTTTTTTCTTAATCTGATTCAGTAATTTTTAAGTCATCTTTAAGGATCTTTGCAACATGTCTATAATCTTACCCTCCGTTCAAAATTATTTATTTATAGCAAGAATTTTTCAAGTACCCACTGTCTGGCACTGGGCTAGGTAATGGAGACTAAACTGTAAACAAAACAGACACAGTCTGATGAAAGCTTTGCGTTGAGGGATTTAAGTAACATTACTTCTTTCATGCCCTATGTTTCAAATCATCTAAGTTTCTTTAGAGCTACTGCATCATAGCAAACAAGGCAATACCAACACTGCAGTAAAGCACCATAGTTAAGAGTATTAATTTTGCAGTCAAAACTATCAGAAATACTCCCCCGACTAGCTGTGTGATCTTATGGCAAGTTTCTTCACCTCTCTCTATATACGCTTCACTGGTAAAATAGGCATGATATAAATATTGTAACATATGGCTAGTATGTAAATGAGAAGATACAGATAATCTGTTGGGAACAGTTTTTCCCAGCTAGTAATAACAATTTATAATGAATGCTATCATTATTCCCCTCTCCAAATCTTTTCAAAATGGTACCCTGTGGTAACCATGCCCTCCTCCTCTAACTTTGTAAAACTCCTAAGTCCTTTCTCTTTCCCCCTTCAAACCTTTCTAAATTGATCAGAAGAGCTGCAATTCCTAACCCCACTCTATCTGGACTTCTAGAACTCCCTTAGGAACATTCAGTTAAGTCCAGTCTAATTATACACTTCAGCGTTCCATGTTTACATATCACCCTCAGAAGAAAGGGGAAAAAAAAGGAGAGTGTTCCTTGATTTTTATATACTAACTATTCAGATATCAAGGAGATCTTTTTCCATGTTTGTCTTAGCTGTGCTTTTTACTATAAATCTTAACTTCCTAAAAACAGAGGTTTCAAACTATACAGCACCTATATGGCCAACACAAACATTTATTCAGCCCTCCTATGAAAAGAGGGAGCTAAACATAAGACAGGATGGCTACTGCAGGCAACTAAAACTGGGCTTACTGAACTATCATTTTTCATTAGATAGGAATATAAAATCTATTTAGTTTCTAATAATTAATCACTAGATATTAAATTTTATAAATCACACATTTCTGGACAAGTTTGTAGCTTCTGACCAAAAGTGTAGCATTCACATATGTAAATGAATAAAAAACAATCTGATGTTTCACTTACTCAAATTCTGTAGCATAATATTTAAGAAAGCCCAGTAAGAGGTCCCCAAGATTTGATTCATTCTTCGAGAGGTAAGGAGGAACATTACATGGAGCTTGATGTACAAGATGCAGCTGTACAGCAGGACTAAAAGATTCCTGTCAAAAAGAAAAAGGGGGAAATATAAAGTCATTTACAACACACACTAAAAACTTTACAAATCCTGACCTAATGCTCTCTGAAGAAGAGACGAGAAATCTTCTTTATGTTGGCAGTTTGGAAATTTGAAGATTTTCTTCCACTAAAGATTTCACCGGTGTTTGCAGTATGCGAGAAAGTACCCAAACCTTGGCTGAGGTATATCACGCATTTAACCAAGAGGACTACAGTAGCAGAAGATTTTTTAACTCATAAATAAATCCTTACTATACGTACCAAGATTTCATCAAATAACAGAGATTCCTTTATAAATGTTCCTCCTTCTTAAGTGCCTCTACAAGGAGCAGTTGTACTTTGTAAAGGCTGTATCAAGCATAAGGTAAGAGCATTTTCTAACTGCCACTTAAAATTTCTCTTAGAGGCCATAAAAGTAGTATATGAATAGTACTTACACCAATTTCAAGATTTTTAAATTTTTGTTTTATTTTTGTATTTTGTATCTTAATGGGAAGAGAAGACAGACATTCAACATGAATTGAACTTGAAAAGACATAGATGGCAGGGAAAAGAAGAATGATAGGAAACTAAGCAGCAAGCAATATTCAGCAAACATTTACCACAATATTCATAAGGGAAGGTATCATTTGCTTGTAATCCACGCCCAAACAACACACTCATTAGAAAAAATACTAATGGGTACTTATTCTTTTTGCTAACTATGCCATTCACATCTGATCCTTCCTCTATTAGCAGCAAGTTCTGGCTCTAAAACATACTAAATGAACTACAGAGATTCTCAAGTAATACATATCCAAATGGCAGAAAACATTCTTCTTAAGGTAATTTGCACAGTTGCTCTTAAGACAGGTTTTCTACATTCGCCTTTGCCATTAGACTAATAATAGATTTTTTTTTAAAGCAACTAGTTAATGGATGACAGCTATTCTTAAGGTTCCCAAATACTTAACAAATCAACCTTGGGTTTACAGTTGTCAATTCAATTAGTAACCCAACTTTAAAAACCAGAGGGTCCCCAAATAACTAAACTGTAATGCAGAGAAATTGAGTAGTGCATCTAGTTAAAGGAAATCCTCAGGAAAAATAAAAGAGCAAGAAAATAAAAAATTGCCTCCCGTCCTATTATCTACAATTCTATCCATAATTTTTAACTACCAAGAAGTGATTACCTTTCTTTCAGAGGACAACCACAGTTCATAAAGCTAACACTCCTAAACTTCGGACCTCCCCTTACACTTCTAGCAGATTTAGTGTTCCATTATGAGACTTAAGTAGAAATCTAAATTGTTTCTAAGACTAGGGGGAGTTAGGGAAGAAGTCTCAATTTATAATAAAGAGTGGAAGCAGAAGGAAGAGCAGGTGTACTGCCTCTACCACCCTTTGTCTTTTACTTGTTCAGTGTAAAACTGAACTTAGGACAGTATTTTAAATTGTAAAATTTCAATATTATTTTCTGGCTAATTAAACAAAAAGGTTAACCTAAGTTCAAATGACAAGGAAAAGAAAAGCGGGTACTATTTAACAGCTTCCACTCTGAAAGCTTCTTACTAATTTTGACTTCTACGACATAGCACAGTAAGCATTCAATTTATTAACTGATGCTAAAATAAAAGAGTCATTTTCTTACCTTAAATCTAAAACTGTTTAAACCTCTTTTAAAATTTTTATTTTGTTCAATAAGTTAAAGAAAAAGATCAGCAGTTGTAAATTAACATTGAAGAGCTGTAAGACCTACTCTACTAAAATGGTGAATGACTTTGAGCCAACAATTTGACCAGTCTCCTCTTAGTGCCACTATTCTTTTTCATGGTCATATACGAAAAGGGCCATGTCATACATACTAGGGGAGAACTGAAGGAGAAATCCAAACTAAAAAAAAAAAAAAAAAAAAAAAGGATCCAAAAGATGCTACAAGTTAACAGAAATTCCATTTAACCATCAGAAATCCCCATTTTTTATAATCATTAACATTACAGAAAGATTCTCTGCTTTAAGAAAAATTTCATCAAACAATTTTCTTTAAAAATGAAGCTCCCCTACTGCATATGTATTTAAGAATAATATACACTACTTTGGATAGGATACGGGTGGGCAAAACTTAAGCTAACATATTAGAAAACACATAATGACCAATCCAAAAGCCAAAGCAATTACAACCAAAATCCATGGAAAACCAATTTAACTGAGAACAATGTAATATCTATTTCTTAAAGCATTTGAGGTGGGGATTACTGATACTTAATGCTGTTTGTTTTTAACGTGGGGAAGACATCTTTATTATTTTTTAAGGGTATATCTTATATGGGGTCTCTAATAACCAAATTTGTAATAACTTAATTCCTGAAAACATTTTCCAATTGATATTTAAGTGCTAACATTTTTAAAGATACGTATCATCCTTTTCTTCCCTCAATCAATGCGAAGTTAAGAAAAATTTTAATGGGCAACCCCTTGAAAAACAACTGCAAAGTCTCACTTTTTTGCTCACACAACTGCCTACTAAAAATGGCAAAAACATCTTTTGCCAAATTCCATTATTTTCTGATCTGTGCCATAATATCTTACCTTCAAAGTTTGAAATTTGGACAATTAAGCACTTTCTGGAATAAATTAGATTGGCTAAACTTTCACTTGATAACTGTTCTTTAAAACGACACATGCCTTAGGGGCACCTGGGTGGCTCAGTGAGCTGGGCAGTTGACTCTTGATTTTGGCTCAGGTCAGGATCTCAGGGTCCTGAGGTCTGGCTCTGCATTCAGCACGGAGTCTACTTAAGATCCTCTCTCTCCCTCTCCCTTTGCCCCCTTCTGCTTGCGTAGGCACACACTCTCTCTCTCAATAAATTTATTCCCTATTTTTTTAAAGATTTTATTTTATTTTAGAGACAGGGAGTGGGCAAGCGGGATGAGAGGGAGAGAGGGGGGAAAGCTGACTCCCTGTCGGACTCCACACTCAGCTCAGAGTCTACTTGAGAGTCTCTCTCTCCCCCTTCATCTGCCCCTCCCCGTGTGCACACACACACACAATCTCTCTAAATAAATATTTTTTTAAAAAAAGATATATGCCTTAAATGAAGGAGGACTGTTTTCTACCTCCAAGCAAACAAATTTAAGTTACATCCTATTCTAACAATATGAATTGTTAGGCCCTGGATATAAATGTTGAGAAAGGTCTCAAAGAAAAGGATAACTGATATGGAGTACTTAAGCAGACTTCTGAATGAATAGAGAAAGAGCTAAATGATATATTGAAGTTCTACCAAGCTTTCTTAATTGTATGCAGATTACCACTATATGGTGGTAACATGTTAAAGACTGATCATTAAATTCTTTAAGTTATATTTGCTTTTAAAGTTTTTGAAAGCTTTTTTGGAAAGCTTTTAAAGTTTTGTAATCAACATAAGTATCATAAAGTAGAAGTACTATAATGAAGTGGTTAAGAGCATGAGCTTGGGAGTCAGATCTAGCTTTGAAACCTATTAGCTATATGAAATTAATCAAGTTACTTAGCTTTCCAAATGTTCAGCTTCTTCATCTACAAGAAAAATAACAGTACTCATGAACTGTAATGAGGATTAAATGATACAATGTATATAAAGCATAGCAGCAATAGTATTACCTACATATTAATTATTTAGTATATGCCAGGCATCATTATTAAAACTATACAATTCATACAATAATGCAGTATGGTTACCTCCTGAAATAATGTATTATTTCAAAATTAACTTCCTTATAACTTTTAAAATTTAAATAATATCAATTTCAAGAGAATGTTTATCATTAAAACAGACTTCATCAAAATCTTTAAATTCATCTTTTTCAAAGGTATTCATTTATAGCCTGTTTTACATAACTAAAATCCTTCATCATATTATATGCATTTTAAAAATGAAAAAAGTTGCTATATCTATATATGTATACATATGTATATATGTAAAATTTAATATATTTTCAATATATAACTGCACAGAGGAACTCTACATCCTCAGAATTCCTCATCTCATAACTATAAAGATGGCTTTCTGGAATATGAAGATACCGTTAGGGAAAAAAACAAATATAAGTTGTCTCATAAATCTCCACCTAGCATAAATCTAGGTAAAATATGCTCTCATTAAAATAAAGATCCCTTCATAAGCTTAACCTAAGTTTATATATTTAAACTCTCTCAACTTCATTGCTTTAACTCAATAGTAAATATTCTGCTCTGTATCACTCATGTTGCTTTTTTAAGTCGGTAAGAATTAAGTAGTAATAATAATGCTATATTATTATCATATGGCCCAGTGTGGAACTCTTGATTATCCAAGTGCCTTTGGTCATTGGTGGCAGCAAGACTTAATGGTTTTTAGCCAGTGGTGCCGCAACCAGATTTTACTGCAATATCTAAAGGGTCAGGTAGTGACTTTGTACCACTATTATTTCAAATTTAAGTATTCTGCCATGGAACCATCCATACCAGTCTGGAACATGACATATGAAATCTTCAATATTAAGGTCTCTCTCTGCTTGGCAGCTTCTTAGGGGAATAATGAGAGTTGCAATTTTGACTCTTGTGTTTTTAGAATTCAAATGGCATAGCTTTCTGAAATGAATTTTTCAAGTTTAATAGTTGTAGGAGTTTTGTGACTTTAATTTCAGTGTTCTTTTTTGTAAAAAAAAAAAAAAAAAAAGATAAATATATGACTTTATGCCAGTTTCCCAGTAAGCCTCATATTCTTTTATTCACTACTCAATGATAATATGTTGCTACAAATACTGTCACATAAGTAAATAAAAGTGAATAATTACTTAAAAAAATAATAATGCTATATTATGATATAGCTTTTGAAGATAAAGAAATGGTTAGAGTCTTTCATTCTTTCCTTTCCTAATTTAGTATCCTAACTGAATTGAAATACCATACCCATTTTTAAAATAATTACCATAAATTTGAGAAAATATGAAAATAACTTTAAAAAGCATAACACATTGAACAAATGTTACTCTATTCCAAAGTTTTTATCCTATTTTTTAATTCTATTTAACTATATTAGAGAAGCTCAAAATTTAAAAGAAACTTGTTCCCTTGTAAAATAACAAAGGTTTTTTTTTTTTGTTACTATAAAGTTTTAAGTCATTCTCAAACTTATTTATACAAGTTGAAATTTTGTCATACATGTTGTTCTTAAAGAAAGGTATATCTATATAGGAACCATCAGATATACACAAAATGTAATAAGCAACAGAAACTATATTAGTGAATAGTACTATCATTTTGTCTTTAAAAATGTCAGTTTCTGGATCCATAATTTGTGACTATACAGCTTGAATTAATAATATAACCTTCCGTAAACTAAGACTTAGTTTCTTCAGCTGTGAATCAAGGATAATACTACACAAGTTTATTTGTTTAGGATTAAGGATAATGCATATAATATTTATAGAGTGCTGACATAAAATAGATACTAAGTAAGTGACAGTTATTAGTAGTAAGAAATAAGCTGATCTGTTTGTTCCATTAGATGGACCACTGAGAAAAGTGCTCTACTGATCAATCAGCTTACAGGTTTCATATAAAATTTAAAATCCTGTAGAGTGGATAGTAAGTCCTTACCCACGTAAGCATCAACCTCATAGTAAAAATAATGTACTTTAAATATTTATGATAATGTAACCACACCTGAAAGCAAATTAAGATATTCTTAAATCTAGCAAGTCTTGCTATTAGTATTTTTTAAGGCTTTGCGCCGGACTACTATTAAATCTATTTCCCTGTTACAGGTATAGAAATAAGATTATTAGTAAAACAGGGGTGGAGAGTATAGGGTGAGAGATGGTATATGTGAAGAGAAGTCAGGACTCTATCATGGGGGAAAGCTAGATAATGAGAAACATGAAACAGAAGTAAAATGAGGCTCCTCAAACTAGAATATACCAGTAAGAACCCGGGTATCCTATAATAAAAGCAATACGTCTGTTCTGTTCTCCAGCACAGTGCATTAAGCTGAGATTTCATTAGTATTTTGTATTAGTAAAAAGAGTTCATGCAGTGAGGGTTTTAAGTGAGATTTCTGTAAAAGCATCTGTTCCATACAGAATAATAGACTCTTTAAAGGATAAGTTTAACTAGTAGATACTTTGTATGCTGAAAAATATACATAGTTCCTTCTATACTGAAACCTAGGTCTTAACAAAAAAATTGAGACAAAAAAATGAAATAGTAACACCCAGTCATCATCTTCCACCTTTCAGTATAAGCTAAAGAAACAATACTTTATTGCAGGGAGAAAACCATTCAAGGATGAGGCCAAAAGTTCAAGTTACTTTTATTTCTATACCTTCTGATGCTTTCATTTTCATTATGTATATGACAGCATAAATACTGATCCCTAGCAATAACTGAAATTCATTGTAATAGTTCTTCATAATAGCAGAAATTAGTTTTCAAAATGAGGAGGATATGATATCCAAATTCCAAAAGATTCTTACAGATGTCTTTACCAGATGACCCACCACAAACTGGGAAGCCCCCACTACACAGCAAAATTCTATTACAGTGAACCTTTTATTATCCAGCACCTTGCATGTATGCATTACAATAATAACCCATGTTCAAAAACAAGAACATCAGTTCTTCTAAATTATCAAAGATTAAGTTAAATTTAATTTAGATTCCACGTCAAGTAGATTTATATTTTCTATGATACAGAGAAGTATGTCCTTTGAAAATTGATCACTCAAGCTAGATATTACATTTTCCAATTTGACTCTTTAGTAAGTTTAGAAAACAGCTCTTTTTGTAAGTTTATAAAACTAACAGGTCACAATTATACGGTTTCAGAAGGTTAAACATTCTAAACAGCTTAAACACTATTTCCAAATAAAACCAGGAATAAGGATGACTATGGAGGAAAACAGAAAACAGTAGGACTATTAAACAAGGAAACAATTCTGGAAAAAAGAACACAAAAAAACTGGAAAAGAAACAACAGTATAAAAGACTGTGAATATGTATATAACCTAGGTTTTTCTAAACTCAAACTGAGTACATATCAAACTTTTTCTAGTGAGCACACTTTACTTCTTTAATGTTTCCAATTAACTTCAGGAGTCTTAATATTAAGCACACAAAGAGTGTACTGAGGTTACTTCTTTTGGTGGATTACTTGGTAAAATCAAATGAAAGATAAAATGATTATCCAATTGTTCAACTTCTTAATTTTTTCCCCTGCTTTCAAAGTATACATACATTGGGTTGAAAACTTCTGAGTCACTAACTAAAGAAATGCTATAAAACTGTATTTGAAAATAGCATGAAGAAAACTAGAAAGAGCCTAACTGAGCCTTGACCAATTGAGTATATTTAATTATTATTAGTGATAATCATGAGCATTATGCAAAAATTCTACCATTTACATAAATGACCAGACTGTCTGCCAATAACCAAATAAAATATCAGTCTTCCAAAAAAGTATACGAAATATTTTTAATGTGCTAGTGGCAAACTCCTCAGCCTATATAGAAAATGTTATCATAGAAGGTAACTATTACACCTTTTATATTCATATTAATACTGCATATAACAGTTCCACATATACTTGTCATAATATGTATTATAATAATTCATAAGAAACACTTACTGGGTAAATTTTTTGGATGGATGGAAGGATGGGTTCAGGTAGGGCTATAAAAAAAAAAAAGTTTAAAGCTTCCGTGATTCACATAATTCATTTTACAAAGCAATAATTTGTCAGCTACACCCCAGGCATAAGGGTTTCTGCTTAAATTCAACAGTCTCCATATATTTTGTGAATTCTGATCCCTAAAAATTTAAATTCCAAATATATCTAAGTTGATAACTTAAGGTTTGTTAATAAACTATGTATATTTCTATGTAAACCAATGTTCCTTACATGGTTTTAGAAAAATAGGCCATCAATGGACACACATCATTTGGTCCAACATCAGACACACACACAAAATAAGCAAGACAAGGATTGTTCTACAGATATTGAATGAACATTGTTAAGATGGATGTAGCTAACAAAAAGAAAATTTTTAAATACAGTCCAATGATACTGTATCACGAAAGAACAACAGCTGTATCATAATTGTCCCTTTATTTTTAATTTATTCTAATAATAATACCAAAATTTAGATAGTTTCAGGAAATAGATCTATTGGAGAGAAAAACAAACAAAAAAAAAACTCTTCAACTTCACAAATTTTTTAAAAAAAGGCCTCAGCAAAGTTCAGAAATATAAATCAGGATATTTGTACCAATTTACTATAAAAAATAAAAATTTCACATAAGGGAATTATTATCTTCATATGTTACTTTTTTTTTAATTGTCATTCTTCATTCTCCAATAACTCTACCGAAATCCAACCTCATTAAATGCATTAACAGTAATTTCACATCATTATGGTATAAAGGGAATAACATGAAAGGCAAAGTGCTTAATATTCACAATTTAAGAAACTGTAAAATAAAATGTCTTGAGTATGGTAAGATACAAATAATGTGTTTTCAAGATTTCTTTAAGATTAAAGACCAAACATAATACTATATTATAAACTATGTTTTTAAGAATTAGAAATACATTGTATATAATTAAGTAAATTCAGTAGCCATCATTACCTTTAATTTGCAATTTAGCAAAAACCTTTTTAAATGACTTCTGGAATACATTAATATACATATAATCAACCATTATTACCAACTTACATAATCTCCAACTATGATTATAAATGTATAAATTCCTATTTCATAGTATTTAAATTTCTCTTCTGTATCATGCTTCATCCTCATGTTGAAATTGGAATAAAATAAAATTCCATGATACCCTGGAATGTTCACAGCATGTGATTGAGGGGGAAAACTTATTACTTACCGGAACCACTCTTAGGAAGTAAAAATATTTTTTCCCTGAGGCATTCAAATGCTCAAAATTCTAGAAGATCCTACAAATAAACTCAAGCCCCAGTTACTTTAATTCTAAAAGTCTTTAAACGTTTTTTAATAACTTTCTAATAATTTTTGCTATAATACAGAAGTCAAACTAGAAAATCTTACTAGAAATTAGTTTACTTAATTAAAAACCTGAATTCCTTTCTCACTGAATACTCCTAGTAGAGTAAAATTATAATTTAAAAAATAATAAAGAAAAGGTTATAGAGAATTAGAAAAAAACTTTATCTCATTCTAGAATCATATAACTAGAATGCCAGAAGAGAAAAACAAATACTAATCACTGGGTTAGGGTCTTTCAATAGACAAAAAACCTTTAGAACTAAGCAATTTGAGGGGCACCTGGGTGGCTCAGTCAGTTAAGCACCGACTCTTGATTTCAGCTCAGGTCATGATCTCAAGGTCATGGGATCAAGCACCACATGGGGCTCCACGCTGAGTGTGGAGCCTGCTTAAGATTCTCTCTCCCGAGCCCTCTGCCCCTCCCCCACTCACTCTCTCAGATGCGCCCTCTGTCTCTAAATAAATAATATAAAAAATAAGTAAATAGAACTAAGCAATTTGGAAATGGGGGGGGCAGGGATATCATTCAGTAAATCCCTTGCCTGACAACCTTATACATTTAAAAACACTAGTCACTTGTGAAAAGAAATAAAAGAAACCTCATTTATAGTGGTGTGAGGAAGCCCTGAAAGGGAATACAGTGTACCTTGCATTCCCTAATAGGAAGAAGTTTACTTAACACACCCCAGCAGGATGAAGAAATAATTTTCTTGCCTAGCAACAGCCCAGCCAACGAGAATTCAGTGAAAACAGCCCCTTCCAGCTTCCTCCCCTTCCTCCATAAAGGCAAGTCCCTGGCCTCCATTCTCTGGATTTGCCAATGGTTGGGTCACCAGTTTGCTTGTACTGAACTGCAATTCCTCTGCTATTCTTGAATAAACGCACTGTGCCAGTAAAAAAAAATTGGCTCTTTTGTTTTTCAAGGCCAACACATTAAGAGCAACTGGTGTATTGTGGCAGTTATTTATTAACACTATCCTCATAGTAACCTCAAAGCCTTCAGTAGTTTTTCAAATGTTTATTTTACTCAAAGCAACACACATTCAGGAATAATCTGGCTGTAACATCTATTTTTACTTCAAAATTCTGGACTTCAATCTTCTAAATTTCTCTCTCAAAAGCAAAATAAAACAAAACCTAGTACTGCAGTATCTGATCAACTGATAATGCTCTCAGAATAACTACTCTGTTAAGATTTTATTTTGCTTACATTTCAGATGAGGGCTTTCTGGTCAAGCTCCCGCAAAGTTATACATATAAACATCCCAATCTGATTCATCAAAAATTCAACTAAAAAAAAAAGTGCAAATCTTCAATAACACTAAGCAACAATTTTGAAAATTCAAGAATAATTTTTAAATGCCTAAGATAGTTCTGTACCTGGTAACATGGTAAAACATTCTATGAATATTCATTTGTATCATTATTTCTAACCAGTTGATACTTTTGCCTTTTTTATTAATTATTAATCTTAGATTGCCATTAAAACCTCTTCTCATTGGGTTTTTACCCCTCATACTTTCATCAGTCACCTTTCAAGCATATGTAGTCTATTACTGACTGTTGAAATTCATCCTAGGAAATGCTTTAATTTTTTTCAACCTTTCTACATACAGAAGACTGCTCTCTTTCTCTATTCATGGCAAAAAAGATATTAAAAGCATTTACAAAGTTAAATGAAACTTAAAGGTCCATCCAATCCAACTTCCTGTTACAGATAAGAATATTAAGACCAGAAAGGTAGAATAATTTGGCCAAAATCACAAACACTACTTCACTATGGCAGACTGGAACTGCTCAATACATCTTGCAAACTCCTGTATGATAAAAAAAAAATGCAGCTACTAATTTCAGTCTAATTTCTTCTAGTGAGGGGCAGCTTAAATTTGCCAAATAAGTCAGTTATACTTTAGCTCTGCATAGGTGAGGTCCTTTAACAAAGACCCAGAAACAGTTCATGAGAGTGCTATTAATTACAAACCATCTCGGTAAATGGGACTACTTTGTCAAAAATAAAATGCATTTAACAAAATCTAAATAAAATTTTAGCATGATTTAACACTGGTAAAATACCAACGTTGGAACTTTCAACTTGCTTGCCAAACCACCTTGGGGAATCTGTGATTAAAGTACATTTTTCTTTTTTTCCCCCATGATTTATTTATTTGAGAGAGAGAGAGAGAGAAGGGGAAGAGGGAGAAAATCTCAAGCAGACTCCCTGCCAAGCACAGAGCCTGACTCAGGGTTCAATCCCACGACCCTGAGATCATGACCTGAGCTGAAATCAAGAGTCCAACGCCTAACAGACTGAGCCACCCAGGCATCCCTAATGTACATTTTTCTAAAGAAGGCAATCAAATTAAAATTTCTAATGTAACCCACAAAAATGGAAGGAAAGGACACATATTATGGATGTTCAGACATGTTAAATGCTGTAGTCAAATCTAATTTTTAAATCCCAACTAGTGTCTATTCATTTTTTAGTTTCAGTTGCGACTTAAGAAGTACATCTGACTAAACCTAAATAACTCTGGTAAATTTCTGGCACATAACTTTTCAATGTTTATATACACATGAATAAGTATACAAACTCTAATACCAATACTATTTTTAAAATTGGCATCACGTTGTATATGAGAGTGTATCATGGGTATTTCCTTAAATATCCTAAAAGCATCATTATTAGTGACTAACATTATAATTAATTCAATTATACCCCATTCTTAAAAACTTAAGATTACTTCTAACCTTCTGTTATTTCAATAAACACCATGAAAATCAGCCTTATATATAAATCCATACCTGCATCCCTGATACTACCTTGGATAAATTTCTAGAAATGCAATCGCTGAATAACACTGAGTCAAAGGATATGAACATAAATATTACAACACTGCTTTCTAAACTATAGAAATATCATTAACCCAGAACAAATCAGACCCTAGACATCCTGATAAAGGTTCTTCTATTACATTAATATCAAGGCTTTCGCCCACAACTCCATGCCAGTTCACAAGGAATAAAACTTCTTTGACCAAAAAGAAAATCCTGTCTCAAGTGAAAAATAAAAAAACACGATGAATGGTGTTTGAGCTTATTTTTATAGACCTTCTGAACATGCATGTGCCTCAACATAATGGGTCAACAATACAGAGGGAAAAGTTCTTTGAATACAGAAGTTAATACTGAAAAACTGTAAAAAAATAAAAAACACAGTGAAACTTCCCTTATAATGTTTTCCAGGGAATAACATTTGTGTTTTTTGGGGGGGGGGGGTGTGGATGCGGTGGGCAGAAGGAGAGCGAGAACCTTAAGCTTGAGCCATAAGTACTTTCCAAAAAGTACTTAAGCTTGACGTTAGGCTTGATCTCACAACCCTGAGATCACGATCTGAGCCGAAATCAAGAGTCGGACGCTTAACTGACTGAGCCACCCAGGCACCCCCAGGGAATAATATTTCTAAAACATTTGCTCAAAGCAACGAATTAGGAAATATGGTTTTCTAGGCCTTAGAAATAACTTTTTAAATCAATGCTGTCTGAAGACAGAGGCAACAGAGAAGACATCATAATGAGGTTTAACTGTGTTTTCATTTTAAAAATTGGGGAAAACCCAAAATACTTACTTTGTAAATAGTGCAAAACCATCAATACAAGACTATAGCTGCTTAAAGTACCACGACTGGCATCATTTATCTCATGGTGACTCGCCCACTTCTTAATCACCAGTACTAATGGACGAACTCGATTTTCAACTGAAAGTGAAATTAAAACTTAAAAATGGTAAGGAAATATTATGGTGTCTTTGAAAGCTTGTAACATTTCCCAACTACAACAAAAAGAGCACTGCCTCCCTATTTATTAAACATTGTGTTCACCATAAATGTGTCTTGCTTTTAAAAGGTATCTTAGTCACCTTTTAAAAATTATTAATTATTAAAATTTGTTTTATTGACCTATAACTCCAGTAGTATATAATTTTAGTATAACAAAATATTATACATATAATAAAAGACACTATACATAAACATATTTAAAGAGATGTCAGTATTTATTACATCTTTAAAAAGGAATAAAGAATGAAGGATAGAGAAGGCTGATTATTATTTGGAGACAAAAAACTTACGGTATGCATAAGTTCTGAGAAGGAATGTGTTTCTTATTCCAACAATATTGTTTACATTCAAGTCGAATTCCACACAACTATGAAAAAGAGAGAAATACACTTTAGCTCAAGTGTTCTGAAACATTAGCTCAAGTGTTTTGAAACAAACTCCCTAGTAACTAAATTAATATTCATCTACCCTATGATGCAAAAATAGCATGAGCCCAAAGGCCAAATACTTTAAAATGAGGCACTAAAGAAATAAGAATACATACTCAGTACATATGATTTAGTGTATATTAAAAATATAAAAGAGGATTACAGTTGCAAGATCCACAATGTACTACACTAAGGCTCCAATTATTCCTAATAAAACAAATTTTAAAATTTTGCAGTCCTGTCCAGATAAACAAAATTATGTGACCAAAAACATTTCTCGCCAAGTTATCCCACTGAGTTATATAGTCTCAATTAATATGGAATTAAAGTGTCATTTGCTTTAAAACAACAGAAATAGGGGCGCCTGGGTGGCTCAGTCATTAAGCGTCTGCCTTCGGCTTGGGTCATGATCCCAGAGTCCTGGGACTGAGCCCTGCATCGGGCTCCCCGCTCAGCAGGAAGCCTGCTTCTCCCTCTCCCACTCCCCCTGCTTGTGTTCCCTCTCTCACTGTGTCTCTCTCTGTCAAATAAATAAATAAAATCTTTAAAAAATAAAAAAAAACAACAGAAATAAAATGCCAAATAAAGTACAGGTGAAAAAAATAGAAGGAGTCTATACATTATATTCCCTCCAAAAAGGATAAGACATAAATAAGATATAAATTATAATATCATACCAAATTTAGCTACTGACATCTGGGAAGAACAGTCAAACACATAACAGAAGGGTTACATCTTTGAAAGCAAAGATATGCAATTCACAATTTAGAAAATAGGGCAATAATGATGGGATCTACAAAGAAAGGGTAAATCCAAAATAAAAGGAAAGATTAATGAAAATTACATTATGAGGCCCAACTTCCTCTGCACACTGAGTTTTTCTATGAAAAGACTGCCTAAAATAAAAACTTAACAAAATTCCTTTCTACGAACTTTTAATTATAAAAATGGAAATCTACCAATTCAGATTTTCTTGTTTTGGGAAATGAAATACTATAATCTCTCAATCAACCATGCATTTATTAAAAACAGATAGTAGTATTAACACTTCAGATATCATATATATTTGCCTTTGGGAACTTATGGAAACAATGGAGATACATTCTTCAATTGCATCTGTGAAAGGCTAACACTGAAACCAGTATAACTCAATAAAGAGGAAAAAACAGACGGAAACCAGTTTGCAATTAAAAACTTTTCCAAAAATATGATTTCAGAGCTTTAAAAATATCCACAGTACTTGCTTCAAATTCTACTTCTGGAAATACTAAACTAATCTTATATATATGGAAAAAAGTTTATGTACAAAATGCTTATTCTAACGGGAATAAGTTAATCACAATATATTCACTCATGAAATATTACTGTAAAGCCATTTAAACTGAAGCCAGAAAATAATCAATGATATAAGCAAATATCCATGACATATGATTAAATAAAAAAGTATAATCTCAATTTTAATTTTAAAAACTCTTATGCATTCATATGCATAGAAGAGGGACTGAAAGTTTTACACCAAAATGTTCACATCATTTAACTTTGGGTGTTAGAAGCAGACTTTCTTTTTTTTAACGTCTGTATAGAAAATATAAAATGGTGTTTATAAAGAACACTTAACGATGAAAAAAGTTTGTATAATAATCTTAAATAGAAAAAGAAATGCACCCAACAAAGGAGCACCCAAATACTTAAAGCAGTTAAAAACAAACATAAAGGAAATAATCGACAGTAATACAGTAATAGTGGGGGGCTTTAAAACCCCACTTACATCAATGGACAGATCATCTAAACAGAAAATAAACAAGGAAACAGTGACTCTGAATGACACATTGGACCAGATGGATTTACCAGATACATTCAGAACATTCCATCCTAAAACAGCAGAATACACATTCTTTTCAAATGCACATGGAACAGTCTCCAGAACAGATCACATATTAGGCAACAAAACAAGCCTCAATGCATTAAAAAAGATCGAAGTCATTCCATGCATCTTTTCTGACCACAACGCTATGAAACTAGAAATCAACCACAAGAAAAAAAACTGGAAAGAGCACAAATACATGGAGATTAAATAACGTGCTACCAAACAATGAATGGGTCAACCAAAAAAATCAAAGAGGTAATCGAAAAATACATGGAGGCAAACGAAAATGAAAACACAATGACCAAAAATCTTTGTAAAGCAGCAAAAGTGGTTCTAAGGGGGAAGTTTATAGCAATACAGGCCTACCTCAAGAAGTAATAAAAATCTCAAATAAATAACCTAAACTTACACCCAAACAAGCTAGAAAAAGAAGAACAAAAACCCAAAATCAGTAGAAGGAAGAAAATAATAAAGATTAGAGCAGAAATAAATGAAATAAAAACTCAAGAAAAAAAAAAAAAACAATAGAACAGATCCGTGAAACCAGGCCCTGCTTCCTTGAAAAGATCAACAAAATTGATAAACCTTCAGCCAGACTCGTCAAAAAAGAAAAGAGAGGACTCAAACAAAATCACAAATGAAAAAGGAAAAATAACGACAACCACAGAAATACAAGGGATTATAAGAGAATATCATGAAAAATTATACGCCAACAAATTTGACAATCTAGAAGAAATGGATAAATTCCCCAGAAACATATAACCTCCCAAAACTCAATCAGGAAGAAACAGAAAATTTGAACAGACTGATTATACCAGCAATGAAATTAAATTAGTTACCAAAAAACTCCAAACAAATAAAAGTCCAGGACCAGAAGTCTTCACAGGCGAATTCTACCAAACATTTGAAGAAGAGTTAATATGTATTCTTCTCAAGCTATTCCAAAAAAATAAAAGGAAAACTTCCAAATTCATTCTATAAGTCCTGCTATTACCCTGATACCAAAACCAGATAAAAACACTACAAAAAAATAGAACTATAGGCCAATATCTCTGATGAATATAGATAGATGTGAAAATCCTCAACAAAATATTACCAAGCCAAATCCAACAATACATTAAAAAAGTCATTTATGACAATCAAGTGGAATTTATTCCTGGAATGCAAGGGTGGTGCTCAATATCTGCAAATCAATAAATGTGACACGTCACATCCATAAGAGAAAGACTAAAAACCATACGATCATTTCAATAGACGCAGCAAAAACACATGACAAAGTACAACATCCATTATAATACACTCCCAACAACACAGGTTTAGAGAGGACATACCTCACCATAATAAAGGCCATATATTGAAAAACCCACAGCTAACATCGTACTCAACAGTGAAAAACTGAAAGCTTTCCCCCTAAGACCAAGACAAGGATGACCACTCTCACCATTTTTACAGAGTATTGGAAGTCACAGCCACAGCAATCAGACAAGGAAAAGGAATAAAAGGCAACCAAATTGGTAAAGTAGTAAAACTTTCACTATTCGCAGATGACATGATACTATATACAGAAAACCCTAAAGACTCCATCAAAAACAATAACTGATAAATGAATTCAGTAAGGTTGCAGGATACAAAATCAATGTACAGAAATCCATTGCATGTCTATACATTAATAAGGAAGCAACAGAAAGAGAAATTAAGATGCAATCCCACTTACAATGGGATTGTAAAAATAGAATAAAATACCTAGGAATAAACTTAACCAAGGAGGCAAAAGACTTACACTTTAAAAACTATAAAACACTGATGAAAGAAACTGAAGACAATACAAATAAATAGAAAGATATTCCAGGGGCGCCTGGGTGGCTCAGTTGGTTAAGCAGCTGCCTTCAGCTCAGGTCATGATCCCAGGGTCCTGGGATCGAGCCCCGCATCAGGCTCCCTGCTCGGCGGGGAGCCTGCTACTCCCTCTCCCTCTGCCTGCCTCTCTGCCTACTTGTTCTCTCTCTCTATCTCTCTGTCAAATAAATAAATAAAATCTTTAAAAAAAAAAAAAAAAGAAAGATATTCCATGCCCATGGACTGGAAGAACAAATACTGTTAAAATGTCCATACTACCCAAAGCAATCTATCTAAAGATCTAATGAAATCCCTATCAAAATACCAACAACATTTTTCACAAAACTAGAACAAATAATCCTAAAATTTGTATGAAACTACAAAAGACCCAAAATAGCCAAAACAGTCTTGAAAAAGAAAAACAAAGCTAGAGGTACCACAATTCCAGATTTCGAGTTATACTGCAAAGCTACAGATACCAAAACAGTCTGGTACTGCCAGAAAATAGACACACAGATCAATGGAACAGGACAGAGAGCCCAAAAACAAACCCACGATTCTGTGGTCAATTAATCTTCAACAAAAGAGAAAGAATATGCAATGAAATAAAGACAGTCTCTTCAATAAATGGTGTTGGGAAAACTGAACAGCTACATGCAAAAGAATGAAACCGGACCACTTTCTTACACCATACACAAAAACTCAAAATGGATTAAAGATCTAAATGTGAGACCTGAAACCATAAAAATCCTAGAAGAGAGGACAGGCAGTAATTTCTCTCACATCAGCCATAGCAACATTTTTCTATATGTGTCTCCTGAGACAAGATAAATAAAGGCAAAAATACATTACATCAAAATAAAAAGCTTCTGCGTAGTGAGGAAACAATCAATAAAACTAAAACAATCTACTAAATGGGGCAAGATATTTACAAATGACAAACTTATACAACTCAAAACCCAAAAACAAATTCCAATTTAAAAAAAATGGGCAGAAGATATGAACAGACATTTCTCCAAAGACATTCAGATGACCAACAGACATGTGAAAAGATGCTCAACATCACTCATCATCAGGGAAATGCAAATCAAAACCACAATGAGATATTACCTCACACTTGTCAGAATGGCTAAAATAAAAAAACACAAGAAACAGTAAGTGTTGGCAAGGAGGTGGAGAAAAAAGAACCCTTTGTGCCCTGTTGGCAGGAATGCAAACTGAAGCAGCCACTGTGGAAAACAGTATGGAAGTTTCTCAAAAAATTAAAAATAGGACTACGCCATAATCCAGTCATCACATTACTGGATATTTACCCAAAGAATACAAAAACACTAATTTGAAAGATATATGCACCCTGATATTAATTGCAGCATTATTTACAATAGCCAAGTTTGGAAGCAACCCAAATTTCCATCAAAAGATGAATGGATATATGTATTATCTCACATCTACATGTATGTATGTGTATACACACACACACACACACACACAGAGGAATATTACTCGGCCATAAAGAAAAAATCTTACCATTTGCAACAACATGGATGGAGCTACAAGAGTATTTATAATAATACTAAGTGAACTAAGTCTTTCAGAAAAAGACAAAGACAAATACCATATAATTTCACTCATGTGGAATAAAAAAACAAATAGATGAGCAAAGGAAAAACAAATGAGAGAGACAAACCAGGAAACAGATTCCTGTCTGTAGAGAACAGATGGTTACCAGAGGGGAGGGGGATGGGGGGAATGGGTGAAATAGGTGATCGGATTAAAGAGTACACTTATTATGATGAGCACTGAGTAATGCACAGAATTCTTGAATCACTATATTGTACACTTGAAACTAATATAACTGTACGTTAACAATACTGGAATTAAAATTTAAAACTTAAAAAAAAAAAGAGAGAAGGCCTGGTTTGTTCAGTCGGTTAAGCATCCGACTCTCCATCTCAGCTCAGGTCTTGATCTTAGGGTTCTGAGTTCAAGCCCCACACTGGGCTTCACACTGGGTGTGGAGCCTACTTAAAAAAAATTTTTTTTTAATTAAAAAATTTTAAAAACTACAAAAAAGGGAAAGGAATAAAATTTTTATATAATTACAACTACAACCATATATTTTTAAATGCTTATAATAAGCTAATAATTTTATTTTAGTTTATCTCCCTATAAAGTATTTGGTAAAAATTCAATAAATATTTATAGATTGGATGGATATTTGGATGAATGGAGGGGAAGGTGTGAGCCAGGCATATATCTAAGGATCTGTTTAAAATATATATATTCAGTCAATTGTAATTATTTGCAGTAGTTATGTTCTATAACGTCACTGTAAATACTGAATTAGTGAATACAAAACCACTGCTCCTAGGAAATTAGGTTTCTACAAGCCTTCAGTCAAAACATTTTCATCAATCGATCAAAACCTAACTTTTTTTTTTTATGTGTTTCCATTTAAAGACAACTTGTTCACTGACAACGAACTCATGACCAAGTGCACTGTAACTCATGTCTGAACAAAGCGTATCTAATACATGTATTTCCTCCATAAGGCACATCACAGCTTTATACAAAGAAACCGTAGACAGTAACTCAGCACTATGCCAGGGGGCCATTTTAAACAGCAAAGGCACTCATAAAAAGCACCAAAATGTAAAAAACATGGCACTAACTGGACTGTGAAAAGAATAATTGTTTACAGTATAAGAGGTGAAACAAGAAGGCAGACTGTTACATTGTTTAACCTCAGTTAGGAACCTATACATTTCGTGACTCAGAATTTTCTCCATTCTGCACATGTCTACAAATAACCATGAAAATGCAGCTAGTATTAATTTGGAGGGTTACAAAATAAATTTCATCAAGTAGGCAAATTCGTAAAGAATCCATGAATAATGAGGATCAAGTATGTATATATTTGCACTTATATTTATGTAAACAATCTCAGTATTACTTTTATAAAACTGGACTAGAAAATCTAATTTAACAATCCTATCTATTCTTTAGAAAACAACAAATCTTGTTTAACCAATGAAATAGTCAACACCTATTTACATTTTATATTCAGATATTATATAAAAGATTCCAATCCCCATGCCCATAACAATTTCAGAACCCAGGCTGGTAGAGTGTACCAACAGATGTAATTACATTTATAACAACCCCCTTGATAGAAATACACATCAAATTTCAAAATACACATAAATTTCATCAGTTAAGATATGTTCTGAAGAGTGATTACATTTCCAAAAGGCAAGAGATCATTTAAAAATGTGAAATGTAAATATATATACATATTCTTTAATATGGATAGTTTCAAACACTCAAAATGTCAAGCAGAATAACTAAGTACAGGTAAGCATAAAAAATTGCTCAGACTATTCCAAAAAATCATCTCAAAGACCAAATCAAGCAGTTCTAAAAACTGATGAAGATAAGCGATTATACTGTAGCATACATTCCTTAATTATCTCCATCAAAAGTACATCTAAAAATTATCTAAAGCAACTGAAAAAGGAAGTTCAATAATTACTTACCTGACTTTATCCCTGAACTTCACAATTGGCACTTTTGCTCGAATCAGCTGAGGTCTCTCAATGTAGCCAGCTGAAGGATAAAAGATAATGTGAATACCTGTAAATGTTTCTCAAATTCATAGTGTTCCAATGCACATTTTTAAAAAATAGTATTTTACTAAACTAAAACAATTTAACAGTCTTTGATAAGAAAGCAAAGGAAGGACATTATCACATTCTTCTAAGACTGAAACTTCTAATACCATTTAGAGGAATTTATATTAAAATTCAGAAATGTCATCTAATATCTCGTAATAGTCATAAAGAAATTCATCACAGCATTATACACATGAAAAATATCTAGGCTGGCAGCAAGGGGATAGCTAAATTCTAGTATAGCACAAGGCAAAATATTATGGCAGCCATAAAAATCCTATTTATAAAGAGTCTTTAATGTGGAAAGGCCTACACATGATACATGGGGCAGTGATACATTTAAATAAGTATGATCTCTAAGTGGAAGAATACATGTACTCATATTTTTATTCCATCAAACTTTAAAAATTTTTTTTTAAATAATACATGTCCATTATAGAAAACTAGGAAAATACAGGAATATATAAAAAAAGGACACTGCAAACTTTTCCCAAAGGAACAATTTCCTAATGCTGTAACTAAAGAAAAGCATACTACCAGACTTAAAAATGATAATTTTTCCTGTTATAATGTTTTTACCACCAAAATCATAAAATACGTCAAGCTTCAAACAGAATTTGTGTGCAGGAATTCAATGAGGCTTCAATGAA
This sequence comes from Mirounga leonina, assembly GCF_011800145.1. Classification (NCBI taxonomy): domain Eukaryota; kingdom Metazoa; phylum Chordata; class Mammalia; order Carnivora; family Phocidae; genus Mirounga; species Mirounga leonina. The sequence continues at coordinate 50,620,907 of NW_023270426.1, read as the reverse complement.
AAATAAGATTAAGAGTTAAAAGTCTCAAGTTCCAGGTACAGGTTCTGAGAGCAACAAACAAACTATACTCCTCAGGCTAATTACTAAACCCACTGATCATCATTCTCCTTAACTATGAAAAATAACCAAAAAAACTTTTGAAGTAGATGATTTCTAACGTCCCTTTGTTTTTAATATTTGATTATTCTAATAACAGCTATGGAAAATCCACTTAAGGTATGAATTACTCCTTTACTTCACAAATGTGAAAACTTAAGTCCACTAAAATAAATCACTTCATTTATTTCTCTCCAACAGTAGATATAACTCATCCAGGGCAATAACTTGTCACTTGACTTTGTATTTTCCAGGCCAAAGCCTGACACATAGGAGTATCTGTTGAATAAATGGACACAGCTCTTTCCAACATCACACAGGTAGAGTGACTTAAACTGTCCACAATACTGTGGAAATTTAAAATAATTTGAGATGGCTTAACATGTAGATTAAAATTCACTTAGCTCACTTATTCAAGAATAAAATCTTACAATAAAATGGCCTAAGTCAATAATTTTGCTTTTTGTTGGAGTAATTCATTTACGGGCTTCATGTTCAGTGATTCTATTTTTAAAATGTGATGTCATAAACTGCATGTCATTGCAAAACAGATGAAATTCTCACTTCCCCACATGAATACTTTATCTGTATCACCCTTTTGGCTTTTCACAGATACTCTGCACTACAGCTATTCATATTCATGCTTTGGCTTCCCTAATAGTCTACTGAGAAAAAGAACTGAAGCTTATATATATTTGAATTCCCAGTGCATGCAGTGGGATTATCTTCTAAGTAAACTCAAAGAATTGTTATCTTTCTAATCAAGAGTTAAAAAGAATTCATTTGGAAAAAAAGGATCCATATTATACCTATCCTGACCAGATAAACAACTCTTACCAGAAAATAAAGTGAGAGACATATTAAATAGTTACGTCAGATGACATATGAACTTGAGGCATATGAAACTTACAAAGTCTAGTACAGAAGTGTTTATGGACTAAGGTGAGTATATGCCGTGCTTCAGTCTTCTGATTTACCTGAAAAAAACACTGAAAAGTTAAAAATAAAGTGTTTTTTCATTACCTTTCTAAATTTAGTGTTTTATTTTCTTAATGTTTCTCATCAAAGAGAAACCATACAAATAAACTTTTATTCAGTTATTTTTCAGTATACATTAAATTACATTATAGAAAACGTCAACTTTAATGCTGTCTTTCACATCAACATTCCTAAATCAATTCCTAATCATAAACTTAAGGCAAAATTTTAAAAATATTAAAAGTCTTATATGTCATTTAACTTTAGTATAAATGGACATAAAGCAATCTTCTCCTAGAAAAACAAACAGAGGGCGCCTGGGTGGCTCAGTCAGTTAAGCATCTGCCTTCAGCCCAGGTCATGATGCCAGGGTCCTGGGACTGAGCCCCGCACCAGGCTCCCTGCTCAGCAGAGAGTTTGCTTCTCCCTCTCCCTCTACCCCCCACCCCCACTCTTATCCCCTCTGCTCCTACTGTCTCTCTCTCTCTCTCTCAAATAAAATCTTCAAATTAAAAAAAAAAGAAAAAAAGAACAAACAGAATTTTAACTTTCTGTTAACAGATTGTATCCTTATCTTAAGGATAAGGTTCAAATCTATGGTGTCTCACTCTAAATTCTGACATGATTCAAACATATGAACAAGAGAGGATTAGTAGGATGTGGCTGGGTAGAGTCTAACTCTAATTCTGAGAGAAAGATTTAATTAAAAGTCTAGTATTCTTCACTATGTTTATTATTTCCGAGGCTTTTTTTCAAAGTTTTCCTTTACATGATTTCAAAGCCTAGAAACATGTCAGTTTCTTTCCTGGAATAAATCTCTTTCTGATTTGCAGTAACTAGAAGCCAATTTTGTTAATGAAATAATAAAAATAATAAAAATATATATTATGATTCAGTAGATATTTTTTGTATTTTTAAAGAGGTGAAATGTAATAACGCATATTAAAACTATAGTGAAATTAATCTTTGGTAATTCAGAAGAGACCTCAGCATATTAAAGAGATTGCTTCAAGTTAGCTTAATGAACACCAATTGCTGTGGTATTAAGGACCCATAAGAGTATCAGTAAACAGGAAATTCAAACAAACATAAACTAAATAACAAAATTTGGTTGCTAAATAAAAATAAAAATAAACCCAAAATATCACAGAAAAATATATTCAATCACAATAGTATTTTTTTAAAAGTCAGTGAAATCCCTTTTTGTATTCCCAAAATAAGAACTCCAAACCCCATAGCATTTCTAGAGGGGAAAAAAAGATTAAAAATAGAATCACTGATAATTCAAACGGAAAGGAAACATATCAAAATAATACTGACACATACTCTTCTTGTTGCATCCTGGCAACATATCCAATCCAATGACATTTCAAAATAGAGGCAGAGCAAACACAGTGAAGCCATCTTACTTTAACAACTTAAAAATAAATTCTAAAATCCCTGTTATGTGTATTTGTGCGTATGCACATGCCTTAAAAGAAAAGGCATTTCCTGACTTTCCTTGAATTACTATGAAGAGAGAATCCAAAGAACTAATTAAAACAAAACAAGTTTTTTCCTTTAATGGTTTTTTCTGTTTTTTTTTTAACTAGGCTCCACACCCAGCATGGAGCCCAAAGTGGGGCTCACACTCACAACCCTAAGATCAAGAGCTGAGATCAAGAGTCAGATGCTTAACCAACTGAGCCACCCAAGGCACGCCTCTTCAACAATTTTTATATGAAATTTCTTGAATGACTTAACATAAGAAGAACACTTGCAATAAATATTTCATTACTTACTGGTTCTTCTTTAACAACTAGGCATAAATCACCATCACTGCTCCGGGTACCAAATCCATTTAAAGAGGACCCAACCAAAAAAAGTCTGCTTTCTAGAGAAATAGAATGGAATTATAAGGTATTATTTAATATTTGAAGTAGGAATGCATATACAAAGGGCATGCAAAATAGGGAAACATACGTGGAAATAACAGCTGAATTTCTCTCTGCAGCTGTGTTCGACACAGTTCTTTCTTCTTTAAATCACTCACTTGCTGCTGACATGCTTCAAATAACTCCAGTATCTGCTGACTCAACTTGAATCCACCACAAAAAAAGTAAAAATTTTGTTCAGAAATGTAAAAGTAATTACCATCCTAAGAAGTGTTGTTTTACACAGTATTTTAAATACAACAGTATTTTAAAAAAATAAATGAATATTTATCTCCTTAACATTTTCCAAAACTACTGTTACTCAATAGTTACTTAATAACTAAAATAGTTACTAACTTTTCCAAAGTAAAGTATCATTGATAAGTCACAGGAAAAGTACAGTTGGTCACAGAAAATTCTTAATGAGTATAAGCCTTGGGACAGCAAACTACAATTTTCACTTGCTGCCTGTTTCTGGAAGGCACATGAGCTAAGAATGGTTTTTACATTTTTAAAGGGTTATAAAAACAAACAAGTAAAGATATGCAACAGAAACATATGAATGGCAAAGTCTAAAATATTTACTATCTGTCCCTTTAAAAAAGAAGTTTGCCCAACCCAATATTCATACCACCAATAACAAATATTAACAAACTTTAAAAAACCCCTGGTGGTCCTTGCCCACGCAAACTGCCCTCCTTCCCCATTTTTACAATACCGGCTTGAACCCTGTCTTCTTACTGCCATCTATAGATAGATCTCCTTGTTCATCTACCTATCTGGTTTACACTTTCCCCGCCAACCCAACTCTTATCATCATCACAGGTAATTTCCTCATCTACAACAGGCTATATACATATCACAACATACTCCTACCATTTCTGAACTTCTCTTACTTCAATATTTTTCATCAGCATTGCACTCCCACAGCCATAACATGGTCTTTACAATAAAAGAGAACAGACCTCTGAAATTTTAAATTCCAATATTCTATCTTGGCTTCAATCTCCTGTCCAATTCTTACTTTCTTACTCCCCTCATACCTGTTCCAGAACCATAAAGACCTGAATTTTACTGAATCCTCCCTTTTTTCCCAGCTCATTAGCACCTGAGTGGTATAATTTCTTTCCCTATCCAGTCTATACCACAAAGTGCATCCCTTGAACCACTCTCTTTTGTCATGCCTTAACATTATCCCCTTGTCATGCTCAATCTAACATCTGTCCTGAAAAATCTTAATCTTAGAGGTCTATACAACCACCTTCCAAGTTCTTACATCAGAACATGAAACAAAAAAATTTTTAAATCACAAAACTGACCTCTTTCAACTTTATAAAGTCTAGCCTAAGGTTGGTCCTTAGCATCATTCAGGCTTCCATGCCTCTGGTTAGATTTTGCTCTCACTTCTCACCATCATCGTTCTAAAATCTTTACTACTTTCCTCAAGTCCCCTATACTTACCTCATTCTCTGTAGCAAATAACTTTACATAAAGTTTACTAAGAAAAGTGAAAATACATGAGAGACAATGGACTCTGAAAAACAAACAGGGTTCTAGAGGGGAGGGGGGTGGGAGGATGGGTTAGCCTGGTGGTGGGTATTGAGGAGGGCACATTCTGCATGGAGCACTGGGTGTTATGCACAAACAATGAATCATGGAACACTTCATCTAAAATTAATGATGTAATGTATGGGGATTAACATAAGAATAAAAAAAAAAAGTGAAAATAGCAGATGTAACATTCCTCAGCTTCCTAACTGCAAAGTTCTGCAAACTAACATACCTGAATGAATCTCATCTCTTTATCTCTTCTGTCAGACAAACTGTTCTCTTCCCCTGTTCAAAGCTAATCCCTCTACCAATACTTTTGTTCCAGGGCACAAATACTTCCATGAGTTTTTCCCTATCTCTCTTGCATTTTCAGCCTCTCCCTCTCTAGGCCTTCCCCAGAGCCCATGTGCCATGAAGCACTAGTCTCACCCATCATTTAAATGTTTTCTTAAAACAGGCAAATAAACAAAACAAAAACAGAAACAAACTCATACATACAGAAAACAAACTGATGGCTGTCAAAAGGAGGGCATAAAGGAATAGGCAAAATAGGTGAAGGGGATTAAGAGATACAAACTTTGTTACAAAATAACTATGTTACAGGGTTGAAAGATAGGGCATAGGGAACGTAGTCAATAATATTGTAATAACTTTATACTGCTGTGACAGAATAATTACATTTAATGTGGTGAGCATTTCCTAACATATATAATTATCAAATCACTGTTGTACACCTAAAACTAATATATAATATGTCAACTGTACTTCATTAAAAATTTTTTAATTAAAAAAAGAAAAAGAATTTTTAAATAGATGGACAAAAAAATAAAACATTTTCTTTTGTCATGTTTAGAATACACATTTTAAGAAGGCAGAGGCAGTCTGGGCAATTAGACAATGAAAGAGACATCATTTTTTAATATCCCTTTGATAACAATATTAATATACTTAACATTAATATTTTAATAGTTTTTAATAACCCTCCCTCCAAAAAAACATAAAGCAACCAGAATAAAACAAACATATAAAACCAAACTAAAATAAAATAAAAGAGAGCCAACAAATACAAATGACTACATATCACTCATGAACCCCAAAATATGAGCAATTGGAACCAAATACCAATAGCGGCAAGACCCACATGGTACCAGAAACATTAAGAAGAAAAAAAGGAAAAAGATTTTGGACAGTCCTGAAGCCAGACCATCCAGAAATCAAATTGCCTATAGGTAGTACTTCCTGCCCCCTTCCTCAAATTGAGGAATCCAATTCAGAGTGGAACAGCAACCAAAACTGGGGGAGAGTTTCACAGGCTACATGTGAGAGTTTACAGGTAAATGCAAGAGGATCACAGAAAGATCAGAAATCTCAAAACAAAGTGAAAGCTCCCTTCTAAGACAAAGCAACACACAAGCAGAAACTGCCAGGAGAAATCTAAACTAAACAGTAGAGAGCCATAAGAGGCAAAGAAAACACGGTCTAGAACTAAAATGATTCTGACTCCCAAGGGACATATGACAATGTCTGACAACATTTTTAGTTATCATAACTGGGGGCAAGAGGGGTGCCATAGGGTGGTCACTGGCATCCAGTAGTTAGAGGTCAGGATGCCACTAAATATCCTACAGTGAATTGGGACAATCCCTCACAGCAAAGACTATCTGACCCAAAATGCTGAAAAATCCTAGTCTAGCTATAAGTAAAGAAAAAGGAGAGAAAAAGTATCAGGCAGTATATTTCTGAATACTACATAACTATAGAAAAGGATTCCTAAAGCCATAAACCTAGGAAAGCTAGTCTGCCCAACCATTCTAATTTAAAAGTAGTACAGGAAAAGGCATCTCACTTGTATTTGTATTTGTTAAATGCAAATTTTGGAATCTCAGAGAGGTGAGAATAAGAGGACAGAAAAAATATTTGAAGAAATAACGCCTAAAAAGGACTCTGGTCAATTTTCATACAAAGTTTTTGGATTTTTGTCTTGTTTTGTTTTTTAAAGATTTTTTTTATTCATTTGAGACAGATAAGAGAGAGAGAGAGAATGAGCAGGGAGAGAGGCAGAGGAAGGAGAAGCAGACTCCCTGCTGAGCTGGGAGCCCAATGTGAGGCTTGATCCCAGGACACTCAGATCATGACCGGAGCCCAAGGCAGATGCCCAACCATCTGAGCCACTCAGGTGCCCTTCATACAAAGTTTTTATAAGAAAACTGAGAATAGACTAACACTCCTACAGATAATAAAGCACACCAGAAAGACACGTCCACAAAACTATTGGAAATTTTAACATAATATATCAAGCCAAGGCTTTTTCTCCTGTTTTCATTTCCCAAAAAGATAAGTGACTATAAAGTATCTATACTAGTACTAACAAAAAAGAATTGGAAATCTACATTTTAAAAACTTATCAAAGGCAGCAAAAAACAGTAAGTATTTTAGAAATATGTTTACCAAAAGATACATAAAACTTGTACACTTAAAATTACTAAGTACTGATGTGAGAAATTAAAAACCTAAATAAATGGAGAGCTATACCATGTTCATGGATCAGGTAACTAGTGTTAAGATGTTAATGCTCCTGAAATTAATCTACACAGTCAATGCAATCAAAACAAAATAAAATACCCAGCATGTTTGTTTCTAGAAGTTGAGAAAGTAACTTTAAATTTTATTTGAAAGGCAAAAGACCAAGAATAGCCAAAAAGAAAAAAAAAAAAGGAAGAAAAAAGTTGGAGGATTTGCTTTATCAGACTTCAAGACTTACTATAACAGCTACAGTAAATAAGAAAGTATGGCATAGGCAAAAGGATAGATTAAAAAGAAAACAAAAACTACTGAAATATTTGTGAATATAATGATATGATACCTTTCATGTACTTCAAACAAATGAGGAAGAGCAGTATAGATGAAATAAATTGGTAGTTATGTTGGTGGTTTTTAAAGCTTAGTAATATGAGGATTTATGATACTATATTCTATTTTTGTATATATTTGATATTTTCCATAAAAACCTTTTCAAAAGCATCCAAGTTTAGGGGACGCCTGGGTAGCTCAGTCATTAAGCGTTTCCCTTCAGCTCAGGTTATTATCCCAGGGTCCTGGGATCGAGCCCTGCATCGGGCTCCCCGCTCTGTGGGAAGCCAGCTTCCCCCTCTCTCACTCCCCCTGCTTGTGTTCCCTCTCTCATTATGTCTCTGTCAAATAAATAAATAAAATCTTTTAAAATAAAATAAACGCATCCAAGTTTATAAAAGATTTGAAAGTGGCCAGTAAAGTGGTTAATATAAAATTTTAAATAACACTTAACAATTAAATTTTATTGATTTGCAGGACTGGCAAACTATGGCCTGTAAGCCAAATACTGTCCTTGAACTGTTTTTGCGGAGGCAGTAAGATAAAATAATTTTTACATGTTTTAAGCATTGTTTCAAAAAGAGAGAAAAGAAAAAAGAATATTTAACAGAGACCCCACACAGCCCACATGTCTAAATTATTTACTCTTTGGCCCTTATAGAAAAAGTTTTGCCGACCCCATGATCTAGAGAATCAGTTAGGCAGATCAACACAATCCTAGAACTAACAGTAGGTATTATCCTACATATAACTACATTTCTTGGGTAGCAAAAAGAAATTTCTTTATAACAATGCTCAAATAAAATTTTATCATATTTATGAAGTTCTTTCATCCAAATGATATTCATATAGAAACATTCCTATACAAAAAAATTCATGATTATGTGAAAAATATAAAATTCTATATACTTGCTCCTTTCCCTTTTTTACATTCATGGAAACGTTTCTTCTCTTTCAAGTACTGCTATAATGGAGCACTAACAGCTTTCTATACAAAAGGATTCTCATTATCTAGCTATTTACTTAGGGATTCACATTATCAAATTATGTTCCTGCATCCTAGAACAGACACCATACAGAATATAGAGTACAAATGAGACAAAACTCAAAATAAATGTACATACATGCTGAAATAAGACTTCTACTACTTAAATTTAGAGAAATATTTCAGAAGATGGCTCAATGTTCTTATAATTCGGGGGGGCGGAAGGTATGATATGAATTCTCCCTGGCTGATGAATATCAGGCATCAAATATTCAAATCATGTATGTAATACCAAGGTGACTATGAATAATGGCACTTCAGGAACTTGCTTTTGCTTCACTCAGAAGCATATTTTTCCCCATCACTGGTTCAAAAAAATGATTCCAACAAAGTATCCATATAATAGATAACAAAGTTATTTCAATCTCTACAATACTACCTGTTTAGGCTGCCTTCCAGGACCTATTACTTTAATTTAAAGTAATTGTAGAAGATATCACTTTCTCACTATAAATAAAAGTTGTATCTGTTCAAAACTGTACAAAATATTTACCTACATATAGTATAAAATACTAAAATTAATGTTTCTTCCAAATATAAATGTTCATTTTCCCTAAAAAATATTATAACCTGTCTTCAAAGCCAGGCTCAAAAAAATTACCAATGAAGTTACTATCTTAGGTCAACACAAGTCATCAAGGACAAGTATAGACAGATTCAGAAAAGCTTTTAAATGTGTCAATAAATGAAGCTTAAGGTATAACTTTCACATGTCATTCTCAGCAGCTTCTACATTTGTCCGTGTTAGCTGGGTCCCCATGTAAAAGAAAGTGAAAAAAACCTTTCAGCTGGGATTACCAAAACCTGATCATATACTATATGGAAACGGTAACAGGTTTTTGACTAAATATAAGTGCTATCTGAAACAACAAACACAACTCAGAAACAAGCTTTCAAAGACAAGAGCAATAAAATTAAATATGGTACAGAAAACATTAGTTATTAATTCATAAACATTTCAACAAAAACTATCAATTCCTCAGGCTCTCTCCTGCTCTCTCCCCTCAGGCAACAAAGACTGCCATAATATTTGTTACATACGTTAACTCTGGAAAAATAAAGCTAGATATATAATAAAAGTTTAAATTCGTTACTGATGTTAAATTCCCTTTCTCTTAAAATTGACTAAAATAAAATAGAATCAGGAAAATGTCATGACAAAAACACACTCCTTGTTTTTGTGTTAAATTACTGTTTTTGTGTGGAGTAGAGTCTTCTTTTTTTTTTTTTTTTAAAGATTTTATTTATTTATTTGAGAGAGAGAGAATGAGAGAGAGCACATGAGAGGGGGGAGGGTCAGAGGGAGAAGCAGACTCCCTGCCGAGCAGGGAGCCCGATGCGGGACTCCATCCAGGGACTCCAGGATCATGACCTGAGCCGAAGGCAGTCGCTTAACCAACTGAGCCACCCAGGCGCCCCTGGAGTAGAGTCTTCTTAATTTATAAACTGGCACATTAATTAGGCACTTTGAATTACTGATTTCTTTCCCTTTAGTCTGATTGCTTTTAGGCATATATTATTATTGAACTTGACCAAGAAATAAAAGGAGAATGGAAAAACAAAACAAAACAAGCTTTCACTTGAGGACCTATTGCGTACAGTCCTGGCCTAGATTTTCTACAGAAAAATACATCTCAGTAGCTTTCAAAACTTTTCTGACACATACATTATAAAGATAGAGCCCTAGGAATAAATTTAAAAGACAACAAATAAATGGAAAGATATCCTGCATTCATGGATTGGAAGAACTAAAATTGTTAAAAAGTCCAAATCAATCTATAGATTTAATGCAAACCCTATCAAAACTCCAATGGCATTTTTCACAGAAATAGAAAAAGCGTTGGTGAAAGTCCCATGGAACCACAAATAACCCAGAAAAGCTATAGCAATCTTGAGCAAGAACAGCAATGGAAACATCACACTCCTGATTTCAAATTATACTACAAAGGTATGGTATTCAAAACAGTATGGTCCTGGCATAAAAACAGACACCAGACCACTACAGAGCCCAGAAATAAACTCATATGTACACAGTTAACTTATCTTTGACAAAGGTGCCAAGACTATGCAATGGGACAGACTATACGAAAAGGATATTCCTCAACAATGTTGGGCAAACTGGAAATCTACATGTGAAAGAATGAAACTGGACCCTTATCTTACACCAAACACAAAAACCAACTCAAAGTGGATTAAAGATTTAAAAGTAGGGCGCCTGGGTGGCTCAGTTGGTTAAGCGACTGCCTTCGGCTCAGGTCATGATCCTGGAGTCCCGGGATCGAGTCCCGCATCGGGCTCCCTGCTCGGCAGGGAGTCTGCTTCTCCCTCTCCCACTCCCCGTTTGTGTTCCCTCTCTCGCTGTGTCTTTCTCTGTCAAATAAATAAATAATCTTTAAAAAAAAAAAAAAAAAAAGATTTAAAAGTAAATAAATAAAATCTTAAAAAAAAAAAAAAAGATTTAAAAGTAAGACCTGAAACTGTAAAACTCTAAAAGCTCCTTGACAGTGGTCTTGCAATGATTTTTTTGGACCTGACACTAAAAGCACAGTCAACAAAAGCTAAAAATTAACAAGTGGGACTACATCAAACTAAAAAATTTCTGCACAGCTAAAGAAACAGTCAACAAATTGAAAAAGGAACCTACAGAATGGGAGAATATATTCACAAATGATAGATCCAATAAGGAGTTAATATCCAAAACATGTAAGAAACTCATATGACTCAATAGCAATCAATCAATAACCCAATTTAAAAATGGGCAAAGGACCTGAACAAACATTTGGAATCCAAAGAAGATACACAAATGCCAACAGGTACCTGAAAGGTGTTCAACATTACTAATCATCAGGGAAATGCAAATCAAATCCACAATGAGATATTATCTCACACTTGTTAAAAGGCTATTATCAAAAAGTTAAAGGTAACAAGTGTTGGCCAGGATGTAGAGGAAAAGGAAACCCTTCCACACTGTTGGTAAAAATGTAAATTGTTACAACCATACTGGAAAACATTATGGAGGCTCCTCAAAAAATTAAAAATAGAACTACCATATGATCCAGCACTTCTGGGTATATATTCAAAAGAAATAAAGTCACTATCTCAAAGAGGTATCTGCACTCCATGTTCACTACAGCATTAAACACAATATCCAAGATACGGAAACATCCTAAATGTCTGTCAATGGATGAATGGATAAAGAAAATGTGGCATATATATATATACACACACACACCCATACACATTCATATACACATATATACACATATACATATACATACAGACCCACACATATACACACACACAATGGAATATTATTTGGCCTTACAAAAGAAGGAAATTCTGCCACTTGCAACATGGACAAACCTGGAAGACATTATGCTAAATGAAATAAGCTACACATAAAAATAAAATACTGCATGATCTCACTTATCTTACATCTTAAATCTTAAAAAGTCAAATAAATAAGCAGAAAGTAGAACGATGATTATCAGGAGCTGGGAGGTATGGGGGAAATGGGGTGATGTTGGTCAAAGCATACAAACTTGCAGTTATAAGATAGTTCCAGAAATATAATGTACAATATGGTGACTTTAATAAAATGCATTATATACTTGAAATTTGCTAAGAGTGTAGATCTTAGTTGTTCTCACAACAAAAAACTATGGTAACTGTGTGAGGTAAAGGACATTAGCTTGATTGTGGTAGTCATTTCACAATTTATAGACATTATAGTGTACAACTTAAATACATACAATTTTTGTCATCATACCTCAATAAAGCTTGGAAAAAAGGAGTTAGGTAGGAGATGTGGGCATACACATTTTAACTACAGTTGACCTTTGAACAACACAGGTTTGAATTGCACAGGTCCACTTAGACTTTTTCCAATGAATGCAGTATAGTACTGTAAGTGTATTTTTTTGTGTGTGATTTTAACATTTGTTGTCCAGCTTACTTTAAGAATACAGTATATAATACATGTAACATACAGTAGGCTATTAGCAGAATTTTTTGGGGTGTCAAAAGTTATACAGGGATTTTCAACTGCGTAGGAGGTTGGCGCCCCTAATCACTGTGATGTTCAAGGGCCAACTGTATTGGAAATTCAGTGAGCTAACGCTTTACAAACATTCCCTTTTTAAATTTGTTTCTAAGAGCAATAATGAAATTTAAAAGAAAATTTTTTAAAGATAGAGCCTCTAAGAGATCTCTAACTGTCCCTAAACTGTTCCTCCAAGGGTACCAAGAGGATCCATAAAATTTTCTCCTCTCCAAAATTAAACATTATACAAGATATCTTGAGTAATTCATTCATAATCATCTTTTTATTTCATAATCAATACCAAGAAAACCTCAGCCTAACCTCATCTCAACTAAAAATTCAAAATCAATTACTTCAATTCAATTAATATCTTCAAACTAACCAGAATTTCCAAAGAACAGTTATAATAGATAGAATTCAGGAGCTTGGTTAACTCTTGATTCCTCTACAGCCTCTTTTTTGTCCAGGCAACCATATATTCACCTAAAAGCTAGAGTGAAATAAAAGTTAATTCAGAAAGGTAATTCAGATATCTTACTTGAAGAGTTGTTTGTTAATACAGCAACTTGAAAAACAGACAAAAGATTTTAAAATGGAGGGAAAAAAGTAAATTCAGAGTGTACTCATTTTCAAAAACTTAAATCTTCAGGTTTCAAAACGAAGAATATGAATTTTCAAAGTAATTAAAACTTTTACTAACAAAATCTTTCCTTGGAGCTGGCTGAACCAGCTGACTGATATATTATTAATTACAATAAATTCATTATTACCAATCTTAGGTCGGTCTTCTACACTACACAGCAAGTACTGTTTCAAGTCTTCTCCATTCTATTCCTCTATTTCTATTTCTCTATTTCACAGCTTGATTTCCTGCAGTCAGTCAATGCTATTTCAAACCTTCTCCACTATTCTCAAACCTTGGACATCCCACTTCATTCTCCCCACTCGTAATAGATGACCTTGCGCAATAACCCAGAATGAAAACAGGAAGAAGCCACTCAACTATGGGAATGCCACATTAACTTCTCCATATCATATCTACAAACTTCCTGGTTATCTACACCAATCCTCCCCTCCTATCCTCCAATTCCAAAAAGCTTTTCTCTTCCCTAAAGCCAATCACTGCACCTATTAAGCAGGATCCATGCCCTAACTTCTGAGGAAACTTATGATTGTTTTTTTCTTTGCAGAGTAGTCAATCTCCTCTCTTTCCACTAAATCTTTCCCATAAACGTTCATATGTGGTTGAAGTTTCTCCAACCTTAAAAATTTAAAAAAAAAAAAAAAAACCTTTGTTCCAACTTCAAATCTTTAGCTCCTCCCCTTTACAGCCAAACTTCCCAAAAACAGTTGTATATACTTTTAGTTTCCATTTCTGTTTTCCCATTCTTTCCACAAACTATTTCAGTCTTGAATCCAGGCTCTCTTCTCTCCCTGAACAATTATATCCACCCTCTTGGCTTCAATTACCATCTATATGCCAGTGATTACCAAATGTACATTTCTGGTATCTTTCCTGTGAATTTCAGATCTATAATATTAAACTATCATCTCTAATATCTAATTTGATGTTTCAAAATGCACGATAAAGACAACATGTCCACAGACTTCATGAGGTCCCTGCTTATCCTCCAATTCCTATTAAACACACACAGACATAAATATTGTTCCTCTTCCATTTTGTTCCATCTCAGTGAATGAACCTACCATGAATCCATGCAGAATCCTGAAACTTAGAAGTAATCCTCAGTACCTTCTTCTCTATCTAATCTAGTGGTTCTCAACCAAAGGCAATTCTGCACCCACCCACCCCCACCCCACCCCCACCAGCTACCCCCAGCCCCCACCCCCGCCCAGGGGACATTTGGCAATGTCTGTAGACTTTTGTTTCTCTTAACAGGATTGGTGGCATCTAGTGAGTTAAAGCCAGAAATGCAGCTAGACATTCTAAGATGCACAAGACAGCCTCTCCACTTTAAAGAAAGTTGGTCCAAAATGTCAAGAGTCAAGAGGCTTAGGTGACATAATCTAATCAAATCACCAAATCCTATCAATTTCAATTCCCAAATACAGCTTAAATCCAACAATTTCTCTTCATCTTAACTACCAACACTGCATAATTCAAGGCACCACTACCTTTTACCCAGAATAGAATATTACAATAACTTCCTACATCTATCCTTGTTCAAATTCCACAGTGAAGTAAAAATAATTTTAACTTACCTCTCTTCCCTGCCTAAAAAACGCCCTGCATGGTATTCCACTGCTCTTAGGTTGAACACCAAAATAATATACTAGAGTTTGGCCCTCTCCCCACTTCTACCACACTTCAGCCACTCTCCCCTAATCAACCAAACTCTAGCCACCTTGGCCTCCTTTCAGTTCCTTGCATACTCCATGTTCCTTTCTACAGTGGGACCTTCGAAGATACTGTTCCTTCTCTCTGAAGCATTCTCTCCAACCCCACCACTCCTTCACTAGTTAACCCGTACTCATCCTTCAGATCTCAGCTAAAACATTACCTCCTCTAGACCATCCCTGACCTCAAAAACACTCTCTCAGAACTGCAATTTTCCTTCACTGAACTTACAAATATATAAATAAAACTGTGATTTGAATGGCCATTCTTTAATGGTTCTCCCTCTCACTATACTGTATGTATATGGTAAAGAGACCATGACCATGTATATTTAGCACAACACTGTGGTACAACATTGTAGCACAAAGATAACAGCACTCACAAGTATTTGTTGAATAATAAATAAAAACAGAATCTAGTCTACTCCCAAGAATTTCATTACAGGAGACTTCAGGATTCATATCTCTGGCCCTGCTTTGCTTCTGAAATATATACTGCCAATTCAACTACAACATATTTTTCTACAATACCAATTAGCTTATAGACAATTGATAAGTAGGTAAATGGTATCAATTCAACATGTTAGTTAATTTGAACACGGAGCTGAAATTCTACATCATAACATTCATGAGAAAGAAAAAGAATTCCTCAGTTTGGCTGCTGCACAGTAGGAGTCCTTATAGATCTAACACAACTAAAAATAAGTTCCCACCTATTTGGGTTCCCACTATATTGACGGTTCCCACTCAATAAAGCATCCCGTCAGCCTCAGACAACTCTCTGCGGATGTATTTCCTTCTGCGTCTATTAACAGCAGCCTCACAGACTCAGAGCTACACTTTTAACTGCCTTGTCTCAATGTCCACCACAAGGCAGTATCCCAACTCTATTTTGTATATTTTTAATATCCCCTGCAGCAGCATCCAGCCATACTAAGCCGCCTACCTGGTCTAACCAAGTTATTTCCCAAGGCATCAGTTATTACTCTTGATAGTGTTCTGGTTACAAAATTGTTTAGATTTTGAGTAGCCTACTCCAGCTCTATTTTCCCATAGCCCTATATTCTTAGTGAGCAATATTCAGAATACAAGCTTTCTCAAGTGCACAAAAATGACAAATCTTACCATGGTTACAAATAGTTCTTGACTAGTTCCTCAATTAATTTATATACCCCAAATCTATATTCCTTATTTCTGTTAGTAGTCCAAAATCAAATCATTGGAGACACAAATGCCTCTCTCTCTCTCTCCCCTATATTCAATGATTCCACACATTCTACCAATTTTCCTTATGCATGGTCTCTCACATCTTTCTCACTACCATATGCCATAACTGAAAGCTTCAGCACGTCTCATCTGAATGAATTTAATAGCCTTCAAGGTAATAATCATCCATCTTCCAGTCCCTCCTTATTCCAAGCTCAACTCCACTATACCACAAGAACTATCTTCTCCAAAATGCCAATCTGATTGTGCTATTCCTCTACTCAAAAACCTTCAGTGGCATTCAAGGCCTGAAACCACTACCCCATTTTTATTTCACACTGAAGCTCCCATTCACTTCATACTGTAGCAGAGGTAAACAGAGGTAAACAATACAAATCATTGAACACACTGCTGGCAAAGAAAGATACTTACTAGTATTAGCTGCTACTGCCACAGATTACCTGGTGTTACAGTCAGTTCTAAGAAAGTCATCTCCCTACCCTTGATTTTAAGCATCTTAAGTTCCTCCTCTTTGTATTATCAGAGACAAGGGTCAAATCTCAATTGTGTCACTTACTAGCTGTGACCTTGAGCAAGTTATTTAGCTTTCTGAGCCTCAGTAAAATTAGGGTACTATCCATGTCATGGGGTTGTTGAAAAGACTAAATGACATAACATATGTAGAATGCCTAGAAGAGAAGAGACATCAATAAATGTTAGTTTTCTTTAAAAGTGTTCGCTTAAAGAATGAACACAGAACTAACTGCTTGCCTTCTTTCCCCTACACCTAGGCAAGAAGAGAGTAGCTCTCAAAGAAATTGGCTTAACAACAAAATATATCCTTATCTTTCTGAAATAAATGCTTACTCCACAAACGTTAAGATTTAAGAGAATCTTTTCCTATGCTATTAAGCAAAGAAAAAGTTATTGATATGGAACCATACTTTACTAGATAATATATACTGATATAAATTATGTTATTAAATTTACTGAGACTCAACATATATTTAGTTTATGTGCAGAACTAGTAGTTATTTAGTTAGTTCTAATAGTTAACTATTAAACATATAAATACATGCAAAAATATAGAAAGCTTCAATACTTATAAATTCCATAAAAAATGAGCCTGCATACATACATTAAAAACCCGCATATAGTAAAAGATTCTTAATATTCACTCAAAGAATTGGTCGGATTTGATTTACACCACAGGCTTTCACATTATAGTATTACAACAGTTTCTTTAAAATGAGAAAGCAAAGAAAGGAGAAAGAATGGGGGGCTGGGGGGAACAGTACCAAAACTTCTCAAGTTAGTCTTTTTCCATTTTACTTTGCCTCTTCCTCCCTCCTGCTATTTTGCCTAACTGCTTTCCCACTTCATAATAACAAAAAAATGACAGAATCTTTTTAATAAATAGTGCTGGGACAACTGGACTAGCCGCAAAAGAATGAAGTTGGACCTCTACTTCATATCATATAAAAATTAACTCAAAATGGACCAAAGACCTCAATCTAAGAGCTAAAACTATAAAACTCTCAGAATAACACACAGACATTAATCTTTGTGACACTGGATCAGGCAATGGTTTCTCATATATGACACCAAAAGCTCCAGCAACCAAAGAAAAACAGATAACTTGGACTTCATTAAAATGAAAAGCTTTTGTGTTTCAAAGAAACACACCATCAAGAAAGGAAAAAGACAAACCATAGAATGGGAGAATATATTTGCAAATCACAAATCTGATAAAGGTCTAATACTGAGAATTATAAAGAACTCTTACAACTCAACAATAAAAAATAAATAACCCAATTAAAAATGGGCAAAAGATCTGAACAGACAGTTATCCAAAGAAGATACACAAATGGCCAACATGCAAATGAAAAGATGACCAACATCATTAATCATTAGCGAAATGGAAATCAAAATCACAATGAGATACCATTTCATACCCACCAGGATGGCTATAATCAAAAAGACAGACAATAATGAATGCTGGCAAGGATGGAGAGAAACTGGAACATTCATACACTGTTGGTGAGAATGTAAAATGGTGTAGCCACTTTAGAAAACACTTTGGCAGTTCCTCAGAAAATAATACATAGAGTTACCACATAACCCAGCAATTTCACTTCTAGATATATACCCAAGAGAAATGAAAATATGTCCATACAAAAACTTGTACACAGATTTTCATAGTAGCATTATTCAGAATAGTCAAAGAGTAGACACAGCCCCAAAGTTGATCAACTGATGAATACATTAACAAAATAGGATATATCAATACAATGGAATATTATTTAACTGTAAAAGGAGACAAAGAACTGACACATGCCACATGCATGGATGAACCCTGAAAATCTGCTAAGTGAAAAAAGCAATACAACATAATGTATGATTCCATTTATATGAAATGTCCAGAATAAGCAAATCCATAGAGATAAAAAATCAACTGGTGGTTGCCAAGGGCGGGGGGGCAGCGTGGGAAGGTTAGGGATGGGGAAGGGACTGCTACTGGGTACAAGATTTCTCCTGGGGATGATGAAAACATACTAGAATTAAATAGTGGTGACGGTTGCAGAACTTTGCAAATATACTAAAAACCACTGAATCATACACTTAAAAAGAATGAACTTTATGATAGTTCTAGCTCAAAGAAAAAAAGAATGATAAAGGAATAAAAAGCAGCACAACTAAAGAATGAAGCAAGCGTTCTTTTTTTGACCCAACATTTTCTGCACACTCACTATATTCCAGACCTATCCTAGTTGCCAGGAACTCAAAGAGGAGTAAAACAAAGTCACTACACTCTTCAGGATCATTCTCCTCAGCCTACAAATGTCATATTTCTTAAAAATGGAGCAGCTTTGAAAATGCAAAAACAGCAAATATAAGCCATAGACAAGCCAAGAGAATGCAGATATTTACGTTATAAACTCTTCTAAATTACCTAGAATTTTTTTGGTGGTGGGGCGGTGGATATGCTTCCGTTAGTGGTTAAATAACTCATTGTTCCCCAATGATGACAATGTCATTTCTCAAAAATTATTTAACAGCTTCATTTCATTTATTTGAAATGCTTTTCACAAATAATATTGCTAGATAAATCTTTCTTCATCGTTATCACTCTGAATGTATTAGTTTCTCAGTGACTCCTGGATTCTCTATTTTTGACATTCAAAAACCTCATGACAAACACAAATATCCCAAGAGAAAATGCTTTTTGACACTTTATTACAATAACCACATGAAAATGTGTTTCTCTGTAATAAAAATAAGTAACAGAGTTCTCTAAACTAAGAAATCAAATGTTCTGAGCCCTAATCCAGATTTTTATGAATCAGAGAAAATCTGATTTCCTGATATGAAAGCTGCACTTAAATAAAAGAACAGCTAACAAAAAATTTAAAAAGTCCAATTTAGACAGAAAACTGTTAAATAGTTTAAACAGAGCAAAAAAGGCATATTCTACTTAATCCAAAACATTAGGTATTTCTGATGTTTTTAATACATTATATTAACTTCCCAAAAGGTAAAACTAAAATCTACATTATTATTACCTTATCTTTGGCCTCAGGCAGTGTGATTTCTCTAGGTTCTAAAAATGGTATTTCTCGAAAAGGTGGAACACATCTGACTATATCTGGTACATAGTGTGTATGAAACAATGGCGGCATTGAGTATCTTCTTTCACCTGATAAAGGCACTATGTGGTTAACTATAGTTGGCTCTTGGTGGGGTGAATGGAAACGTTGCCGTTTACCGTCAAGAGGAAGGTTTTTTTCATCGCTTAATCTCCTGAAAACAAGCAATATACCTTAGTGATTAAAGATACAACTTTCTAATAACAAACAGAAAACAACTAAAAACATATAAATAACAAATACCAATAATGACTAATAATACAGCAAGGCCACATTATTAGCTCTATATGAATCTTAAAATATTCATTGTGAGCACAAAAGATGCCTTAGAAAAACACCTTAGGAAAAACAAATAGTAATAATGCATATTAAAAAAAAACTACATATGTACATCAGGGTTAGTCTCCTACATTTGAACTACCCCCAATGTTTTATCTCACCAGTGAAAACTTTGTAGGAAAACTTCTATTCATAGAAACACTAACAATAAAAACCCAAATTCTAACATAAGGAGAATAAGATTAAGTGACCTGAGAGTTATATATTTTAAAAGGCTCTTTAAGGGGCGCCTGGCTGTCAGTCAGTAGAGCATATGACTCTTGATCTCTAGGTTGTGAGTTCGAGCCCCACGTTGGGTGTAGAGATTACTTAAAAATAAAATCTTAAAAAATAGTAATAAATAAATAAATTTCTATATATATATAAAAAGGCTCTTTAAATCCACCTACGTTCTGGCTCATCAGTTGGAAAGATCATATTAAAAAGCTATAAAGACAATGAGCAACTAAAGAAATATGAAAACTGCATTTCAGATAACAGTAATATATTAATGTTAAATTTCCTGGGCATGACAAATGCATTTTGGTTATATAGGAGAAGATCCTTGGTTATGAGGAGGAACACACTGATGTGCTTTGGGGTAGAATGAAGTGATGTCTACAACTTTTTCATAGAAAAAGTTTAGAAAAAAAGTAGGGCTAAAGAGAAAAAGGCCAAAAAAACAATAAATATAGCACAACTTTAATGAGTCTAGGTAAAGAGCACGCCGGGTTTTATTGTACTATTCTTTAAATTTTTCTGGAGGCATAAAATTTTCAAAATAGTAAAGCAAAAGGAAATTATTAAAAAATAATTATTTGTTTAAAAAAATACTTCATTGATATATTAAGTTGTTCATACAGATAATACTTTAGGCCATGGGAAATGGTCTGATTGCTTTTAAGCTCTAAAATTCTATGGGTCATAGCCACCTGAAGGTTTTCATTACAACACTCCTTTAGGATCACCCCAATTCCTCACTCCTTGATCTACAAAATAAGTGGGTATACAATGCTAACAACATAAGAGTATATTTAATATCGCTTAACATAAAGGTGATTTAGCTTTATATGCTAAATAGCTTCTACTGAGAATGCCAATTTTAGTTTTTAAAATATGTATAACTATGAGCCAATGGAATTTGTTTTCATTTGTGATTTACAAGTTAGCTATCCAGACAACTTCAAAAAAATTAAAATCTGAATAAAGTCAATACTTTTAGCATCATTATATAGCTTTCCACAACCTTGAAGAACAACTCACAGTGCTTCTAAGCAGAGGATCTAGATCCAGACCGCCTGGGTTCAAATCCCAATTGTGCTTCCACCCGAATAACTAGTTGCTTAACCTCTGTGTGCTTCATCTTTCTCAACAGAAGAGGAATAACATACCTCATAGAGTGTTGTGAAACTTAATCAAATTATTTGTAAAGTCCTAAGAACAATGCCAATTACATGAGTCATCAATAATTCAAAAAAAAAAAAGGGGGGGGGATGCCTGGGTGGCTCAGTCAGTTAAGAGTCTGCCTTCGGCTCAGGTCATGATCTCAGGGTCCTGGGATCGAGCTCCATATCACGCTCCTTGCTTAGCAGGGAGCCTGCTTCTCCCTCTGCCTACCACTCCCCCTGCTTGCGTGCTCTCTCTCTCTCACTCACCGACAAACAAATAAATAAATAAATAATTCTTAGCTAGTGTTATTTTTAATTGGACATAAAGTATGGAATATTTACATAGGCTTTAAATAGTAATATCTTACAAGTACTGCCAAATTTTATTTTAATAATCATCTCTAAAGTTCTATTGTAATTACTTTGTAATACATCCATTACTTTTAATTGGTCAAAATTAACTGACTCTGATTTCTCTATAGAAAGCTTTAAGTCATGCAGAAATTTTTACTAATACTTATTACGGAACCTTACCTGTATAAGATTTAGATAAATCAAATAGTAAACTTTACTAGAAAAAAAGGTATTTATGGGCTGAACTGTGTACTCTCGAAGTTCTTACAGTTAAGCCCTAATTCCCAGTACCTCAGAATGTGGTTTTGGACATTTGGCCTTTAAAAAAGTTATAATGGTGTCATTAAAATGAGCCCTAATACAATATGCCTAGTGTCCTTAGAAGAAGAGGAGATTAGGACACAGAAAACACAGACAGAGGAATGACCATGTAGGACACAGAAAAGGCAGCCATCTACAAGCCAAGGAGGGGGGCCTCAGAAGACACCAAACCTGCCAACACCTTGATCTTCTGGACCTCCGGCATCCAGAATTGTGAGAAAATAAATTTCTGTTGCTGTTGTACTTTGTTATGGTAGCTCTAGCAAACTAATACAGAAAACCATCTAATTTAGTTAATATCTCAATTCAAAGTAGTATCCTGAAGAAATATAGCTTCATTCCATCTAAAATTTGCTGTGTCAGGAATAAATCAACAAAAATATCCCTAATATTTTTTAAATATATAGAAGTTTTAAAATTCTCCAATAGGACTGATCGCACAGGTTCCAGAAAATAAAATTTAGGGCATAGTACCCATCCAATCTTAATACAGGAAGCACTGATCTACAGTTCTGAGACATGCCAACTCTTCTTTTAAAATAATTAAGAAGTACTTACTTCCTTCCCCGAAATAACGGAGATGTTGAGGTCTGTATTGGACTGACATTTCCATATGTCAACTGCTGTAAAGACACAGCTCTTGACAAGCTACCAAAAACACATAAAGAACAGTAGTAATAAACATTTTTACCTTAAAAACAAAAAACCAATTTCATAAAAACTAAGTATATTTCACTGATCAAAAGAACACAAGACAATGACATTTTAACTTTAAATGTTTCATATAAAAAGGGTTTGTGTCAAGTAGAAACAAAATTTATAAATGATATGGACCAAAATATCACCATACTTACTCTGTATTCTGAAAGTTGAACTGTGCATCTATAAGCTGCTGGTGTGAATAAAGAGTTGGTGACAGGGCGAAGAAGTTATTATGTTGTTGATGGTTTGGGGTGAAAGGCGGGCGACCCAAAATTGAGTTTGGGAACATGCTCTTGTTCACTAAAAGTGAACATGTATTCTTCTACCTAGAATAGTTTTAAAAAAACAAATTATTGTATCTTAAAAATATTGAACCCTAACTAGTATCTACTATTTACAACAATTAGTTACCAAGTTATGAATTTCATTTGCAAAGTTATTTCAAAAGTTTAAACAGATCTCTAAGTCCCACTACAGGTAACAAAAAACTTGCTAATAATGAATTTTTTTTAAACTTTATTTACTTTTTTTAATTTTTTTATCTTTTTTATTTTTTGCTAATAATGAATTTTAAATCTAGATTAAGAATATTATTCAAATGATAGTAAAATATATGCAAGTTTCTAATTTCTGATGAATTTACCCTAATATCAACAGATCTTTCAGAAATCAAGTTATCAACATATACTCTGATAAAACAGAAACCACCCAATACATTTAACGAAGCCATACAGATTCTTATGTTTATACCCAATCTAATTTATTCAAAGGTATAAGCCATAATATGACAACCCGATTCCTAGGATATAGATCTCACAGATCTTCTTAGAGATCTGCTCAAACAAGGGAAGGAATCTGTACTGCCTAATAACTCTAAAATTCTGAGATTCACTTCAAAGTCTAAATAACTTATATAAAGGACGTCCAGTAAAAGAGAGCTTGTTCCACAGCAATGGGGAAAATTTATACACAGTAGTCCCCCCCCATCCACAATTTCATTTTCTGTGGTTTCAGTTATCTGTGGTCAACTGCAGCCCAGAAGCACATGATCCTCCTTCTGACATATCATCAGGTCAATAGTAGCCTAACAGTATGTCACAATACACACATCATTCACCTCACTTCATCTCATCACATAGGCATTTTATCACCTATATCATCATCACAAGAAGGGTGAATACAGTATAAGATATTCTGAGAGACAACATTCATAAAACCTTTATTACAGATTATTATAATTGTTCTATTTTCTTATTAGTTGTTGTGCTTAATTTACAAATTAAACTTTATCATAGATATGTGTATATAGGAAAAAACATAGTGTGTGTGTATATATATATACACACACACACACACACATATATATACACACACACACACACACACACACACACATATATATATATATATATATAGGGTTCGGTAGTACCCAGTTTTAGGCATCCCCTGGGGGTTTTGGACTATCTCCCCTGGGGATAAGGGGTGGGGGGCTACTGTACAAAGCAATCAGAACCATTCACTGACCCAGGCAAGAGACTAGATACTTGTACTTTGCAATGACTGATCCCAAAAGGCTGTAAACTTACAAAGAATAGGTTAAGGTAACAAACTGAAAACAAGTATTAAGTAAAATCAACAAAGTGAAAACAGGATCCCCAGCCCACCTCCCAACAGAGTCAATAAGAAAACTTATCAACAGAATAACTGAGAAAGAAACTATATAATATGGTAACCAAAGAACCTATAATAGAGTAACAGTTTTCCACCAAGGAGAAGTTAAGCCTGCTAGCAAACTACAGTGAAACCTACTACTGAGTTGCCCACCCATACACACAGAGCTTGCTTTTTGCGATTAGATTTCTAGTACTCCTATTGGAAAATAAACATCCACAGATCACTGTCAGAAAAAAAGATTGAGGAATAAACAAGAACAATGCCAGGAACAAATTAAAACTGAGAAAAAAATTAATAATTAATTTAAAAAACACTGCATACATAAAACGAGAATATGCTGTTTTCAGGGCATCTGGGTGGCTCAGTCGGTTGAGTGTCCAACTCTTGATTTCAGCTCAGGTTGTGATCACAGGGTCCTGAGATCGAGCCCCGCATCAGCCTCCCCCGTCAGCACAGAGTCTGCTTCTTCTCCCCCTCTGCCCCTCCCCCTGCTCACACATTTCTCTCTCTCTCTCTCCAAAAAGTAAATAAATCTTAAAAAAAAAAAAAAGAATATACTGTTTAAAAAGCAAAAAAGGCTCTTGGAAATTACAAAATTGAAAGCAGAAATACTGAGTAAAAAGTTAAAAGGTAACATTGAGGACATCTCTTAGAACAAAAAGGAAAAATGGGTGAGGGTAGAAAGGAGGCAGGACAATAAGAGAAAAAATATAAGAGAATCAAATTATATGGTCCAACATCCAACATAACAGAAGTTCCTGTAGAAGACAGAAAACACATTAAGGAAATTATCAAATAAATAAAACTAGAAAATGTCCAGGACTGAAGAAAACCAATCCTGAGAATTAAAGGACCTAATGAGTACAAAGTACATTAAAAATATATATATGCATCAAGGTATGGTCAATTTCAGAATATGAGGAAAAAGAGGCTTATGAAATATTACAGAAGAGGAAAACGTTATAAAAGGGCTGACAATCAAAATGTCTTTAAACTCTAATAGCAACAGAGGAAACCATAAGACAATGAAGTCAGTGCCTTCAAGTCTCTGAAGGAAATGCTCTCAAGCAGTAATTCCATACCCAGGTATAATATCAAGGCAAGGGAGAATAAATACATGTTCAGACATGTAAGGTCTCAAAAAACAAAACAAAACCTGGGATCTAGGAAAAGGGAGATCTGCTGTAGGGCAGAGACAAAGTAAATTCCCTAGGATGATGGTGAAGGGAAGCTACCAGCTTAAATTAGAGCCAAGAAGATAAAGGGTTTCAAGAAGATAGCCAAGGAGAAAAAAACTTAAAACTTTACTGACAGATTTCCTGATGTATCTGACCACAGAGTGGAGTTCTGTTAACAGAGCAGAAATAATCATAGCAACAGAAAAGTAGCAGGTTAAAAAGAAATTACTAACCAAACAAACAAAACTCAAAAAGTCATATAAAAAAGGAAATATAATCATTACTTATTTGGTTCTCACAATAACACAAACATTAAAAATACTAGTTTAAACAAAAATTATAATAAATTTATTATATATCATTTATTACATATTATATTTAAGGATTACATACACATTATATACAGTTACATGTTCATATACATCACAATTTAATGATGAGAGAGTACATAAAGGTGCTAAGTCCTCATTTTCAGTAGATGTCAATTTTAAAAACTAGCTATAGAAATTTTTTAAGTTTTTTTTTTTTTTTTTTAGAACAAGAGGGGAAAATAACACGTAAGCAGCTAAAAAAAATGTAGCTGCCTCTGGGTATTGAGACCAGATGGCTGGAAAAATTGGAGCAGGAGAAAATAGGAGAGAAAAAGACAAAGATCTGGGAAGAAACTAATAAATCACTCATACAAATTTTGGTTTTTTTTTTTTCAATTTTGTAAAATTTAAATTCCCAAGGCTGGCCACAGATAATGAGATTCACCAGTCCAGGCTTCATAATGGATTGTAAACAAGAGTCTTGGGCCACCATCAGATCTCATCCCAAGTGCCCAACTCCCTAATTTGAATGAAAGATAAGGTGTTACCTCCAGAAAACAAGAATTTACCAACTCTCTTCAACAGGTCTGTACCTCTTATTATAGATTAAAAAAAAAAAAATCAATCCTATCCTAATTGCTAAGCTGTACTCACTGATTTTCACTGCTCAGAGGAAATGGAAATTATCTTGAACCAAGCAGGATTCCAGACAATCCTTTATTAAAAGTACACTCAATCACAGAAAGCAAGATTAAAGATAAGCAACTAAAGACTTGCTCTACCTTTTGCCCAGGTTCATGCCCTTTTCTTTCTTGGCCTTCTTTATTCTGCTTCCCTGTCCCAAACTCCCATAAACATAATTCCTATCATAAGATTCATGAGAAAATGACATTAAATATAATTCATTATAATGAATTTTCCTTGGTATTTCATTTTGTTGGAATACAGATACTACAGATCTGATCAAAGGAAGGAATTTATATTCAGAAAAGCTAAAATTAAAATGTCCTATTTTCAGATTTATTTAAATCAGTTCATAGTTAAAATTCGAGACCCTTTGTTTACATCTATAAATTATATGCTTGTGTTTTTCCTCTGGACCCAAATAAAGTCCCATACACATGCATTCAGACTTGAAGACCCCAATGATACGACAGCCCAGACTTCACCTTATTTCTATCCCGTAACATGTTAAGATCCAAACTAGGAATAAGTCAAAAGGTGTTTTGTGGCCCAGTAGTACTCAACAAAGCTAATGACCAAATTATCCAAGGTTTAAGAGCTTACAATGATTACTTAGCCAAAAGTTTACCTTAGGGCAGATATCTAGTTCAGCCTATCCCAAATTCCCAGATAAGCATCGAAGCTTTTGCAGTCCCTCCACAATAAAATATCTGTCAGGTTCTCCTCATTATGAATCTTGGCCCTCAAGTCTAGCTCTTAACTAGGCCAGCCCTCACAGTACGATCATTCCTATGGGAATGGCATTCAGTGCCCCACAACATAGGCATCCTGCATGACGACGAGGAAGTAAAACAAAAATCTATGAGTTTCAGTTTCTCTTTCTAATAATTTTTTTTTTAAAGATTTTATTTATTTATATGACAGAGAGAGACAGCGAGAACAGGAACACAAGCAGGGGGAGTGGGAGAGGGAGAAGCAGGCTTCCCCTCAAGGAGGGAGCCCGATGTGGGACTCGATCCTAGGACCCTGGGATCATGACCTGAGCCGAAGGCAGATGCTTAACGACTGAGCCACCCAGGCACCCTCTAATATTTTTTCTAATACCTTTCAACAGTGATATTGATTAAGATAAGAATAACCTAAAATAATCCAAAAAAAGTAAAATAATCGAAAAATAATAATCTATCATAAACAATACAAGGGATCATCTTTTAAACAGAATACAGAGTTCTACTTATTCTTTTTAAGATTTTATTTATTTATTTGTCTGAGAAAGAGAGAGCACAAGCAGGGGCAGCAGCAGAGGGAGAAGCAGGCAAGCAAGGAGCCCGATGCGGGACTCGATCCCAGGACCCAGGGATCATGACCCCAGGCAAAGGCAGACGCTTAACTGACTGAGCGACCCAGGCGTCCCCAGAATATAGAGTTTTAGAGTATAAAATCCAGCAAACCTATTACCACTGCAGCATTAAGGAGACATCTATCAAATTTTAAATATTTTTCTTTATATTTCAAATAAAAGGCTTCTTCACTAAGTCTACTTGATGATCTACATAAAACACTATTCCACATTAACTGTGGTAGCAGGTATAAGAAATTCCATGATAGATAAATACAATCCAGATATTGGTGGTATCCCGATTTTCTTAGCTTGAAAAGTTACCGGTTTCTCAATATGTACATGACTATAAAAATAGGATAATCTAGGAACTTCTGGTGTGTTTTAAAACTGTTGCATTGGTTCTTGTCTTAAGAAAAAAAAAATTTTTTTTTTAAAGATTTTATTTATTTATTTGAGACAGAGAGAATGAGAGAGAGCACATGAGAGGGGAGAGGGTCAGAGGGAGAAGCAGGCTCCCCGCCGAGCAGGGAGCCCGATGCGGGACTCGATCCCGGGACTCCAGGATCATGACCTGAGCCGAAGGCAGTCGCTTAACCAACTGAGCCACCCAGGCGCCCTTTAAGGAAAAAATCTGCTTCTTGACTAAGGTTGACACGATGGGATATTATACAGGTTTATTTGTAAATAATCATACATGAGAGACAAGGCTGTATAAGCGTAGTTTACAAAGTAATTCCTACTGATACAGTATTTGCTCCTGTAACTCACAACCTGGAATTTCTGTCCTAAACTTGATCTCTCCTCCAACCAATTAGAGAACTTTCGAGATTACATAATTCCTTCAACTAGATTTCCTGGAAAGCAGAATCTCCCTAGGATAAAAGCCGAAAGACAGAACTGTGGCAACTAAATCAAGTTATCTGTCCACTTTGTCCAAAAGCCTTTGATATCCTAAACTCACTTCTTTTCTCCACCGTGCAAAAAGCCCAGTTCCTAAATCCTGCTCATCCACTGTCAAAACTACCTGGAGGTTTTGAAAAGGACATTCCTTTTTATTAAGAATTAGATTCCATCCAAGAGTTAAAAAATAATGTTGTCATGTGGTTTGAAACGGACATTTCTTAAATGATTGATAAATGGCCTGTTTCACATAAAGCCTATATTATGGAGCATTTCCAAATTAGACATCATTGGGGCTAACGCACCAACAAAATAATATTACCATTATTAGCTAGCTACTATGAGCCTTTTGGCTGTACATATTAAATACCTGTAGTAAAATACCATGCAAGGCAGTATTTACAAAAATAGTATGTTACCGGTAATACAAACACATATTTAGTGTTCAGTTATGATCTTTCCTCACAAAATCACATACCACATATCTGTTAACAAATTCCGATTTAGCTTTTTACAGTTTCTCTTTGTTTCCTACTGGTATCCGCAATCTAAATAAAGAACTACTATTTTAAACAAAGAGCTAAAAGAGAGAAAACAAGACGGGGTATTTGGATATTCCAGATATTATGAGACACATAAACCCCATCGTGTTCTGGCCTAGAGAGATGAGGAGTCTGAGTACAAAGGCTTAACGGGAAGAAAAGGGAACAACAATCTGACAGAGTCCTGAACTGTGCACTTTACTGTAAAATGAAGAACTGAAGCCCATTTAATTAAAAGTCTTAAATTTTAAATTATTAATCCAGATACTTACCTTAGTTTTTCACCACCGTTTGAAACACCATGCAGGGGTCCCAAGACAGTCTTCCTCTTATGGTCCTAGACTGAGAACGGGGCGCGAAGAAGGGAAACGAGTGGAAAAAGTAAGCGGTCCTAAGATTCTTCAGAAAGTGCTGCAGCCTGGGGGCCGCCCATAAGTCTGGGACATCTAAGAAATCTTGCCGGAACTTTCCACGCAAACATAACAGTGCGGTTTCAGGAAAAGTTCCCCGAGCCCCGCCCCCGACCTGGGCCTACACGGTTGCGTCCTTTTCCGAAACCCCCTAACTCACAGGTGGCCTTGGGGAAGGGCTAAGCAGGGCCTACCGGCACTGCCCGCCCAGGAGCTCCAAGGCCCGAGCAGCGAGGGTCCGGCGCGCACGGCTGTAGCTCTCGCCCCAGCCAAAGCAGGTAGTGGCCTGCGGAAGGGCTAGGCCTGGCTCCGGATCCCGACTGCAGTCTAAACCCCGGGCTCGGCGGCCGGGGAGGAGCCACACAAGAAAAGACAGGGCTAGCAAGCGTGCGGGAGGCTCGGGGCGGTAGCAAGAAGCGGAAGACCAAAAAGTCGCCAAAAAAACGGCGTAGAAAACCCTGTCAGGAACACCCGGAAGACCGCCACGACCCCGGATGGGAAGAGCGAGCAGGGAGCGAGAGGTCACACTTCCGGCAGTCGCCTCGCCCGCTCCGGCGAGAACGTTGCTTGAGTGCGCAGGCGCACACTGCTGCAGTCCCGGTTTGGCCGGAGGTGGTCGCCTAACGCCGGTGAGCGCGAGTCGGGAAAGAGATGGGACTCCTCTGAGACAGGGAGGTCTAGGCGTTCGGCAGAGGCCCGGTCGCGGAGGGCTTCTCTGAGCCACCAACCTGATAGGACGCACAGCGGCTCCTTTTCTGATACGCATATTTTACGGCTTCGTCTGGTCTCAGCTGAATGACTCCTCCCCAGAGAAGCTTTCCCTGACCCAGTTTTCCCTCACTCCTCAGCACCGGATCTGTATTAAGCTTTGTTTTGGTTTGGTTTTTTACTCCTCCAGTAAAATGAAAGCCGCTTGCGGTAGAAAATGCCGTATTTGTCTCTGAAGCCTGGACTCAGCACCCTGCTTTTAATAGTATCTAACATTGCCGAATTC
Source organism: Mirounga leonina (assembly GCF_011800145.1). Taxonomy (NCBI): domain Eukaryota; kingdom Metazoa; phylum Chordata; class Mammalia; order Carnivora; family Phocidae; genus Mirounga; species Mirounga leonina. The sequence continues at coordinate 50,590,103 of NW_023270426.1, read as the reverse complement.
AAATATTTAATATTTGTTCTGGAGTGAGCTTTAATGGTTATGAAAATATCTAAGTTGTTGGGATTTGTTAATGCCTTTTAACAGTATTATTTTCCTTTTAAAACCTACAGAAGAATTTCTCATTTCTGAAATTGGTAATTTGTGTCTTTATTTTTTCCTGATCGTTCTGGCGAGAGGCTTATCAACTTTACTGATCTCAAATCCCTCAAAGCTCTCTTCTGCTTTCATAGGTTTTCTTTATTGTTTTTGTTTCCTATTTTATTGATTTCTGCTCTTAGGTTTATTTCCTTTCTTCTACTTTTTTTTCTTAATTTTTAAAGTGTTTTTTCATTATTTGCTAGTTTTTTAACTTAGAAACCGAGATCACTGATTATAGATGTTTCTTCTTTTGTAATATAGGCATTGGGTGGGATGTGTCCCTCGGAGTATTTCTTTACATCTCACGCTTTTTTTTTTTAAGATTTTTTATTTATTTATTTGAGAGAGAGAGCGCTCATGAGAGGGGCGAGGGTCAGAGGGAGAAGCAGACTCCCTGCCGAGCAGGGAGCCCGATGCGGGACTCGATCCCGGGACTCCAGGATCATGACCTGAGCCGAAGGCAGTCGCTTAACCAACTGAGCCACCCAGGCGCCCCATCTCATACATTCTAATATGTTTTCATTTTCCTTCATTTCAAAATACTTTCTAATTTCGCCAGAGATTTTTTTTTTTTGAGCCATGGGTTATTAGTGTGTTATGTAGTCTTCAAAAATTGAATTTTCCAGCATCTTCCTGTCGCTGATTTCTGATTTAATTCCATTATAATCAGATAATCAGATAACATACTTTGCATAATTTGAATCATTTTCAATTTATTGAGACTTATTCTGTGACCCAGAATATGGTCTGTCTTGATAAATATTCAGTATGCGTTTAAGATGAATGTGTATTCAACAGTTGTTGGGTGAAATGTTCTACAAACGTCAATCACATCAAGTTTGTTGATATTGTTCAAATCTAAATCCTGGGGGACTTAAAATATACTGATTTTCTGTCTACTTATCCTATTAAGTATTAAGAGAGGAGTATTGAACTAACTATAATTGGTTCTTCTAATTCTGCTTGTTCTATCAGTTTTCATGTATTTTGAACTCAGCTGTTAGTTGCATAAACTTTTTTGCATTTATAATTTTTGTTATTTAGATGAATTTATCCATAATGAAACTGACTATGAAAAGTATTTTATCATTATGAAATGATCCATTTTATAAATGATCCACTTTATAAAACCTCTTTTCTCTTGGTAATACTTTTTGCTCTAAAGTGTACTTCGAAAAAAATAAAGTGTACTTTGTCTGATGGCAATATAGCCACTCAGCTTTCTTGTTTGTAATGTTGACGAGATATATATATATATATATATATATATATTTTTTTTTTTTTTTTTTTTTTAAGATTATTTGAGAGAGCTTCCACACGCATGCATGGGAGCAGAGGGAGGGGCAGAGGAAGAGGGAGAGAATCACAAGCCGACTTCACGCTGAGCATGGAACCAACCTGGGGCTGGATCTGGTGACCCTGAGATCATGACAGCCAAACCAAGAATCGCACGCTTAACTAACTGAGCCATCCTGGTGCCCCACGTGTTTGTGTCTTCTTAAATTTATCTCAGCATATTTAATATTTTCAGTGTACAACTTGAATATCTTTTATCAAACTTATCCTGACCTAGTTCATATTTTTGATGCTATTTTAAATGGTATTTTAAATTTCAATTTCAGACTGTGCATTGTTAGTAGAAGACAAATACAACTGACTTCTGTATATTGATTTTTATATCCTGTAGTCTTGATGATGGTCTTGAGTCGGCTCTGAGGGGAGTCTGCTTGAGGATTCTCTCCCTCTGCCCCTCCCCCGACTCGTAAATGTGCAAGCACTCTCTAAAATAAATAAATCTTTTAAAAAAAGAAGACACAAACAGAAAATATACCATGTTCATGGTTCAGAAGACTCAAAACTGTAAAAATGTCAATTCTCCCACAAATTAATCTGTAGATTCAAAACAATCTCAATCAAAAATCCCAGCAGGCTTTTTTTTTTAGTAATTGACAAAAGGATTCTAAAATTTATATGGAGATGCAAAGGACCTAGAACAACCAAAATAACTTTGAGACTGAAGAACAAACTTGAAGAAATTACACTACACCACCTGATTTCAATATTTGCTATAAAGCCACATTAAGCCAGGTAGTATAGTATTGGTGTAAAGAGAGAAAAAAAGATTGACAAAACTGAATAGAGAATTTTTTAAAAGTGCCAAGGTTGTTCATTTCAACAGAGGACAAAGACAATTCAGTGGAGAAAAGAAAGATTTTTCACTAATAATGCTGAAACATTTGGGTATTCATAGGCATGAATGAATGAATGAAAACACAAAGTGGATCATAGATCTAAACATAAAACTTAAAACTTCTAGAAGAAAATGAAAAAACATCTGTGACCTTAGGCTAGACCAAAATTTCTTGGGTCTGATACCTAAAGCACTATCCTTAAAAGACAAAAGTAATAAATTGAACTTAATCAAAATTAAGTATTTCTTTTCAGGTAACTAAGGAAATGAGAAGAATAGCCAAAAACTGAAGAAAGTATTAGCAAATCACATATCTAATAAAGAACTTATATCCAGAAAATATACTTTTTAAATCTCTCATACCTCAATAAACACAGAAAAACACACACACATAGACACAAAACCAAAACCCAAAAACTCATGCCTCAACAGGAAGAAATTAAACAACCCAGCAGACAAATAGGCATAAAGTTTGAATAGACACTTCACCAAAGAAGTCATATGAATGGAAAATAAGCACATGAAAAGATACTCAACATTGAGTCATTAGAGAAAATACAAATTAAAACCACAATGAAATATCACTACCTACTTACTTAATGGTAAAATTAAAAAGACTAGCCATACCAACTATTGTTGAGAATGTGGCGTGATTGGAATTCTCATAACCATGGGATGCCTGGGTAGCTCAGTCCATTAAGCATCTGCCTTCAGCTCAGGTCATGATCACAGAGTCTTGGGGTTGAGTTCCACATCGGAGCCTGCTTCTCCCTCTGCCTGCCGTTTCCCCTGCTTGTACACACACGCTCGCTCACTCTCTCTCTCTCTCTCTGGCAAATAAATAAAATCTTAAAAAAAATAATTTTTTTAAAAAAAGGAACTCTCATAACCACTGATGGGAATGTGAAATGGTACGACCTCTTTGGAAAATGCTTTGGCAATTTCTTAAAAAGTTAAACATATATTTACATGTGACCCAGACATTACACTCCTAGGTATTTATCCAAAAGAAATGAAAGCATAGGGGTACCTGGGTGGCTCAGTTGGTGAAGCCTTCAGCTCATGTCATGATCCCAGGGTCCTGCAATAGAGCCCCACATCTGGGCTCCCTGCTCAGCGGGGAGTCTGCTTCTCCCTCTCCTTCTGTCTGCTGCTCCCCTTGCCTGTGCTCTCTCTCTCTCCGTCAAATGAATAAATAAAAATCGTTTTAAAAAAATGAAAGCGTATGTTTACCCAAAGACTTGTACACAAATGTTCATAGCAATTGTGTTCATAATAAGCAAAAACTGGAAACAACACATGTCTGTCCACAGGTAAATGAATAAATAATTCACGATATATCCATACAATAGAATATTACTCAGAATAAAAAGAAATTAACTATTGATACAATGCAACATGGATTAATCTCAAAATAACTATGATCAGTGACAGAAATTGGGCAAAAAATAGTACATACTATATGATCCCATTTATATGAAATTTTAGGACATGAAAACTAATCTTTAGGGAGGAAAAAGAAGTCAGTGGTAGTCTGGAATACGAAAATTGGGGCGGAGGGCTGAGAGGGGCAGAAGGGAGAGATTGCAAAGGAGTACAAGAAAACTGCAGGGAGCTATGCTCATGTTAATTATCTTGATTGTTGTAACAGTTTCGTGTGTGTATTCATGTGTAAAAATGCGTAGCTTATTATGAGTAAATTATACCTCAGACAAGCTATTAAAATTTTTTTAAAGCAGAAAAATCTATTGGTCTATGTTGCACTTTGAGTGAATCTTTTAAAGTACGCACGATTTTAACAACCCACAGTGGTCAACTGGAAATATTGGTTCACTGAGTTATGCTGATCTTCCAACTGCTGACGTTTTTCATCCTATGCTATCAAAATATCACATTTGTTAATATCACTTCCAATCTCATCAGAAGAATCTAAGTAGGGGCACCTGGGTGGCTCTGTCATTAAGCGTCTGCCTTCGGCTCAGGTCATGATCCCAGGGTCCTGGGATCGAGCCCCGCATCAGGCTCCCTGCTCCACAGGAAGCCTGCTTCTTCCTCTCCCACTCCCCCTGCTTGTGCGCGCTCTCTCTCTCTCTCTCTCTCTCTCTGTCAAATAAATAAATAAAATCTTAAAAAAAAAATCAAAAAGAAGAATCCAAGTATTTGGAAGCTGTCAAGATGACAGTGATGATAAATCTTTATCCAACTATTACAATTTATTTTCTTGAAAGCTCAATTATATCAATGACAACAAATATTATCATTTGTTTTCCCTGAACTGATGGTTCCACTTCATTTATTTTTGAGAAAATATTTGTCAAATACGCAAGTCTAAATAACCAGTTTGTCTGTCAATAGATATTTTAATAAAAACGGTGTTCCATAATATTAAAAGAAGTTAGTTCAGCTTGCAACTCAATCCCACAAAGTGCTTCTCCTCGAGACAATTATAGTTCTTTAGTATGTAGCAAAAGTAACTTATGAATACTTCTTATTTTTTTAAACAGAATACTTTTTAAAAAGTGAATTCAAGGGTCAGTCGTTATTAGAATTAATAATTTTTACTGGGGCGCCTGGGTAGCTCAGTCATTAAGCATCTGCCTTTAGCTCAGGTCATGATCCAGGGTCCTGGGATCAAGCCCCGCATCGGGCTCCCTGCTCAGTGGGGAGCCTGCTTCTCCCTCTCCCGCTCCCCCTGCTTGTGTTCCCTCTCTAGCTGTTTCTTTGTCTGTGTCAAATAAATAAAATCTTTTAAAAAAAAGAATTAATAATTTGTACTCCTTCCTTAAGAACATTCTTAAGTAAAATTGTAAGTTTTTTTAAATAGCAAGAGAATAACAGTGAAGACTATAAGGACTATTGATCTGTGCCAGTGGTGTTCAACTAAAGTTGATTTTGCCCCCAGAGGATATTTAGCAATGTCCGGAGACATTTTGGGTTATCACAACTTGGGACTGGAGGTGGTTGCTAGGAAGCCAGGGATGCTGCTAACCATTCTGATAATCGGTGCACAAGACAACCCCTTCAAAGTATCATCCAGCCCAATATTCCATTGTGTGGATATACTACATTGTGTTTATCCATTCATCAGATGATAGACATTTGAGTTTTGGCAATCATGAATAATATTGCTATAAACATTCATGTATAAGTTTCTGTTTAAACATATGTCTTCAATTATCTTAGGTGTATACTTAGGAGTGAAATTGGTAGTCATATGGTAACCCTGTGTTTAATTTTTTGAGGAACTGCCAACTCTTTTCCAAAGTGGCTTCACCATTTACGTCCCCATCAGCAGTGTATGAGTGTTCCAATTTTTCCACATACTTGCCAACATTTGTTATTGCCTGTCTTTTTTATTATAGCCATCTTAGTGGGTGTGAAGTAGTATTTTGTGATCTACAGTGATTTGCTTTTGAACTATCAAAGCAAAGTTTAAAACAATGAAAAGGGTAAATAAATTATTATCATGAAAATAATTTTGACCTCATGTTTCCTTAAACTGTCTATGGATCACATTTTGAAAAAGGCTGGAGCAGGGTATGGCAGAAATCCTAATAAGAACTGATAGTAGAGAGATTTATTGGGAGCTTGCTATATGCCAGGCACCTTGCTAAGCATTTTACAAAAATTATCTCTTATAATCTGATTAACAGTCCTCTAAGATTACTATTTCCATTATCTTCACTGTACAGGTGAAAAAACTAAGTCTCAGTGAAATCAAGCAACTTGCTCAATGTCCCACAAATAATGCCAATAGCCTGACTCCAGTATCCTATGCCCGCTCCTCTTCCTAGGCCCCTCCCCCCACTCAACCCCCTGCTTTGGGAAGGAGTCAGGGAAGAAGGGCAGGACTAAGGGACTCTGGAGCTTTTGATGATGTGGTTTTGTAATTGTCAGTTTTATAGTTGCATGTGATGGACATCTCGAACTCGTCCGTGAGGTAGAGTCAACTGCAACATCTAGGTTCCTTCATCTTTGTATTATTCACTTACATCCCCTTTCTTATCTCCCTAACACTTTCTGCTATATCTGATGAAAATTTTGCTTTCTGGAAAGGAGATGAGGGTGAGGAAATAGGTCATTTAGAGAAAAGCTGACAATCACCAGTCTATACAGATAGCTCTCTAAGCCCAGAAGAGAGATTCTTTAGATTCTACCCACTAAAGAAAAGGAAAGAATTTACAACTAGATGCTGGAAGCTCTATTTTTCTTATGCATGAGTATACTTTAGTACATTCAAAAATCCATCTTCAAAGCTTCACCCCTTTTGATTATGCTCTGACATATGTTAAAAGTAAAGGTGCAGCCTCTCCCTGAGACAAAATGAAATAAAATGCTCCCGAGAAAATAACGTTAAGCTGAAATCTGTGATTTTTATACTGCAGTGTGAGACTGTGGTGCTTTGATTTGGACGTGGTAATGTGCAGAGCAGAATAGAGTGGATAAAAATAATGACTACTGTTGTACTTTGTACCTATTATCTGCCATTTCACCAGGTGCATCTTGGGCATCTCGGGGAAGCAATGGTAAACAAGATGGACTCAGTCCCTACCCTCATGTAGCTGACAGTTCAGAGAGAATAACCTTTACAAATTCAGAAAACAAAAATTTGACTTTTATGGTGGAAACAGAGAAAAGGAAAATACGTGTTCCTGTAACAGCAAATAAATAGCCAGGGGATCCAACCCATTATGGATGTGTGAGGGCTATGGAGGGTCACTACCGAGATCTGCTGTGTGAGGAGCATAGTTGGCTGACAACCCCAGCTACTGCCTCTCCGGATCCACCAGCTTTGAAGCTGAGGCTCTCGCTCTCCTGAGGCTCAACCAGCCAATGACTGAGCACAGCAGAGGTACTCCTGCAGGACACAGGACTCCTCTCATGGGCAATTCCAGCTTAGGAGCTCCCCATTGGCCTAGCCAAAACTTTCTCAGACAGTACTGCAGTCTTCTTCTACCCAATTCTCCTTCTCTTTTCCTCTCCTTCAACAGATGTCAGACTTGCATTGGAGTCTGGGTCTCTCCCTGCTTACTCTTGCTTCCTCCCCTTTATCTTCCACAGGAATCTCCTCTAATAAATCTCTTGCCTGTCTAATCCTGTCTTGGCATTAGCTTCTTGCAGGACCTGAACTAGCACAGAAGTTTTCTGTGAGAAAGTGCCATTTAAGCTGAGACCTAATGGAAGGGAAGTTAGATAAAAATGTGAGGGAAGAAAAAGAACAGTGCTGAGTTAGACAAGAGCTTGGCGCAGTGCCTGGCACATTTTTAGTGCTCAATAAGTGTTGCTTAACTAAATGGAATGCAGAGTGCTTTGTGTATGGCATGTAATTATTCCTCATAAACAATTTTACAAAAGGAGTTCTATTATTATCTTTATTTTGCAAATGACAAAACTGAGGATGGAGTTGTAAAGTAACTTGTCCAAGGTCAGGCAGAAGTTGAAAGTACAGCTGGGATACAAACAGGTTTGTTTGTTTCCAAGCCTGTTATTTTTAACTGCTTAACTACCAAGTTACACCAGCTACCTTCAGAAGAATTGAAATTGGACTTTGAAAAGAAAATGCCTGTTACATAAATTTTTTTAAATTTGTAATCCATTCAAAGACCACTACCTCTTCTAAAAACAGAGCAGAGACATCCTGAATTACCCTGGTGATATATATGAAAATCATGAGGTAACTGGGTAGAATTTCATTAATGGAGACTATATTATAAACAAGGTTCTGTAAGTTAGAGAAATAAAAGATTGAACAAAATTCCCGAAAGTTCCTCTTCATTAGGTAATGTCACATGGAGATACACAGATGTCTTTCTATTTAGGAAGGAGTGACTGAAACCAGAGGTATAGGATAGAGTTAGATGATTATTATAGTATTAAAACTCTTCAAACTTACCAACTTCTCCCTATCCTGTGTGATTCCTTATAGGTCATGGGTATACTTTCAAAGTGCATTCTTCTGTATACAATTTGAGAACATACACTGGCTACTGAGATGAACAGTGTTTTTGAGAATTCAAGATACAATATTCCATAATTCTATCTCTATTGAATTTATTGTAGAGCAATCTTAGTGAACAGTTAGAGAATATCAGAACTAAAACAAAGCTTAGCAATTATTCCTGTTCCCTGTTTTACATGTAAGAAAACAATGGATGTAATAAAGATAGAAAAGGAAATAAGTTCACATGTTCTAAATCATTTTAAGTATATCGGCATACAATTTCAACTTGGATATTGCCTGAGAATAGACAGTATGATCCAAGAAGGCATTTGCAAATTCTACAGGAATACACCATGAATGTAGTTCGCTATTCAGTCTCTTAGAGAGAGCCCGTAGAAATTTCAAGTTGAAATTACTGCCATAGGTTCTCATGCTTTCAGAAATGACTATAATAAAATATAAAATTCAGCAACAATTTGCTCAGAGTGATAAGTGACTGATTTGGAGGGGAGGGGTGTTAATGGAATCTATTGCTTTCCATGATTATAAAAGTAATGAAGGTTTATTGAAGAAATTTGGGGAAATACAGAAATGTATTAAGAAGGAAATAAAAAGTTTTATTATTTTTATTTTTACTTTTTTAAAAGATTTTATTTATTTATTTGACAGAGATAGAGACAGCTAGAGAGGGAACACAAGCAGGGGGCGTGGGAGAGGGAGAAGCAGGCTTCCCGCGGAGCAGGGAGCCCGATGTGGAGCTCGATCCCAGGACCCTGGATCATGACCTGAGCCGAAGGCGGACGCTTAACGACTGAGCCACCAAGGCGCCCCGGAAATAAAAAATTTTAATTCACAGGATTCGATATAACTAAAATCTATGAGGCTGGAAGTTGCCTTTTAAAACTTTAATTTTATGAAGACAAAAATAAGAATTACAATAAATGCCAGTCAATATCTCAATTTTTGTCATCATGAATGTTTTCTTAAACAGGTATGATTCAATATAAGATAATATTCTAAGAGATTCAAAGTAAAAGATAAATTCTGTGAATGAGAGAGTAATTTACTAGGCAATGAAGATCTAAAACACGTTAGTGGAAGGTTCCAAATAACTGGATAGAATAACTGCAATTAAATGAATCAGTTAGACAGAAACGAAACAAAACAAAACCCTAATCTTTTAAGTTGATCCAAAGTCATTTTTAGAATAACATTTGATTTTTCTAAGCTGAGTCCTGAAATTATATGGATACGTAGACTTCTCAAGGTTAACAAGTACTAGGGAAATGTAAAAGAAAAGTCAATATCACCAACACTTCTTTACAAAGTTCATCAGTAATGATTTGTTTTGAGTTTACTCTCTTTGAACTTGTTACTTTCTTTCCTGGAAAAGTCTTCACTCGCTAATTCATTTGTTCATTCATTTAAGCAGTCATTCAGTTAATCCACAAATATTTACTGGGCACCTAATATTTGCCAGATTCTCTTCTAGTTAAAGAGTAACAATAAGAATGTCAGTATTGGGGAAGTGGAGGATGGTGGTAAGAGAGCTGACAGAAAAGGAGCCCAAAGTTCAAAATCAAACAAGGAATATGTGAACAAGATCAAACCTCAACAAGAACTAGAAAAGTGTTATCAAGAAAGAGTTTCATTCAAAAAAATCTTTCCTCAAAAGGAAAAGTGAAGAAAAGGGCTGGAATAAAAGTGAATTTATGGTAGGGAAAGATAATTCTCAGAAGTATCAGAATGCAATGCTTCAGTTTCTAAATATTTCTATTTGTATTCTGCCTAGCTTTCTACCACACTCTTCTCTTATAATTTCTTCTTAGGAAGCTCCACTCAGAGAAGAATTTTTCAGGGTAATGTTAACCAGATGGCTTTTTCTAATCTTCCCCAGAAAAAAAAATGCAAAGTAGGCTTTGAAAGTAACACTGCCACCTACAAGTAAGTACTTTGGAAAAAAAGTGACTGAAATTCCAGTCATCTGGCTAGATGTCCAAGCTGCCAGAAATCTAAGAATAAGACTTTGCAGTATGGCTTCTGGTTTACAGAAAATAGAAATGTGATTAAAATAAGAAAAGAAAAATAACTTCAAAGTCTTGGCATCCTTTAAAAAAAAAAGTCAATTTGTCTATGTATTTCATCTCTGTGTTATTAGCTACATCTTTCCAGTCATATGGGATCCTTGGCCAAGTTCCTTTAACATCTCCACATCTCAGTTTCCTTACCTGCATAAGGATATTATAATAGCAGCTACTTCTTTGTTGTGAGGATTAAATTCTGAGTCTTTATTAAGAACAGCTAAACTTCGGGCGCCTGGGTGGCTCAGTCGTTAAGCGTCTGCCTTCGGCTCAGGTCTTGATCCCAGGGTCCTGGGATCGAGCCCCGCATCGGGCTCCCTGCTCAGCGGGAAGCCTGCTTCTCCCTCTCCCACTCCCCCTGCTTGTGTTCCTGCTCTCGCTCTCTCTCTGTCAAATAAATAAATAAAATCTTTACAAAAAAAAAAAAAAAAGAACGGCTAAACTTCAGTTTAGATACCTGTCCATTTCATCCTGTCCTGAGAATTCTCACGGGTAGCCTTCAGCATTACTAATACCTTGGACTCCTTTCCTCCCTCCGCCACCTTCTCCCAAAGTCACCAGAACCTTTGTTTTTAGGTGAAACTGAGCATATGCATAGGATAACTGAGTAAGAAGTATTTTCTGATTCACCCTGCAATGTGCACCTGATCATCTTAGTTGCCACCATAAGGAAAAAACTCTAAGCTGGACTTCAGCATTAATCATAATGAAGTAGGTCCATAAGAAATACTGCATTGAATTTTTATTTTATTTTTTTAAGATTTTATTTATTTATTTGACAGAAAGAGAGAGCACAAGCAGGGGGAGGGGCAGAGGGAGAAGCAGGCTCCCCGCCGAGCAGGGACACAATTCCAGGACTCTGGCATAGGATCCCTACGACCTGAGCCAAAGGCAGATGCTTAACCACTGAGCCACCCAGGCCACCCAGGCGCCCCTGCATTGACTTTTTAGATTTTAGTTTTAGTGGTCGTAGAATTCAGCAGGTGGTTCCAAATTCTAAGCAGATAACAGAGGCATACATCTAGGCGTTAAAAATTACACTTGTGAACTCTAGAAGCCAGCTTCTCTTGGGTATTGCACCATGGCAGTCACATGAGCTCGATTCCCCAGACGACAACGTGAGGTTCTGGGGAGGTGAGTGGACAGAACTGAGGAAAAGGAGATAGAAGACATTCTGGATGTATCAGATTGTGGCAGTGCACCACCCAGATGGAGCCACTCTGATAAATAATCAATACTAGTCCTCAAATCAATCTCAATGTCATCTAGCTCTTTTCTCAGCATCTGAAAAGTAGATTTATTTAAAATGATCACCAAGAAATATGGGATACAGGGAGATGGTGAAAGATACCTTCAAATAGAGGTTAAAGTTGAATTCAAAAATAAAACTATAAAGATAAAAATGCAAAGACATGTTTAGCCATCTATAGTTGATATCAACAGCAAAAATTTTAAAATATGCCCATAGCAACTATTATTGATAAGGATAGCAAACAATAAGAAATCTTGAATACTTCTGGTATTTAAAACCACTTTTTTTTGCGCGCCTGGGTGGCTCAATCAGTTAAGTGTCTGCCTTCAGCTCAGGCCATGATCCCAGGGTCCTGGGATAGAGTCCTGCATGGGGCTCCCTGCTCAGTGGGGGTCTGCTTCTCCCTCTCCCTCTGCCCCACCCCCCTGGTTGTGCTCTCCCTCTCCCTCACACTCTCGCTCTCTCTGGCAAATAAATAAAATCTTGAAAAAAAAAAAAGCCACTCTGTTTAAAATAATATTATATGTCAACTGTACTTCAATAATAAAAAACTACTTTGTTTAAAACCACTTTGGAAAACACTATGGCATTTCAAATAAAGTAGAATATTTATCTATTTTGCAATCCAGCAATTCTGCTCCTAAATATATACCCCAAAGAAATTCTTACCCAAGAGAGATGTATAATTATGTTAACACTGGCATTGTTTCAAATAGCAGAAAACCAGTGACTCAAGTGGCAAGAAACTGAATGAATAAATTGTAGTTTATTCATAAAATGTACTACAATATAGCAGCAAAAATAAATTACAGCTACATATGTCAACATAGATGAACTTCATGCACCTGTATGTTAAGGAAAAATAAAAAGAACATGTTTCAGAAGAAAAGAGCTATGTGCTTCCATTCATTTGAAGTTCAAAAACATGCAAAACTAAACAATCTGTTATTTAAGAATACATTCCTACATGGTAAAACTGTAAAGAAAAGCAAAGAAATTATAAATACAAAAGTCAGAGTAGAAGATAGCCATGGGAAAAGGGAGGAAAGGAGAAGGATGAGATAGTGGAGGGACAGAGAGTAGGATATAGAGTGGTAATATTCTGTTTCTTAAATTGGGTAGAAGGAATCTGGGTGTTCACTTATTATTATTGTGGTTATTTATTTATACTCTATGTCTATGTTATGCATAATAATAAAATAAAATTTTTTAAAATAAAAAATTACACATTATAAGACATTTTTAATTAATGTGAGATTTAAAAGTTTTACAAACGTCAGAAATTTAGTCAAAGAATTCTGAACTTAACCTCAGGGAGGGCCTGTTGAATCGAAATGTTATGAATATAATCAATGTTCAGTAGACCTTGGTCTTGGAATGATTTGTCATTCTTTTGTGGTAAGAATTTGAATTTTACATACATAATTTCTAGTTTTGCAGAATTTCTGGCTACTGAATGAGACTACCTGATTGCTTGGAATACACCTAAAATTTTGACTTTATTGTTCACTTTTTATCTTTATATATATGGGGACACTTGTGAATTCATTTTTTTTTAAAGATTTTATTTATTTAGAGAGAGAGCACGCACACATGTGAGCAGAGGGAGGGGTGGCGGGAGAGGGAGAGAGAATCTCCAGCCAACTCCACACTGAGCACGGAGCTGAGGTGAGGCTTGATCTCACAACCCTGAGATCATGACCTGAGCCGCAATCAAGAAGCAGTCACTTAACCAACTGAGCCACCCAGGTGCCCCAAATTCATTTTTTAAAATTTTTATTTCTTTGCGGAATGGTCTCCACAAGAAAGCCAACTTTTGGTGCTGATATTGGAACTGCAGAAAAAGAGAAACAACCTAACTTAAAGGTGATTCCTAACTAGAAGTTTTATCAAAAAAAAAAAATGCTATCATGAAATTTGTAATTTGAAGATTTTGGAAGGTGCCAAGATACATACTCTGAGAATGAAGGATGCATGAATTATGGAAAGGAAGTTATAACATAACTGTGTTAAGAAGCAGTAATTCTGGGGGGGGGGTGGAAATCTGAGAGAAGGCAAATTACGTAAATATTATAAAAGTTTGGTTGGGAAAGATTGAAAAGCTGGCCCATGTGACCTGCTATATATCACTACTTCTTGGTTTCTTGTACTTAAATTCTTTAAATTAAGCAAGTAACTCATGAACATATTCTTAATGTAAAAATTTTCAACAACACAAACTGAAAAGTGCCCCTGATTTATCATCCTTAATAATTCCTGAACATTCCTCTCAGTTAAGTATTCTGTATTAGAAATGTTTACATGTACAAATAACAAAAAAACCTGACCATCAATGACCAAACTAAATGGAGTTTACTTCAGAGGCAGTTGCTAGCCCTGGTTCAGTGATTCAGTGATACAAAGACTTTCCCTCATGATGTCAAGATGGCTGTGTAGCTTTGGGTATGGTATCTTTGAATACAAATTAGTGTGTAGCTGTAGATAATTAAGTTTTATGACTGTGCGGAATTCCATTGGATGAACATACTGCAATGTATCCATTCTCCTGTCAGTGGCCATTTGGGTTCTTTCCAGGTTCCAGTTTCACATCTCCATCTACTTTTATTTTACTGTGCTCTTTATGTACATAGTATCCTATAGTAGCACTTCTTCTATATCTTACTTTAATTCATTCTATAACCTCAAAGATTTTGTCTGTTTTTCTCACTGCTCTATCCCAGCGCTATTTATTCCTTTAACAAATATTTATTAAATACCAGCTAGGTACCAGGCTCAAGTTGGAAATAATTGAGTTTCCCTCTGAAGTCCCTTCCCTCTGTATCTTTTAGCATGGCCCTCAGTTCTGATTCTACAGTTTGGTAGATTACAAGCCGATATTATCCCCCAAAATAGGGCTATTGCTAGTCTATGAGCTGCTTTTATGCTACTTGGAAAAAGGTGCACTCCTCCCGCAGAACCCAATCACAGGCCAGGGCCACCCAGCCAGCACGGCACCATGTTGTGTGAGCAGAGCTCAGCTTGAATTTCAGCCCTTCACTCCCTCAGTGAACATTCCTGTGCAGGTACAACCTGTTCAACTCCCCAGAGCAGCCCAGCCCAAGAAAACTAGCAAATAAACGCTAACTTCTCTTTAATTTTTTTGAACTTGGCTACACTCAAAAATGTTTTTCCTTTGGGTGCCTGGGTGGCTCAGTTGGTTAAGCGACTGCCTTCGGCTCAGGTCATGATCCCAGAGTCCCGGGATCGAGTCCCACATCGGGCTCCCTGCTCAGGGGAGGGAGTCTGCTTCTCCCTCTAACCCTACCCCCTCTTGCGCTCTCTCTCTCACTCTCTCTCTCTCTTAAATAAATAAATAAATAAATAAATAAATAAATAAATAAATAAATAAATAAATAAAATCTTAAAAAAATGTTTTTCCTTTACCTCTGTTATTCTCACTTTTTTTTTTTTTAGATTTTATTTATTTTTTTGCGAGAGAGAGAGAGAACAAGCGGGGGGTATCCCAGCCGTAAGAGTTTGGCTTGGCATGCACTGAGGACCACTGCCCAAGCCAGAAATTACCTTCTCTGGGTTACACATGAGGACCCCAGGTGCCAGAGGTGGCATCATCAAGTTTCTGTCCAGGAGCCCAATTTCTGTTGATGCCAGGTAACACCAGGCAAGCCAATCAAATTCTCTCTTAGAGAACTGTAAGTGATAGATGAATAAAGAAAGGACACGTTGGGCACCTGGGTGGCTCAGTCGGTTAAGCCACTGCCTTCGGCTCAGGTCATGATCCTGGAGTCCCGGGATCAAGTCCCGCATCGGGCTCCCTGCTGAGCAGGGAGTCTGCTTCTCCCTCTGACCCTCCTCCCTCTCATGCTCTCTGTCTCTCATTCTCTCTCTTGCAAATAAAATCTAAAAAAAAAAAAAGAAGAAAAAAAGAAAGGACACGTTACTCCAGTTTAACTAGCCTGAGTGATACTGAGCAGCTCAGGATTTTTAGTGATACCCGAAGTTGCAAAGGTCTCACTGTGGGGAAATTTGGGACAGGAGACCACTTCCCTTGTACAAAACCTCCAACAGAAAATGAAATCTGTGTGACTCTTTCTGAAAGGTTTCTGACTGGCACACTTAATTGGTCATTCCCCCCACAGTTAAGTATAAAAACTCTCCTGGATCATTTTCCAAGTTCTGCTTTTCTCTCCAACCAGATGCAGACTTCCTCAAGAGAGCTTCCTTGTGAGGTCTTTAACCCCTGGCAGAGTGCCAAACACGCACATAACAAAAATTCAATAAATAGTTGCGAGGATGAGTAACTTTTTTAAAAACTGTGAATAACTCAACTTAAACCATTTAAGTATAAGGTAACATCTAACCGTTATAAAAATGTAAACAATGTAACTGAGCTACCCAGGTGCCCCCCCAACTTGCTTTTCTTTAATGAAACAATCTTTGTGTCTATTCCTCATGTCACTGTGTGCGTGTGTGTGTGTGTGTACCTCTTTGGTTTAGATGGCTTCTAAGTGTCCCTCCCATAGTATGGATATGTCATAATTTTTTAAAATAACCTTCTATGGCTGAATATTTAGGTTTTCTTCAGGTTTTCATTATTATGAATAATGCCGCAAGGAACCCTTGTACATATATTCTTACACACTTTGAGAATACTTCCGGAGGCTAAAGACCCAGATGTGGATTTACTGGGTAAAGTTACAGAGGTGGTTTGAAAAGGACACTCAGAACTCTGCCACTTCTAATGTGTTACTCTGAGTATTCACTCCAACTCCCTGAGATGGTTTCATCTGTTAGACAAGGAAACATCTCAGTCTGTTTCATAGGATTGTTGTGAAAATCAAATAACAAAACTAAAGCCTCATGGTTGATTAATATCAGGTTTCAGTTTAGTTTTCGTAGGATAGGAGTATTTCCTGAGCCTCTTCACAATCTGCTAAATCTCATTAGAGGCCCTGCCAATTTTTAGCAGTCAGCTGAAACGTTCCTCTTTTGAATATAGAATAGGGAACCAAGTAGAAGAATATTATGGAAATGAAAGAGACCAATCGATGCATTCTGTAGAAATAGGTCTTGCCCTACGGAAAGAGGAATTCAAAATTCCAGATTAGACCATCCCTTGAAATACATGAAAGTGACCCATAACGACCTCCGAAAAGAGTACAAAGAAAGCATCTGTTCTAGAGTCCTAGAAGGTCATTCATAGGCAGAGAAGTCTATAAGACCTTTATAACCAAAACAGGCTATTATGAAATAATATAACCAAAACAGGCTATTATGAAATAATATAACCAAAACAGGCTATTATGAAATAATATAACCAAAACAGGCTATCATGAAATACCTTAAACTGGTTAAGAAAGTTCCTGTGCCACTAATCTTATTATCAGAAGACCTGAGTTTGAATTCTGACTTTGCCACTGACTAACCTGTGAGCAAGTGATAAGCTCTCAGAGTTTGGGTGTTTTTGCAAAATGGAGGTAACAAAAATACCTACATGATTTTAAGGATTAGATGAGGTACTGTATGTGAAGAAGCCCAACAAAGAGCCTTGCAAATTGGGACACTCAGTAGGTATAATTGCCATAAAGGGAGGAAAAAGAAAACTCTCATGGAAAGGACATTTCAAGGAAGAAATAGCTCTAAGCCCAGAGCCAAGAACCTCCATTTTCCCCGCCTGCAAAATTAAGGTCCCTTTCCTCTAAGCAATAATAAAAATTGTAAGTTACATGTATAAAGTGCGTAGTATTTTTCAGGCACTGTTCTAATTGCCTCATATTTGTTGATTCACTTAATCTTTCTTCTTGAAGTATCATTGACATACAATGTTATATTAGTTTCAGGTGCACAACAGAGTGATTCAACAATTCTGTACACAATTGGCATAGAATTGTGCAATGCTCACCATGACGAGTGCAGTCACCATCTGTCACAACACTAGATAATGCTAAATGAAGTAAGTCAGAGAAAGACAAATAACATATTATTTCTTTTATATGTGGAATCCAAAAAACATAAAAAACAAAAACCAGAAACAAACTCATAAATACAGAAAACAGATTCACTTAATCTTCACAGCAAACCTATGAGGCAGAAACTACTATTATTCCCATTTTACAGATAAGGAAACTGAAGGTCAGAGAGGTTAGGTAACTTGCCCAAGGTCACAAAGCTAGTGAGGGACAGAGGCAGGGCTTTAAGCCTAGGCTGTCTGGTTCCAGAGTTCCTGCTCTTAAGCTTCATTCTGTGACTCTGATATCCTCTAACCCTTGACTTCTCTGCTTTGCGTTGATATTTGAAGGAAATCCCTAATGGTTTCTTTCTGTTCTCTTTTGTTTTAAAGCTTTATTTGCTTATAAATGTACTTAGGGGAGCTTTTTCCTTTTTTGAGAAAAAAGATAAATACAGAGAACTTACATTAGTTATCTACTGCGATGTAACAAATGACCCTACAACTTCTCGGCTTTAAGAAATAAACATTTATCATCTCACACAATTTCTGAGGGTCAGAAATCTGAGAATGGCTTAGGTGTGTGGTTCTTGGTCAGGGTCTCTTACATGCTTGTAATTGTGGTGTTGGCCAGGACCGCAGTTATCTGAAGGGTCTGAGAATCTGCTTCTGAGCTCACTCATATGACTGCTGGTAGCAGATTCAGTTCCTCCCCATGCAGGCCTCTCCATGAGGCTGTTCATACAACTTAGCAGCTGGTTCCCCAGAGTAAGAAATCCTAGAGGGGGCTGGGAGGAATGAAGAGAGGGAGAGAGAGAACCCAGGATACAAGCCGAGTCTTCTGTCCTAGCTACTGGCCTTGTCTTAAAGATGGCATTCTATCCCTTCTGCCATTTTCTATTTGCTAGAAGCAAGTCACCAAGTCCAGCCCAAACTCAAGGATAGGGAAATTAAGCTCCATCTCTTGAGGGGAGGAATATCAAAGAATGTATAAACATATCTTTAAGACTACAGTGAGTACAAAGAAAAATATAACAAACGGTGGTGTACTCATTGCCCCCAACTGGCGATTATTACCTCATCAATATTTTTCTCAAAAACATGTTCAATAAAAAAAAATTTGAAATACAATCTTCTTTGTCCCCGTGCCCAATTGTACGGTGTTTCTTTCCAGTCTTTTTTATTCTTTTATGTAAATGTAAATATAGTAAAAACAATGTATAGAGCTGTCTTGTGGGTTTTTGTTTCATAACCAGTATCATCCTTTCATATTCTTCAGCTTGCTTTTTTTCACTTTTTAGATTTATGTATGCTGATAGAGTTGGGCCTAGTTCGATATTGCATTGTATAAACAGACTACTTTCAATTCACCTACTGATGGACATTATTTCCTACATTATAAATCACTATTATAATCAATGCTGCGGGAAATAGCTATAGTCATGTTTCCTGTGTATGTGCATGTGTCTCTCTAGAACAGTGTTTCTACATATTTTGACCCCATCCCACGATGGGAAATGTCTTATTGTGACCAGACTACGTCTCCTTATAACCGGTTGCATATATGTAGTGGAAATCCAAGTTTCATGAGAAATAGTACTTATCCTTTCTATGACTAATGACCTCTCATATTACTTGTCTTTAGTCTACGTTCTTTTTTTTTTTTTTAAGATTTATTTATTTATTTATTTGAGAGAGAGAGAGCATGAGAGGGGGGAGGGTCAGAGGGAGAAGCAGACTCCCTGCCGAGCAGGGAGCCCGATGCGGGACTCAATCCCAGGACTCCAGGATCATGACCTGAGCTGAAGGCAGTCGTTCAACTAACTGAGCCACCCAGGCGCCCCTAGTCTACGTTCTTTTAACTTGCTAGCTGAGAGCCACTTGATTTCTGGACCCACTATGGGATCTCCATCTGCAGTTTGGAAAACAATCTTCTAAGTCTGTATCTAGCTGTTATAACATACACGGTGTGTGGCAGTTTCAATTTGACAAGACAGCACAACCTTGCTCTTCTTGGTTGTTGTACCAGTTTACACCACCCCCACCCCCAGCAGTGTGTACGAATTCCTTTTTGCCCATATTGACATCCACACTCAGTATTAACAGATTTCTAATTTTTGCCAGTATCATTATTGGGTCTCCTTGAAGAGTTGGATGAAAGCAGGCCTGCATAAATATATCATTTTTTGTGTGTTTAGGACATGCAGGTGTAATGGGAGAATTCCCCTATGCTTGTCCTCATGGCAGCTGTATATCATTACTGAGTTCCTTGGAAAATATAATAATTAAAGGGAGAAAAGGAGACTATGGGGGCATCCCACAGAGGAATGACAGGAGCCTCTGGGACAGAGTTAGACCCACCTGCCATGACTCTCTCTGGTTTTCCAAGGAAGCCATTCCAATCCACTTTCACCAAGCCCTCTACTCTATAAGCTCACCCTGATCTTTAGCAACCGCTTTTCCTACTGCACAAAGAACGTCCCACCATCCCAGGAAAACTGCCATTACCTATCCTCCATCTATAAACTTATCAATACATGTTTCCATCCCCTGTCCCTCTATCCCATTCCAGAGCAAATGGTAACCTTCTTCCTGGCCACGGCTAATTCTTCTACCCCAGCACTGAGCACATCCTCTGAAGACTCTTGCTCTTTTGCCTCTCTCTTTACCTTCCCCCCCCCACAACCTCATCCTACCTTTCAGCGCATAAGTACATTCAAGTTTCCTCTTCCTGAGTAAGGTCCTCTCTTGTTCCTCCTCTCTGTCTGACTTACTTTTATTTATCCTCAAGGCCAAGCATCACATCAGAGAAGCATTTCCTTTCATCCATAGTGCCTACCCTTTCTTTCCCTTCATCACCTTTACCCAAGTATGTATTTATATACTTACGTGAGGGTCTGCCCCTCCTCCGAGGCGGTCGGGCACCTCGGCTGCCTAGCACCTAACATAAAGTAGGCACTGAGGGCGTATTTGTGCAGTAAACGAATGATTTCTAGCTTACCACCTCACCCTTCCCGTCTCCGGTCCTACACCAGATGGATATTTCAAAATGAAAAACAGGTTGCATCCCTCCCCAGCTTGAAAAGTGCTGCGGGCTCCTCCGCCTGCAGAGGATAATCCACTCTCCTTAGCACAGCGTCCCCTGCCTCTGTAAAAACAACTCTCCCCTCCCCCCAAAGCAAAACAAATACCGTCTCTTCTAATGGAGGAAGCAGAACAGGACAAACTCAAATCAGCTAATATTATTATTAGCTGACAGCCACGATAAAAGAAGTCGTGGAGGAAGAAGAGTTTAGAATCCAGAGATAAAGGCAGTTATGTCATTATTTGTAGATTTCATCCTGTTGTTTTTGTTTTTGTTTTCCTCAGGCTCTTTTCCTCTGATGATGAAACTTTTACCTATTGTTTCAAAGAGAAGGGAATCTAACATTTCACTAGGCACTTACCATACACCAGGCATTAGGCTAAATGCTTTGTTTACTTTATCTGATTTAACTCTTCAAAATCTCTCTTCAAAATCCAAGGTATGTATCACTTCCCCTTTCAAAAATTAAATGACCGAGGCCACAAGTATCAAATACGCCAAGGAAAATGAAATGTTCTGGTGATTTCCATGTTACAAGAAAGTACAAAAGACCTGTACAATATATATGCTTTGTATTAGTTAATACTAGATCACGGGTCATCTCTGGCTTGTGTGACACTCCCATCTCTGTCTTCCTTCTCTCGTTCTTCTCTTCCTCTCGGCTTCCTTCTCTTTCCCTTGCTCTCACTTCATTTTTTCTGTCTTTCTCTCTGCCTACCGCTTATGCCCATCAACAGCTGCACTGTTGCCTTTTAAGCCAAAATGGTTTTGACCCCTTGTCTCAGCTGAGGTGAAAACCAACAGAAAGAAAGGCTTTTTAAAATTACTGGCTCAGTCGTTAAGCGTCTGCCTTGGTTCAGGTCATGATCTCAGGGTCCTGGGATGGAGCCCTACATCAGGCTCCCTGCTCTGCAGGAAGCCTGCTTCTCCCTCTCCCTCTCCCCCTACTCGTGTTCCCTCTCTCTGTGAAATAAATAAATACAATCTTTAGAAAAAAAAATTCCTGGGCTAGAATGGCAACAAGAAATAATGATGTTGCAGGACAATATATGACCCAAAGAGATAAAGTCATACGCTCTAGCCAGGCTTTCTGCTTCTAATACACGGGGGAAAGGTGCCCACTGAGCTTTTTGTGAGGTTCTCAATCATCACGGATAATAGTGAGGTTCTCATCTTTCCATTTTGAAAAAAAAAAAAGAATCTGCAACCATAAGATGTTAGCATTTACATGAGAAGTGACCTGAGACCTGGAAAGTAGGAATGGAAGTAGGAACTAACCGGAGGTTGCCGGAGGAGGGGGGGTTGGGGGGATGGGTGAAATAGGTAAAGGGAATTAAGAGGTGTAAGCTTCCAGTTATAAAATAAATAAGATGTGGAGGGTGCCTGGCTGGTTCAGTCAGTAGCGCATGTGACCCTCAATCTCGGGGGGTATGACTTTGAGCCCCACATTGGGTGTAGAGATTGCTTAAAAATAAAATCATTTTTAAAAATTAAATAAATAGGTTGTGGAGATGAAAAGTACAGCATAGGAGATACGGTCAATAATACTGTAATAACATTGTATGATGACAGATGGTGACTGCACGTATAGGAGTGAGCATTGCACAATGTGTAGAGTTGTCGAATCACTATGTTGTACACCCAAAAATAATATAACACTGTATGTCAGCTGTACCTCAGAGACGCCTGGGTGGCTCAGTAGGTTGGGCGTCTGCCTGCAGCTCAGGTCAGGATCGCAGGATCCTGACTTCAAGTCCCACATCGGGCTCTCTGCTCAGCGGGGTATCTGCGTCTCCCTGTGCCTGCCGACCCCCCTGCTTGTGCTCTCTCTGTCTCAAATAAATAAATAAAATCTTAAAAAAAAACAAACTATACTTAAAAAAAAATCCTTGGGGCACCTGGGGGGCTCAGTCGGTTAGGCATCCGACTCTTGATTTCGGCTCGGGTCATGGTCTCGGGGTCATGAGGTCAAGCCCCAAATCAGGCTTCATGCTCAGCTGGGAGTCTGTTTGAGATTCTCTCTCTCCCTCTGCCCCTCCTCCCTCTCCAAAATAAACAAATAAATCTTAAAAAAAAAAAAATTCTTAATGTCACACCGTCCAGGGGCAGCAGAAGTCCCGGAGCCGTTGGCGGTGTCCAGTGTCCAGGGACGGCAGTGTCAGCTGTGCAAAGCCACAGGGCTCCTCACTCAGCAGGGGCACTAGTACCCTTGCCGTATGACACCGGAGCGCGGCTTTGAATGCGGTTCTCTTCAGCTGGCCTTTCCTATTCCTCCTTGTTCGCATACTCTGCTTCTCTGGTTTCTTGGAGATTCTGTGAGATATCACTATTCCTTCAGATGTATTACTTCACATACCTCAGACCAAAAAAGAAAAAAAAAAAAAAAAACAGAAACAGAAGGAAGAAATCTTCCTCTAAAGGACAGAAACATAGGGGCGTCTGGGTGGCTCAGTCGGTTGAGTGTCTGCCTTCATTCGGCTCAGGTCATGATCCCAGGTCCTGCGATCCAGTTCTGCATCGGGCTCCCTGCTCAGCGGGAAGCCTGCTTCTCCCTCTCCCTCTGCCTACCACTCCCCCTGCTTGTGCTCTTTCTCTCTGTGAAATAAATAAAATCTTTAAAAAAAAAAAAAATTTAAAGGACAGAGACTTGGGACGTGGACATCTGAAAGTAGCATCGTGTAGAAAATCCTGAGAATGCAAAGTCTGCTTTAGAAAACCAAAACTATGACTATTAATCCAGGAGATTTTATGCTCTGTTTGAGTGTTGAAGTGAAGGCTGGTACAACAGGTACCTTCCATTCTGAGGCTTTCTGATGCCCCACTCACAGGCAGAAACCAAGGGGATTAATCATTCCTTCAGTTCAATTTCAAGAAAAGATATTCATTTATTTGCAAAATTTCAAGTGCCTTCTGAATACCAGACTCCATATTTAAACAAATCAAATCTTGGAGATCAAGCAGATGCTATAAATCATCAAAATAGCTCCCTGTTCCCCCACCTCCCGGACAAACAAACAGGCATTAAAAGAAAATTAGTGTTGAAGAACAGAGCTAGTGGGTAGGTGGTTTATAGCTTGTGGGTTGATGATCTGACAACATTTTAGCAGAGAACTTTGCTGCCTGGCAAAAAGCAGCGAGTTGCTAAACACTGAGAGATTGTTATGAATACTTAAGGCAAATGTATTGTTTCCTGGAAATAGGGGCAGTGTTTGAAAGCTATAGCCCTGCAACTATCATGATCTGCATCTCATGAGGATGTATCTTTCCTTGACAAAAAGCATTTAGATTCCTGGCAGGAACCACACCCTCCTCTTCAACAGACTCCTACCTTCCTGAATTAATCACAGACCTTGTTGGCTCATTAAGTCTTGGTGTCATTTTGATGCTTATATTATTACAATATACATACAAAGCTACAACATTCAATTTCTGCTTAAAGGATTTTAAGGCTATACTTTGGAGATGAGAGATTTTGAATCATCCAATTGATTCAGGAAATGAGTTTGCTGACCTTTGGCAGAGTCATAGGAGGAAAAAAAGAAAGCATATCTCCTGGGGCTTAAAGCAAGGGCACTCCTAGGTTTCCATTAGACTTTTTGGAATAAAATAGTAATGGTAGTCATGGGAAGTTTTACAAATTGGCACACCAAAAAAACTTTTTTTGGGTAACTGCATAAAACTGGTTAATTGAATAAGCTGGACTCAGTCAAAAGCAAAAGAAACAGCTTTACTCTTTCTCCACCGCTCTTTCAAATTCCCTCTGTCAAATTATTCTCCTCCATCCTCGGATGAAGTCTTAGGCAGGGATCCTAGCTTTTCTGGTCATATTAAAAAGCTCAGGACTATCTAATATTAAAATGTTATACTCTCATTTGATTCGGTTTCCCTTCCTGACGCCCCCCCCCCCCCCCACTCTCTTCATCCTCTGGCCTGAATCACGCTTCCAAGTCCCATATGGGAAAGGCCAGGGTGGATTTGTGTGGCATGGGGGTGAGGGGAGGAGGGGTGATGGAGGGGTGTTCTTTCTTTCTAGATCTACTTCCTTCTCCACTTTCTAACTGGTCTGTGTGGCTATTCTATGGTCCTATCAGTGGAGGAGGCAGATTAGAGGACAAGAGCAGTGTTCTCTCACTGGTGCAGTGGACTCTGAGTTCTCGCTACTGGGGACCTCCAAACTCCAGTTTCCTTTCATAAAATAGGATTTCAGGCCGACTATTGCTTTCTCCACCACTTCCCACTCCAGGTACTGCATCTAAGCCTGAAGCTTTAAATGGTCCACCACCACCCTTTGGAAAGACTGTTTTGGTGAAGTCTCTTTTAAGATGACCAAAATCCAGATCTTTTTTCTGCAATCCACATGCAGACCATAGGAAACCTGTGTCTGCCCCCTCGGACCCTTATTTCCAGCTGTATTAATCAGGGGTCTCTAGAGGAACAGAACTTAGAGGATACAGAGATAGCAAGACAGACAGATATAGATATATAAAGAAATCCATTATGAGGAATTGGCTCACGTGATTACAGAGGCTGACAAATCCCAAGGTTTGCAGTCATCAAGCCTGAGACCCAGGAGAGCTGATGGCATAGTTCTATTCTGAAGGTCAGTACGCTGGAGACCCAGGAAGAATCAATGTTTCAATTCAGTGTGTCAATTCAGGTCTGAAGGCAGTAAAAAACAAACTTCCCAGCTCAAAGGCAGTCAGGCAGGAGAAATTTCCCCCTTAACTGTGGGAGACTCAGCCCTTTTTGCTCTTTTCAGGCCCTCAGCTGACTGATTGGGGCCCACCCACTTTAGAGAACGCAACCTGCTTTACTCAGTCTCCAATTAGAAATGTTGATCTCCGGGATGCCCATCTGGCTCAGTTGGTGGAGCACATGCCTCTTGATCTTGGGGTTGTGAGTTTGGGCCCCATGTTGGCTGTAGAGATTATTTTTTAAAAACAAACAAAAAAAGAAATGTTAATCTCACCCAGAAATACCCTCATAGACACACCCAGAATAATATGTGACCAGATGTCTGGGTATCATGTGGCCCAGTCAAGTTGACACAAAAGATCAACCATCATACCAACTCTAGTCACCCTGTCACCACAGTTCCCTTCACCATGCCTCTTCCCACTTAGATGTCTTCAGGTGAGGGACAGGTACTAATTCTTCCGTGCCAGCCTCTCCCCTACACAAAACACCCCCCTACTACCCCACCTTACAGGGGACAGGTATAAGATGACTCCACAGAGAACGTAGTTTAGCCTCATACCAATGTGAAACCCCAAATCTCTGGTGGGGTAGCCAGAATGCCTAAGAAGCATTGGGTCAACCCAATCTCTTCGATGTTTATATATACAAGTATGAACCCAGGTTCCCCCAGAGCCTCTCGTGCTCCCCTCCCTCCCTCCAGTCCTGCCATCAGAAACAGACCCTCTTAAGTTCAAATCTGAACCTATTGATCTGCTAAATGAAAACAGTTGCAGAATCTTACTGCTCTGCACAAAGCCTAACTCTCCATACATGGATTTTTTAGTCATTAGTACTATGGGAAGGAAATGGATTTCTATTCTTTATGAATCTCATGTTCATTCATTCATTTAACAAATATCTACTAAGAACTTTGTGTGTTCAATGTCAGGGTAATACAGGTTAAAAAACTATGTTGTCTGCCTGTAAGGAGTCATGTTCTAGTGAGTTACACAGATGATCATGCAAGTGTTCATAGGGTAGGAACAAATGGCCAGGATTCCTCTGCAAAAACCCTTGGATGAGTAACAACTGGATGAGTTAGGATGGTCCTAGCTGACAGACTACTTATTCCTATGAGACTGGGACAGTCAGGGATTAATCAGTTTTTGTGAGGCCATAAGCTTGCACAATTTGGGGAGCCTACTTCTAGAAAATGAATACAAAATTTATGCCTTCACGCTTTACAAAATCAGGAGATCATATAAGGCACATTGCCAGGGCCTTTTTCACGGGAGTTGGAAGGGACCCATGCAAATGAAGGGGCCTGAAGCTACAGTTTCTGGGCACCTGGGTGTCTCAGTGGGTTAAGTGTCAGACTTACAAGATGTCACAATCCTGAGATCATGACCTGCATTGGGCTCTCTGCTGGGCGTGGAGTCTGCTTAAGGTTCTCTCTCTCCCTCTGCTCCCCACCCCTCTCTCTCTAAAAAAAAGCTAAAGTTTCATTAGCCTCATGTAAAATCAGTCTCAGTCCATTTTTCTTCTTTATTTTTTTAAGTAGGCTCCACGCCCATGTGGGGCTTGAACTCACGACTGAAATCGAGAGTCCTGTGCTCTACTGACTGAGCCAGCCACGTGCCCCAGCCTTAGTCCATTTATTTTTTAAAGTATAAGATCTTTAAAGACTACTCTAGATTGTATAATGGTAAATTTGGGCCCTACAATCATACAGACAGACCTATGTTTGATTTAGCCTCTACCAGATACTTCCTGTATATTTTGGGAAAAGTTACTTAAATTTCCTAAGCCTCAATTTCCTCTCTTAGTAGACCTACTTCATATGCTAGTTGCTAAGATTAAAATACATAGGCTTGAAAACATTTTAGCAGAGCTCATAATTAGTGCTTAATAAGTATTACTATTATCAGCTACTACTAAAATCTGAAGTACCTGAACTCTGCCCTTGTATTTGTCTTTTCAAACCTCACAATCCTTGCTTCCTCGCAACATAAAATTCCAGGGAGCAGCTGTAAGGAAATGTAAGGATTATCTGTAAGGAAATAAAATCCAGAAATTCCAAGTCTGGAACCATGGCGAATTTCCTGGTGAGGAAGGGCAGCTGGACCCCTACTCCCCAACCAAAGTTCCACCCCCAGTGGATTACCTTGTCACCATTCTGGCTAGCTGAGAAGGAATTGCTTCTCTTTGCTGAGACTAAGCTGGACTGTGGGGGGGGGGGGGGGGGGAGAGACTAAAATGTAGTAGATAATTAAAAAAAGAAAGAAAGAAAGAAATCAAAATAAAGTATATCCAAGGCAGAGTGCTTTCTCACAGATATCTCCCTAGTCCACATGAGGTCTTAGGAAAAAGAAATTTTGCTTGGACTCCTTCTAGCTTCCAATATCCCTCATCATGGCATGTGCCATAGATGAGTACCCACCATGAAGGTGTACAACCCTAGTCACAGAACTAATACAGTTATGCATGTTGGGCACTGCACGAAGATATCACATCAAAGGAGGTACCATTCACATTGTAGACATCATAATATTTTTATATTTATCAAAATAATTTTCTGCCAAATGACAGCTAAATGCCCTGTTACATATTCAGTACATTATAATTTTATACTCATTGAAAGTAGAATGTCTTGAGGAAGACTCAGGGAAGTGGTGCCTTTTCTCACTTTGTGCACCTGTATCATATGAGCCATGGAGATCCTGACTGGACATCTAGAATATTCAGATTCTAGATCAAGAGGAAGAAAGATCCAGCTCCCTTGTCTATCACCCCACATTTCTCCTGCCCTCTCAGTCTGATTTCCCACGGAAGGTCCCACCTCTTCTAAGAATTGAACAGAGAATTGCTCTGTCCATCAGCCAAGAGTCTTTACTTTTGCAGAGCTTAACAATACAATTCGGTATTCATATACTACAGTAATCTACAATAATCTACACGTGGTAATAGGGAATGATTTCCTTGTACCATTTCTAAAATACACACACATACAGCTGCGTAAGGCCATGTTTATTTCAGCAAAAACACATTTCAGTTACCCAAATAGCTGAAGATACATTAAAGTGGATAATAGAATGTATCTGCTGTTCTTTTTGGCAACTTCAGCTTTTATAATATCACCTCTAAAACAAAAGGAAAAAATTACCAAGTTTGGTTTTTCAATGTAAGGCTCACCAGATATGTCATATTTTTGGAAACATCAATGAAAAGAGGATGTTTGGTTTTTCAAATGTGTTGGCCCAACATAAATATAGCTATATCCAACAACATCAGACCTAGCCATATTTAGCCTACCCATGCTTAGTATAAGCGCATTTCTTAAAACATGGTCCTTATTGCAATATTTTGTACTATGTTTAATTCTCAATATGTTCTGAGATATAAGTTAAAACCAAGCTTTAATTCTAAATGAAAAAGAAAACAGTTTTTCAGATGTGCCTTTGTAACTGCAATTTCCAAATTAATTCAGAAAATATTAGCTTTTTTCATAAGAGACTCTTTTTTTATTTTTTTAATTTTATTTTATTAGTCACCATACAGTACATCATTAGTTTTTGATGTAGTGTTCCATAAATCATTGTTTGCGTATTAACACCCAGTGCTCCATTCAGTACGTGCCCTCCCTAATACCCATCACCAGGCTAACCCATCCTCCCACCCCCCTCCCCCCTAAAACCCTCAGTTTTTTCTCAGAGTCCATAGTCTCTCATGGTTCGTCTCCCCCTCTGATTTCCCCCCCTTCATTTTTCCCTTGCTTCTCCTAATGTCCTCCATTCTATTCCTTATGGTCCATATGTAAATGAAACCATATGATAATTGTCTTTCTCTGCTTGACTTATTTCACTTCGCATAATCCCCTCCAGTTCCAAACACGTCGATGCAAATGGTGGGTATTCATCCTTTCTGATGGCTGAGTAATATTCCATTGTATATATGGACCACAACTACCACCCTGAACGTGCCCGATCTCATCCATAAGAGACTCTTTTTTTTTTTTAAAGATTTTATTTATTTATTTATGAGAGAGAGAATGAGAGAGAGCACATGAGAGGGGGGGAGGGTCAGAGGGAGAAGCAGACTCCCTGCCGAGCAGGGATCCCAATGCGGGACTCGATCCAGGGACTCCGGGATCATGACCTGAGCCGAAGGCAGTCGCTTAACCAACTGAGCCACCCAGGCGCCCCCATAAGAGACTCTTAACTCTAGGAAACAAACTGAAGGTTGCTGGAGGGGAGGTGGGTGGGGAATGGTGTAACTGGGTGATGGACATTAAGGAGGGCACATAATGTAATGAGCACTGGTTGTTATATAAGACTGATGAATCACTGACCTCTAACTCTGAAACTATTAATACACTATATGTTAATTAATTGAATTTGAATAAGATTTTAAAAAAGAAAATATTAGCTTTTTATTTTTTAAACTTTCCTTTTTTTAATTGAAAGCAGTTTCTTTTTTTTTTTCAAGATTTTATTTATTTATTTGACAGAGAGAGACACAGCAAGAGAGGGAACACAAGCAGGGGGAGGGGGAGAGGGAGAAGCAGGCCTCCCACCGAGCAGGGAGCCCGATGTGGGGCTCGATCCCAGGGCCCTGGGATCATGACCTGAGCCGAAGGCAGGCGCTTAACCGACTGAGCAACCCAGACACCCCTTGTTTAAACTTTCTTATTGTGAAATATATAACGCCTCCACAAGGGTGTGTGTGTGTGTGTGTGTGTGTGTATTTATATATGCTGTCGAAAGAATAATAATAAAATAATAACTACGCACCTACCATTCATCTTAAGAAATAGAACATTACCAGTACCCTAGAAGTTTCTTTTGTACCTCTCCCTGATGATGTCTCCCTCCCTGTCCACCCCATAGGTACTCACATGGTAAAACTTTGTTACCCATCCCTTGCTTCTGTTAATTGTCTTATCAGTCCCCAAGCAATGTACGGTTTAACTTTGCCTGCTTTTGCAATTTATGCAAATGGTATCATACATATTTAGGTTTGTGTGATTTGCTTTTCTGTTCAACATGTTTTTGAGATTTATCACCTATTGATATGTGAAGTTGTAATTCATTCAGTTTTGCTCCTATGCAGTATTCCACTGTATGAATAGACTACAGTTTTGTTATCCATTTTACTACTGATGGGTATTTCCCTTTTTTAGTCTCTTCATAAACAATACTACAGTGAACATTCTTACTTACATCTCCTGGTGTACATGTGCAGAAATTTCTCTAGAATATAAATCTAGAAGTAGAAAGCTTTAGTATTTATCAAAGTAGTTAGATTACAAAAGCAAAGTAATGCCTAACCACAGTAGTCACAGAAGGTATACTTGATGTTGATGATGATTTTCTTGCTGAATAATGATACAACAGGAGAGCTCATACTTTGCTCGCTAGTTACGGCGTCAAAACATTACTTAGTATCACCAATCTCACAGGAAGAAGTTCAGAGAAACCTAACACCAGTCTCCAGGTTTTTCCAGATAGGAAACAAGAGCTAAGAGGATGGAAGATTCAGTGAAGTGGTTTGCCAAGTGATACAGAAAGAACTGAAATCTGGCTGCTATTAGGAAGAATATGGGCTGGACAGGAGCAAGACAGCTTGACTTCTAAGCTGCCTCTATTTATAGGTGTCTGTGTGATCTTGGCAAAACTGGGTAATTTCACTGGGACCCAGTTTTCATGTCCATATAAAATGAAGTTTGGATTTAATGACCTTTGGGTCACTTCCAGCTCCAAAACTCGGATTCAATTATTTCAAAATACTTTTGGAAATGACAGCTTTGATCGCCCCCTAGTGGTCCATTCTGGCCTTGCGACTAGAGAAGCCAGCTTTAAACGGTTATCGCTTCTCAAAAACTTCCCTGCTTAATATATTTTAGGGCTTATAATTAAAATGTGTGAAAATTAGAGGAGTCATTTTGTGAAGTTTGTGAAAATTTTTGGAAACACATGCTTAACTAAGTTATTTTCCTCATGACAAGAATTGATGTTTGGTTTTACTAATCATGTCCTGGAGCAGTACCCTTACAATTTTTGCACTTATTTTCTGTGGAAGCAACTCACTTTAAATACAAAGTGAGAAAAAAAAGTCTGTTTTCTTCCCCCAAGTTGGAAAATAAGCAATTAGTTCATTTCTCTTCTACTAAATTAATGTCATTAATCATTACCTAAGGAGGTTAAAGACTGGAGAATTCCTAAGGACTAAACAAAATAGTTTACACAGTACCCCACCCATAGTAGGCAATTGAATGTATCGAAACAGGTCAGGTGAGTGTGAACATGAATCTAAAAAAAACAACACTCTTTTTTTTTTTTTTCCAAGCTGGAACCTGACGTGTCTAGCGGGTTGAAAATAAAAGAGAATGGCATTGATCTACTTTGGAAAACTCGTGAACAGACTTAACCACTTTAAGACTGAGTTTTTCTATTTGCAAGGAAGGAATAAAATTCTCGATGCCTTTTGAAATGACAAGGACATCCTAAAGATTAGTGAGTTTAATGTTAGTAGAGAATATTGTGCTCCTTAGAAGGGCAGTGTTACATAAAGACTCAGGGCAGTATCATCAGAAGCTCGCTACCAGGGCACTGTGAAATTCACCACATGCCATTTTTGAAATAGAGTACAAAATCGCGACAGGAAAAATAACCTTGTTCACAAAACTATAAAATGTCATTTTTCTTCAAAGAGAGCAAAATAAGAAAAATGAAGACTGACTTCTGAATTCAAACACAAAATCAATATATAAAAGGAAAGAATCAAACCTGAGTCCTGAATGTTTTAGTTCTTTGAGCATTTTAATGAATAAGTGAAAAATAAGTTCAATTCTATAAAAATACTTTGACAGACATTTAACATTTTGTCTTTTTGTTGTTGTTGTTGCTTTTTCAACAGTAGGGCTACCTTGAGAAAGCTATTCCTGTGCTCTCTTAT
This sequence comes from Mirounga leonina, assembly GCF_011800145.1. Classification (NCBI taxonomy): domain Eukaryota; kingdom Metazoa; phylum Chordata; class Mammalia; order Carnivora; family Phocidae; genus Mirounga; species Mirounga leonina. Next base: position 50,557,840 of record NW_023270426.1, on the reverse strand, counting down.
CTGTTCACCTGATTTTCATAGACACAGCCCAGCGAAGGGGGAAAGCATGGCCTTCAAGTCAGAGGAAGTAAATTTTAGCTCTGGCTCTTAAAGCATAAGTGACCTTGGGCGAGCCGCTTCAGCTCTCAAAGACTTACTCTTTTCCACAAAATGGGTTTTGATAATAACCGTAGCTCTCCCACACTGCTATTCTGATAAAGAATGTATAAATTTTTTTTGGAGACTGCAAAGTTATTTCCAAATGTTAATGATTGTTTCTCATCTTTATTTTATGTATTTATTATTTTTGTCTAAACAAACCTATCAATCTTGTCTTTATCAATTATCAAGTCTTGATGATTTTACCCCAAAACTCTCATATCCAGATCTTCCTCTGTATTCCCACCTCTTCTCCTGTGGACTCCACAAGCATGATTCCCATTCACCACCCACAAACCACCACCACCACCATCCCACCCCCGACTATCACAGGGCTCCATTCAAACCACTCCACCACCAGAATGAAATCTCTCACATGCAAATGGAATCATGTCTTTCTAGCGCTCAGTGTTCTCTATGGCTTCTAGTTACCTACAGAATAAAATCTCATTTCCTTCACCGTCTAGCTCTACCTATTCATCTTCTGCTGTCTTTTCTCGTACTTCACAGAATCATAATTCCATGAATTTTTTTCCTGCCTTCATGCATTTGCACATTTTTTCCTTCTGCCTAAAATGTCTTCCTCCTCCCACTCAGCAACTCCAGTACAATTTTTCTGCAGAATCTTCTCATTTCTTGCTGGCAAGGTTCTATGGACTCTTCAAGTCTGAGTTCAAAATGTCTCCCTTTCACACGCTCCCTTTTCCGCTTTGTTTGGATCTTCTTTATAGTTTTCACTGTACTTGCTGAACTTTTTTTAGACCATTGATTCCTAAAGAGGGTTGAGCATGTCTGCTGTTGCCATCTCTGGGGGCCAGCTAGCACAATGCCGGCATCTAGCAAACACTTAATGTGGGTTGCATGAATGTTTCTCAAGTATTCTTAGCCACTGGACTGATTTCATTTTATAAATCTTGTTTTCCTATTTTTGCAAGTTTTAATCATTTCTGTATGCCAGTTTAGCATCCTTCTTTTAATATCGTTTAAGTAGTTCTAATAACCTTGTTTGGGGACATAATTACTACATCAAATACAACATTATGGCTTAGGTTAGAGCTTTTCTAATTACAAGGAACAGAGAATTAGTCAAGCTAACTCAAGAGATGGGGGAGGGAGTTGTTTTTAAGACACTGAAGTGATATTTAGGGGCTCGAAGCCCTTGTGGGATATGAGTACACATGGGGTACAGAACACCTTCTTGGTCTCTCGTCACATCTTTGCATCCTTCTATTCCTTCTCTCCCAGCTCCATTTGTGTTTCAATCTCCTGATAACTTGTGCATGAATTTTGGCTACAATTCAAGTTTCCAACATCCTTTTACCTTGAGCTTCAATACTTCCTCTTTTTTCTCAAATTTCAGATCCATGAGAGAGGACTCTAACTGACGCAGCTCCTCAAGCCACATTCATTCATCAGATATTTAAGGAACACGTAATATATGCCAGACATTCTTCTAGAATCTGGAGTCAAAGCAGTGGAAGCAACAAAGATGTCTGCTGTCACAGAGCTTCTATTTTATTAGCCACAGACAAGTCACCGAAATGGCACTCTCTAGACCAGATGCCACCTTTTGGCACCATCACCTGTAGTTGGGAAGGGGAAGCAGGGTCCTACGGAACATGGCTGACTGGCCAGCGGAAGTGAGCAGGGCAGATTCCCCAGGAGGAGGTGTGGGTAGGCACAGAGGGACATCAGGGCAATTTTAGCTTGAGTCCTCTCTTTATTGCTCATATTCCCTTACTTTATTCTCTTTCACCTCCTATGTATCTCACCTAGGGTTTAAAAAAACATTCTTTTAATCTTTTCTTCTTTGGTCCATTCAAGGCCACTATGATATTTGAACTATATCTTCTAAGTCATGTGTAATCTTGAAAGTAATTTTGAAAAATTTTACCTTAAAGAAAATCTAGGGTTTGTAATGTTTTTTAATGCCTAAAGAACATATCCCAAGACAGCAAAGATAAATGTTTACTCTTGATTTATGTGTATCAGCTCACTTTGCAAGTACTAGATGTTATTCCCGTATATATCCATAGTTGGAGGAAAATACTTTAGAAGGCTTTAGTAATAAGCCCTAAACTCCATTAAAGCCTGTCTTTCAGCATGATTCTCCTTGTCTTTCTGGGATCTCTGTGTGCACATGCATAAGCATGCATGTTTGTACACAAGAGTCTACATGGCATGTTGTTCTTGTTGTTGCTTGATAGCTCCTTCTCGATTTCTTTGCTGTTAATCTTTCTCCCTTTCCTGCCTCTCCATCTTGTTCTCCTTCCTCTTCTCATAGCCCCTGAGTCTGTTTGTCTCCCTTAACTAACTAGGATATAGAACTGAAGTCAATGTTTGTTTTGTTTTGTTTCAAGGTTTTATTTTTAAGTAATCTCTACACCCAACGTGAGGCTCGAATTTACAACCCCGAGATCAAGAGTCCCGTGCTCTACTGACTGAGACTGCCGGGCGCCCCCCGAAGTCATTTTATTACCAGCACCACTACTTCCTTGGGCTGAGATTGGAGATGAGTACCCCAGGACCAGATTACCATTTGGCAGCAGGCCTAAAATTAAGTTAGCTGTCAAGGGTCGAGAAGTCATGACTCAGCCATGGGCCCGGATTGGAGGGCTTCTCACAGGAGTGAGTAACCATCACTCAGTGACACCTTTTCACGGAAAACCTAGTTACTGAAATGTATAATGACGATGGATGCGTTTTTTGTTTTGGGTGTTTTTTGACATTTTTTAATTTTATTATGTTATGTTAATCACCATACATCACATCATTAGTTTTTGATGTAGTGTTCCATGATTCATTGTTTGCATATAACACCCAGTGCTCCATGCAGAACGTGCCCTCCTCAATACCCATCACCGGGCTAACCCATCCTCCCACCCCCCTCCCCTCTAGAACCCTCAGTTTGTTTCTCAGAGTCCATAGTCTCTCATGGTTCATCTCCCCCGATGGATGCGTTTTTATCAGAAAGTGATCGCAATGGGGACACCTGGATGGTTCAGTCGGTTAAGCATCAGACTCTTGGTTTTGGCTCAGGTCATTACTTCAAGGTCATGAGATTAAGCCCTGTGTCCAGCTCTTCAGTGAACTCTGCAATGGGCAATTCTCTCTCTCCCTCTACCTCTGCCCCTGCCCCCATTCACTCACTCTTTCTCTCACGCTCAACTAAATAAGTAAATAAAATCTTAAAAAAAAAGGAAGTGATGACAATGTATAACAATGCAAGAAAATCTAATATCCTTCTACAATCAAGAACCTTGCCCATTAGCCTTTGTTATAACTATAGTTAAGTACTCTGCTCAATAATCCTCTGATTAAACTAACTCAGGTTTACTTTGGCCCATGCAGATTAAATTTGCCATAAATCTTCTTATAATCACAAATCCACAGGCATGCCTTTGATCCAAGACCAAGGGCCTTCAGTGCAACTTTTTTTTTTTTTAAGATTTTATTTATTTATTTGAGAGAGAGAGAGAACAAGCAAGGGGAATGGCAGAGGGAGAGGGGGAAGCAGGCTCCCGCCCAGCTGAGCAGAAAGAACTGTATCCCCTGGGATCATGACACGAGCCGAAGGCAGACACTTAATGGACTCAGCCACCCAGGCGCCCTGAGACCAACTTTTCATAAGGAAATTCTTATATGCAGTTTCTACTCTGCTCCTCTATAACTGCTTACAACCTAGAGAAAGAAAGTAGCTACTTTAAGTCTCTGTTTCAGACCTCACCTTTTTGGCCTCATAACAAAAGAGAGAAAAATAAAGTGTTTCTTTTTTTTTTTAAGATTTTATTTCTTTGACAGAGAGAGACACAGCGAGAGAGGGAACACAAGTAGGGGGAGTGGGAGAGGGAGAAGCAGGCTCCCCGCCGAGCAGGGAGCCCAATGCGGGGCTCGATCCCAGGACCCTGGTATCATGACCTGAGCCGAAGGCAGACGCGAAACGGCTGAGCCACCCAGGCGCCCAAGAAAAATAAAGTGTTTCAGCATGACTTAGACCTGAATGAAAACCCTAAAATGATCCTCTTTCAGTCATCAGGCAATTCTACAACTGCTGACTAACTTCATCCGATCTCTCCCAGTCTTTATACATACACTTGCTATCTACATATTATTGACTCATTTCCAACAGCTTTAGTAGAATTCCACTTTTTTAAAAACCTGCTTCTTAAAGAAACCTACTCTTAAAGTGATATCAGACATGCCCTCACTTGTTCTCAAACATCTTTGCAACATGTTAAGTGTTTTTAAGCAATTCATTCAACTTTTCAACAAACATTTATTGAGCCCCTACTAGGACCAGATACTGGGAAGACAGCTGAACAAAGCAGACAAGAGTCCTTACCATCATGTAGTTTACATGATAGTGGAAATAGTTATGCAGTATGGAAAAAGGTGAAAAGCTGTGCGGAAAAATTAAGGCAGGCAGATAGGGAGCAGGGATAGCAATATTAAATAAGGCAGTCAGTCAAGCTGGCTGAGTCTCTTGGGAAATCATTTCCTGTTTCCTATTCTTGACTTAAAAAGCAAGAAGATGTCTGTTGATAATCCTCCCACTGCAAAAAACTGCAATACTATTTTTAATTGCTTAAACCTGTATACCCTTGATTAAATATTTTTGTGTGGCTCTACCTTCTGCCAGAGGAAAAAAAATTCCTAAACCAGAGCTTAGGGTTTGCTCGTTGTCTGTAGCTGTTTTAACTGATTACTTTACAGCAATATTCCAGTTTCTGAAGTGACTGGCGATTTGGGGCATCAGGAGACATGCTCCGAAGAGTTGATGACCCCACCGAAAACAGAATACCCTAGAAAATCTGGGACCAAACACCTCTGGTGAAGCCATCTGATTTTAGTTATCTCCGACAAATGCAGGATTTCCTACAAGCTGCTACATTTCATATATAGCAAATAACAGTACTAACCAACTATAAATAATTGTGGATTAGTAGAGCAGGTAGTTGCCATTGTTTTCCCACATACAAGAACGGGTTTAGATTCTCTGTCTTGCTCAGCCCGTCTTCTCTTGAACATCTTCTTACCAGCCAAATAGTCACAGGGCATCACATCAGCTTCCGGTCAGCCAAACCAGCATTTCTCAACCCTGCCTGTGCACCGGAATCAGCTTTTTAAGTTGCTAATGCAGAGGCCCCTGATTCCAATTAAATCAGAATCTCTGGAGGGGTGGGGCCAGGGCATCAGTAATTAAAAAAAAAAAAAAGAAATTCCAATTGCACAAAAGATTCTAGTGCATAGCCCGGGTCAAGACCTTTGGACTGGGGCACCTGAGTGGCTCAGTCGGTTAGGCGTCTGCCTTCGGCTCTGATCATGATCCTGGGGTCCTGGGATCAAGTCCTGCATCAGGCTCCCTGCTCAACAGGGAGCCTGCTTCTCCCTCTCCCTCTGCTGTTCCCCCTGTGTGTGCCCTCTCTCTCTCTCTGTCAGGTAAATAAATAAAATCTTAAAAAAAAAAAAAAAGAACCTTTGGACTTAGCCTTTCAGCCCCAATTCAGCCTCTCTGAGGGTCTTCTTTTTTTTTTTTTTTTTTTTTTGAGAGAAAGAAAGCATGTGAGTGGGCAGGGGGTGGGAAGGGAAAACAGAGGGTGAAGGAGACTCCACACTCAGAGCGGAGCCCACCATGGGCCTGGATCTCATAACCCTGAGATCATGACCTGAGCTGAAACCAAGAGTCCAATGCTTAACCCACTGAGCCACCCAGGTGCCCCTCTCTGAGGGGCTCCTAAGGCAATTAGCAATGTGTTACCTCTATAGAAACCTCAGCTCTCACCTCACTCTCCTTTTCTTTCGACTACTTTCCTCCCTTTCCTTTACTTCTTGTCTTCTTCTGTGGGCGTCTGCCTGAGGCCTGTCAACAGTACCTGCTCAGGTTGTTTGACCTTATTGGTGGTACGTCGGGCTAGGTTTTCCACCCTCTAATGCAAAACACACTGATGTAGTTACCTGGAGGTTACCCACTCTTCACTTCTGCAGCTGCTTCTGTCCTTCTCTGGGGCTTCTCCACAGCACAGAAGGCATCCCATTATCTGGCCCCTTTCCTCCTTCGGCCTCCCTTCCCACTCTCACTCCCACAGTTCTCCCCCATCCCCATACGCACACATCCCCTTACGTGTCCTACCATGTTTCTACAGATAAATGTGCATGGTTTAAGTTTGGAAACTTCCTGACTCATTCTTCAGGCCTCTAACTCAATGGCTGCCCCCCTACAAAGCCTTCTCTCTCCCCCCTTGATTATGGTGTTATTCACACACCGTATCATGATGGCTTATGTGTTCATGCTCCTGGCTCCCCCTCTAGACTGAAGGCAGAGGATGAGTCCTTATACGACATAGTTTAAAGTAATAATCGCCTCCCAGTAAATGTTGAGTGGAAGAATGAAGAGACTCAGAGAATGTAGGCGGCAAACTCCAGCTAGCTTATAGTCCACATCTGGCCCACTGCCCGTTTTGTAACTACACTTTTATTAAAACACAGCCATATTCGTCTAAATGTATTATATAAATACACCCACTTGTATGTATGTATAAAGTTTTATTGAAACACAGCCATACTCACATGTATTGCCTGTGGTTGCCTTACTGTGCGCGGGTAGAATTAAGCAATTGCAACAGAGACCATATGGTCTCCAAGGCCTAAACCAGTTATGATCTGGCCATTTTCAGAAAAAATTTGTGGATCCTTGCCCTAAAAGGAACCTGAGAGATCTTCTATTGTAGTGTGTCCAGTAGAAAGATAATGCAAACTATATATGTAATGTTAAACTTGCTGTAGCCACATTAAAGAACAAGGAAAAGAGGGATGCCTGGGTGGCTCAGTGGGTTAAAGCGTCTGCCGTCGACTTGGGTCATGATCCCATCGAGTCTCACATCGGGAGTCCGCTTTTCCCTCTGCCTGCCACTCCCCCACTTGTGCACATTCTTTCTTGTTCTCCATCTCTCTCTGGCAAATAAATATATAAAATCTTAAAAAAAAAAAAAACAAGGAAAAGAAACATAAAAATTTTAGTAATGTGTTTTATTTAATTCAATATATTCAAAATGTTATCATTCCAATAGGTAATTAATATTAAAATTACTATGTAATGAGATATTTTACATTCTCTTTGTAGTACTGAGTCTTTGAAACCGTGTAGGTATTTTATACTTACAGAACATCTTAATTTAGACTAGCCCCTTCTCAAGGGCTCACTAGCCACATGTGCAGCTAGCAGTTATATTATTGGATGAGTCTAAGTCAAATCCATCAGTTTATGGTTGAAGGAATTGGTCCAAAGAGGGTAAGAGTTTAATGTCACATAGTTAGTGGAAGAGCCAGGCACTAAGCTTAGCTCTCTTTATCCCTAACCAAGTGTTTCTTCCATCACATCATACTGTGCTGGGCCTTGTTTGTTCACCAGAAGAGATATGATAAGAAGACCTGGCTTCTAATTTTGTACAGGCATTAATAAGTTGTGTAACTTTAGGGTATTGCTTAGCTTCCTGGGATTTCCATTTCCTCATCTCTAGAGTAAAAGCATTGGATCAGGGGCACCTGGCTGGCTCAGATGGTTATGTGTCTGCCTTCAGCTCATGATCTCGGGGTCCTGGGATCGAGCTCCATGTTCGGCTCCCTGTTCAGCAGGGAGTCTGCTTCTCCCTCTTCCTCTGCCCCTCCCCCTGCTCGTACTCTCACTCTCTCAAATAAATAAATGAAATCTTTAAAAATATATATAAAAAAGTAATAAAAATTCTAAGGCCTTGGCACAGTTTGTGCCCTAGTTTCCTCCACTGTAAAATGTGCATAATAATAGTACTTACTACTTAGGATTGAAGATGAAATGAGGTAACATATGAAAAGTTTTTAGCACACTATCCCATGTTAAATTCTAAATTAATCTTAACTATTATTCTTATTTTGAAATGAGTAATCCTATTCTGAATATAAGAATCAAGAAGCAGGAGAGGAACTACCAGGATGCTGAACCCACAACTGGCCGTAGGTAACTCACAACTGGTCCAACAAGTTTTTGGAAATATTGGTGGCATGCGTTATATTGTGCGCATGTAAATCAGTGCAACTCTAAAGCATTTCACGGCAAATCCGAGTCTGCCACGCAGTCCTCCATTGTTAATGCCTCAAGATGACAGGGCAGCTAGACATGATGGTAAGGAGTCCTCCAGGGAATCCTGCCAGGCATTTTGGTTTTGTTGCTTAATAGGTAGGTTCTTCAGAAAACTGAGTTTCATTTCCTTACAGCTTTTGCTTCTGTATTTCGTTTTGATAAGCTTGGGCACTGCTAAGTGACTTTAGAATGGTTTTGTTCATCTTCCATCTTTCTGGAAAAAAGTGACATGAGAGTTTAAGTGGCTTCAGGTTTACCTCCTGTGTTGGAAAACTTGCCCTCCAGTACCAAGTGACTTTATGAAACAATCCTTCAGCATTTGTTCAGCCAGCAGTGAGGAGGTGGGTTCCCTCCCAGCTGACTCACTCACCACATTTCCTGCAGAATGGATTCAACTCAGCATATTTGGAATCATTGGCCAAAGACCAATGTGACAGCCCTGGGATTTCCTTGCTGGGACATTTCTCAACGAAAACTCAAATCCTTAAGACAGAACAAGAGGTTAGTTTTGAACTGACCATCAACTACGATTGAACTGTGAAACTACCAGTTACATTTTAGAGTATTTAAAAGAATATCCTATAATAAAAACTTCTAACATTTACTAGCACTTATTAGGTGCAATAGTTCTGAATGTTTTACTTTTATTAACTCCTTTAAATTTAACAGCAACCTTATGAAGGAAGTACTGCTATCATATCATCCCATTTTACAGATAAGGAAAGTGAAGGGCAGTGAGGTTGAGTAACTTGCCCACGATCACACAGCAAGTAAGAAGCAGAGCCTGAGATCAAACTTAGCACCGGATTCTGTGCCTTTATTTCCCGGTTCCACCAGTCTACAAATTAAGTGGTGTCTTTTCATTTTTGACCAATTTTTTCAATGGAATTCCAAATATGTAGATTTAAAAGTCAATTTTGTTTAATCAAAGTTATTTACAATAATTTATTTTGATACTAAGGCAATTGGCACTCTTCAGAACTTTTAAGTTATTAGTTTCTCATAAAAATAATTATAGAATTATAAGACATTTATTTCATAGATAAAGAATGAAAAAGATGATGGAAGTTAATTTTTTGGGTTTTTAAGAGTTAATAAGAAATTGTGATGTGATTTTTTCTTACTACATTACTATTGTTTCTTAAGTGTTATTAGAAAATATATCCTTTTTTATTTTGTTTTCTACATGCTATTAATTCTCACTACAATTATATGAAGAGAATGTCATTTTACATAGTACAAAATGTTAGCAAATGTGTAAACACCAGATTTTTAGGTGAAGAAATAAAGAGCCCAGTGCTGCAGTTCAATTATACATTTAGAAGCAAATACATTTATGTGACAGCTTACATTTGAACCCTGTTTTTTACAAGAATAAAAGCAAAGTAATTATGTTGCATAATCTTTGATTAAAATTAGTTAAAAACCAAAATAGCTCTAACGTGTTATGCTGTAACTCACCTAGCAGTCAATATTATCAATATTTTAAATTCCCGGGATGCCTGGGTGGCTCAGTTGTTTAAACGTCTGCCTTTGGCTCCGGTCATGATCCCAGGGTCCTGGGATCGAGCCCCGCATCGGACTCCTTGCTCAGTGAGGAGCCTGCTTTTCCCTCTGCCTGCCACCACCACTCCCACCCCCCGCTTGTTCTCTCTTTCTCTGACAAATAAGTAAATAAAATCTTTAAAAAAAAGAAAAAATATTTTAAATCTCCAAATGCATTAATTTCTGCTATTAAACATTATTTGTTTAGCTTGAATTAAGCTTATTCTACCTTCTGACTAATTTCTTAAGTTTATTATAAGAGCTTGTTTCACTTAAAATATTTTAGAATCAAGGTTTGGAGTTTATTTATGCTATTCTAAAATTATTAAATATGGCTTCATGTGTTTATGTTATAAATATATCCGTGTTTGCAATATTTTATTATAAGCATTATGGATCCAGGACCTCAGACTCCCTAAGGAGCTTTTAGGATTTTGTGGTAAATATTTAATAGCATATATGAGCTTTCTTTTTTTTATTTTAATCTTTATTTTTCGAGAAGGGGATGTTATTTAATACAACCGTATTTACTCTATATTCTCATAAGACAATGTCACAAGGGACAGAATGAATTTATGGAAGCTAGCTTCCAAGTTCAAAAAGGCTTTTTATACCCTGAATGTCTGCCTATAATGAGAGTCAGTTGAACAAGCTGAAACAGTCACAGGATACCTAAAAAACAATTTTCTTTCCTGTGCTACATTTACAACTAGCTGTGAAGAGTCAATCTGGAACCAAACTATTCTCACGAATATTAGTATTGAATGATTTTTTTTCTTCATATGCATGCTTTGAGAAATAGGAAGCCATAATTTTTTTTAAAAGATTTTTTTAAATTTATTTATTTGAGAGAGAAAGCACTGAGCTGGAGGAAAGGGAGAAGCAGGCTCCCCAGGAGCAGGAAGCCCGAGGTGGGGCTCCATCCCAGGATCCTGGGATTAGGACCTGAGCCAAAGGCAGATGTTTAACTGACTGAGCCACCCAGGCATCCCAGGAAGCCATAATTTTTGTGAAATCATCTTTCAAGAAAATATGTTTTGCTTTTAATGTGTGGCTTGCTCAACTTTAAAACAGTAAGAAGAAGAAATTTTTTGAATCATCTACAACCTCACCATCCTCACAAATTGAGATTTTATTATTTTATGTGTCTGCATAAAATTTGTTTTGGGTACTGCTAAAGAGCCTGTAGCATTCTAATTTTAATGACATCCCAGTTTTCTCTCCATTCTGCCATCAGGTAGGTATTTTACCAGGCACGGGGATGGACAAAGGAAGGAAAATAAGAAAAAGTAATCATTCATCTCTGAAATGGCTGAATCTTCGAAATATCTCACTTCACCAACAGTCCACACTCTTCACGCTTTGCTTCTGATGGCTAATAGCAAAGCTAACTTTGGTCATTACCAGTACTTCCTGTTGTGCAAGTCCAAGTTGACCTTGTTCAACTTATGTTCAAACCATTTTAGTTGATGTCTCTCTGGGGCTTAGAGTGCATTCAACAAACATGTAGACCTTTGATTTATTGGTCACAGACAAAAGCTAAAAATCTTACAGGAGGATAAAACTCATCTTTGTTTCAGCTTATGTTAGCAGGAAGAGTTGTTTTAGCTCCGTAGAGACTCTGAACTTTATTTTGAACCTATTGCCTGGTGCCTTAGAGCAATGGGATCAATATTTGGAGGCATTTTTTCAAGTCTCACAATTCCAAATGAGCCTCAGCAAGTTGAACTAAACTGTATTTGGCTTTAGCAATTCAAACCTTCAATATTTCTTTCAATATACGATTGAAAGTCAGTCCTATCCAATCATTAATGTATTTGGGTTTTGTTTGAAGCACAGATATTTTATCCATTTGTAAAAGCTTTGAGGGGCGCCTGGGTGGCTCAGTCGGTTAAGCGTCTGCCTTCGGCTCAGGTCATGATCCCAGGGTCCTGGGATCAAGTCCCGCATCGGGCTCCCTGCTCCGCGGGGAGCCTGCTTCTCCCTCTGCCTCTGTCTCTCTCTCTGTCTCTCATGAATAAATAAATAAAATCTTTAAAAATAAATAAATAAATAAATAAAATAAAAAAATTAAAAAATAAAAGCTTTGACTTTGACAATGAGATACCAAAAGTCTCATTATAAAAAATAAGAAATTATATAAAAAGCTTTTTGTATGATTACATAAAATTCTCTAATTTTATATGTAATTATATAAAAATTATATAAAAAGCTCATAAAAAATTCTAACATTAAAATATTATAGGTAGACTCTTGTGATATGGACAGCCATTTTATTTATTTATTTATTTATTTTTAAAGATTTTATTTATTTATTTGAGACAGAGAAAGAGCACACGAGCACAAACTGGGGAGAGGGGCAAAAGGAGAGCGGAGGGACAAGCAGACTCCCCGCTGAGCAGGGAGCCTGATGCAGGGCTCCATCCCAGGACCCCAAGATCATGACCTGAGCCGAAGTCAAACGCTTACCAACTGAGCCAGCCAGGCACCCCTGGACAAAACATTATTGAGGGATCGCAAACATTCCTCAATAATGTTTTCCTGCTTACAAATACATATTACTATACAGAGAGACTTTTTTTCAATAATTCCATGATAATTACATAGCTCTTGGAAATGCACTAAATTATACAGTACATACTGTTTTGTACATTGTACTTATCATTTAATATCTTTTGGACATCTTTCCATGTTAGTACTTAAAAAGTCTAGTTCATTCTTTCCTTTTTTTTAGATGACTAAACAGAACTTTATTAGCACTCATAATTCTTTTATACTTATTAAATGAGCTCTTTTAGACATATAGTTGACACTTGAACAATATGGGGATTAAGGATACCAACACCCCTCCCCCCATGCAGGTGAAAATCCCATATCATTTTTGACTCCCCGAAAACTTAATAGTCTACTCCTGACCAGCAGCTTTACTGATAATATAAACAGCAGATTAACACGTATTTTTATGTTATGTGCATTATATAATGTATTCTTACAATAAAGTAAGCTAGAGAAAAGAAAATGTTATTAAGAAAATCATATGGAAGAGAAACTACATTTACCAAACTGGACTGTATTTATTGGAAAAAATCCACATAGAAGAGTACCTGCTCAGTTCAAACCCATATTGTCAAATATATAGCATTCCATAATATAAATGTACCATAATTTGTTCAAATAGATCCGTAATGATGGACACATGAGTTGTTTCCAGGTTGGTTTTGTTTGTTTTGTTTTGTTTTGCCATACCAATGTTGCAGTGAATATCCCTTTAAACATAGCTGTATATACTTGGAACACAGTATTATACAGAACCTTAAAAAGAAGCAATGGAATAATACTATATAATATAATGTATTCTTGTTAGCCCTTCAGGTTATTGTAATCAGCATACCAAACTCTTAATAGATATTTCAAAAATTAAAAAATATATTTCAAAAAATTTAATTTGATGCCTTTAGTCCTTAAGAATAGTGCATTTTTCTAGAATTTGAAAATACTGACCTACAAGTGACCTTCCAGTACGTTCTTTCATGATGCATTGAATGAGAGTAATAATGATTCCTTGACCATTATATAGCTGCTCTTCAGGTTACCACGTAATTATCTCGTCTGACTTCACATCAATGTGATGTATGCAGGACAGGTTTATGGAGAAAAATGGTGCTGACTTGGAAATTTTTATTGTCTGAAATAGTTATATAGAATGTAAATTCTTTGTTCTGCTAACTCAAGGAGTCAAGGTGCTGTCATGATTGGAGTGTAATATCATACTGGTCCTTAATGTGAAAAACACACACACACACACACACACGTATCACTTCAATAATTGGTGTTGTTAATTTACTATCCAGTTTTCAGTCATTTTTATTTAATTCTCTGATATCCAGAGATTAAACTCCCCAGGCATTTATTAGCTAAGTGCTCCAGTAATTGCCACTCCACAACCCCAGTGTTAAAGCACATTTATGCAGCCGTGGTTACTGGTGGGTGAGTTACAGTGCCACTTTGTTCATTTGGAATGGGGAGGACAGAGGGGGATGACAGAAAGGAAAAGTCCATAGAAGGTAGCACCAACAAGACAATGCTTGGTGAGACCTTAGAAACTCCCACCCCTGCCCATTACAATTGCTATTGCTCTGACCCTTGCTTTACCCAGTGCCTATCATGGTACGGCTGGTGCTGCTTCTCTCATTTCCCACACTGCCCGTAGGAAGCAGGCTTCTGTGCAGGGAGAGGAAACCATTGTTAATGTTGCCTCCTGCTTTGGGTAAGGAAGCGATCTTGAATGATACTGTTGTTGCCATGGCTACAAACTTATGTTGCCTCTTTAGTAGATCTTGTCCCACCCTAGCTTTAGCTGACAATGCACTTCTGGACTTCCTCTCTTCCTTCATCTACTATAATATGCACAGGACCTCAGAATCAGTTTCCAGAGCAGAAATTTTATGAGCCCCTGTCCAATTCAAGCCCTGCTTATCAAATGTGATAGCAACTTTTAGCCAACCATGATTCTACAGAGTGGCTACATCAATACTTAAAAGCAAGTTACATTATTTAAAGAGAAATCACATTGCTGATAAAACTGAAATTTTCATGCTCTGTTCTCTTTCTCTCTCTCTTTTTTTAAGATTTTATTTATTTATTTGAGAGAGAAAGAGAACACACAAGCAGGGGGAGGGGCTGAGGGAGAGGGAGAAGCAGACTCCCTCTGAGCAGGGAGCCCGACGGGGCTCAATCCCATGACCCTAAGTTCATAACCTGAGCCCAAGGCAGACGCTTAACCAACTGAGCCACCCAGGCGCCCCGCTCTGTTCTCTTTCATCAGCACAATTTCAGGAAGTTGATCTGCCCCATCCCATCTGTCCAATATTACTTTGTGCTGCTCAAAGTGTACGTGGTCGTCACATCAAGCAGGTTTCTTCACTGTCCTGTGTGTAATACCTAGCTCATTTCCTCCCTTCTGCCTACTCTCATATTGTTTCTCTCTCAGTCCGTCTACTCTCTTGCCTATCTGAATTCTAATCAAATTTGAAAACAAGCCCCCAAGATCTGCATAAAGCCTTGTCTGCCCTGACAGAGAACCCCACTGGTGTCTGTACACCAGCAGAGAAACTCAACGTTCTGTCTTTCCCCTTTCAACCTGTGGCTGAAATATCAAATGCGTACTCTTGACATCCAAGTTCATATAACTGGAACCCGTTTACTAAATTGCAATAATCACATTAAGCACCAGAGTGTAGTGTGTGCCTTTCCCGTTCTCCCATCCCCAGAGCCTTCTCTCTAAACCAAGTAGGGAAAAAGACTGATAAGCAAGGTTGGGTTTTAGTGCATGTCTCTGGGCCCATCAGAAGCTCCCACTGAAGTTAAGAGTCAGCAGCAGCTGATCAGCTACTTACTCACGAGGTATATAGGAATGATGGATAGTTCCAGGCTGATCAATGACTCCTGGCCCCCCATTCTTCTTGTTTGGCTAACAAACTCTTCTTACACACACAAGAATGACCTCTTGGCTCTCATGATGTTTATATAATAGGTACCTTTGGACACATCTCTCCTAGGATATTTTAAGAATGAATATTCCAAAACTGGTTGTTAAAATATCATGAATTCTTTCTAGTATAGAATAACATATTTTATAAGCCATGATGAATGAGTTTTTTTCCAATTCAGGAAATAAAAAAATACAAGAAGGGTGGCATATCTAGAGGGTGAGCATTTCCTATGATAATTTTATCTGGTGTCACCTGAGTAGTCCTATGAACTACCTAATTTAAGATTTAAAGTCCTGTTACATATTAATTGTTTAATATATTGATCAGGAACTTTCTAACTAGATTATAAACTTGTTAAGGGCAAGAATTATGCCATAGGGGCACCTACGTGGCTCAGTTGGTAAAACATCTGCCTTCAGCTCAGGTCCTGATCCTGGGGTCCTGGGATTGAGCCCCAAGTCGGGCTCCCTGCTCAGTGGGGAGTCTGCTTCTCTCTCTAGCAAATAAATAAAATCCTTAAAAAAAAAAAAAAATCATGCCACAAATAGTTCTTGTACCTCTCTTAGCACTTGGTATAATCCTAAGCTTCTCAAGATGCTCAATATACGTTCTTTGATTGAAATCAATGTCATCTTTAGAAAGAGGTACTTAAATTCCAGTTCAAAGTGTTTTAGGTAAGAGATGGTGTCCTCTGGAAGAAACAAAATTTACCCTAGATGGTTCAAATGAAGAGACTTTAATGAAAAGATCATTCAAAGATATATATAAGCCAGTTGAAGAAAAGGGGCAACGTATGGTGAAGTATGCAGCAACCAGCTACAGAAGGAGAGCCATTTTTTCCTCCGGGGCTGAAGAAACTACAAAAGGTAAAACAACAGAATCCAGTGAGAGCTGGAGCTGGGGAAGAACACTGACCTGGTGGAAAATGCGTTGCGGGGGACGCAGCTACAGTGAGATGTGGGGTGGGAAAGCAGGGGGCCAAAGAAGAAACACCCACTTTCCACCCTCAGATTTCCCAGCTCATGGGGAGTCATGGAGATGCAGCCCCCAACTTCAGTCTTCTGACACAAGGAGCAGGGCAGAGCAGGGTGCAGAGAGATGGGGAAACAAAATGGAAACAAACAAAAAAGGGTGAAATGTTATGTTCAGAATAAGAAAAGCCAAGAAATGCAAAAACTACTTGGGAAAATAAATCTGACTTAGCCAAATTCAGGCCCTGACACCGTTAATTTTCTTCACTAGATCACTCTGAATACAATCTGAATAAAAAGAATAAATATTATATTCAAACTTCCAATGATAGCATTTTCAAATCAAGAAATGAACATGTATATCTATCACTCATGGCAATGAATAAAAATTCACTTACAGACATAACTGCTGACACACCAAAAAATGGAGGCTCTCTTGCTTAATGAGCACCTGCATTTTATTTTTACTATAAAGTAAAACAACAGAACAAACATGTTCCTCCTCTGTATAGAAATTGTAATGAATAACATAAAACTGTCCTCTTCCAATTTATAAGAGAGGCATATTTGAACAATTTTTACTTTTGTTTGGTGCCTACTTGTGACCACATAGGCATTAGTGAATATTTATTTAAATAGAATCATAGACCTGAAAGACATTAAGGTCTGGTAATCTACCACTGAATCTAACAAATGAAGAAACAGACTCCCCCAAGTTAAGTCACTTGCCCTCAAATAGTTGGTTGTGGCAGAACCAGCCAGAATGGAGATAGTCAACATCCTAATCTTGCCACCCCTAGTTCTAAAAATGCTTAATTCAACTCCAGTTAAATGGCAAAAGAGCATGCATGAAGAGCAAATGTTTGGAATCAGGCAGAGCTAGGTTCCAATCTAGCCGGACCTTAGGCAAACAACAAATTCCTGCTGAGCTTCCATTTCCTCCTCTATGAGGTTGGAATGAATATAGAATACCACCCCACTAGAATTGTTATGGGTTGACCGAAAAAATATATATAACAGGGCTCCTGGGTGGCTCAGTCAGTTAAGCGTCTGCCTTCAGCTCAGGTCATGATCCCAGGGTCCTGGGATCAAGCCCCTCATCAGGCTCTCTGCTCAGCAGGGAGCCTGCTTCTCCCTCTCCTTCTGCCTGCCACTCTACCTACTTAGGATCCTTCTCTCTCTCTCTGTCAAATAAATAAATAAAATCCAAAAAGTAAAAAAAAATATATATATATATAACACATTTAGCGCTATGCTTGGCATGCAGTAGATACCCAATCAATAAAAGCTATTATATACAGTAGTATTTATAAACGTTTTCTAGCTTTCTTTGAAAATCAACTGATAATGTAGTCATAGATGATGGTCAATAAGAATTTGAGCAGCATTATTCAGGGGACTAAGGCAAGAAAAGACCACTGAAATAAGCCAGAGAGTTAAAGTGGACAATAAGGGAAACTAAATCGGGGTGGAAAGGAATGCAACAGTCCTAGTAGAGTAAATGAATTGTTTTGTTTTGTTTTCCTCCAAGGAAACATTACCGGGAGTCTCCCTTTTAAGTTATGGTTTTTTTAATTAATAGATTTTTTTGAATAGAGTAGTTTTAAGCTTACAGAAAATATAAATTCTCTTTAGAGTCACAAAGGTCAGTGCTATTGGACCCATGAAAACGTTGAAAATAGTTGAAAAGCATAAAGCACTATACAGATAGAAGGTATTATGAATAAATAATGAGCAGCGCCCAAAATCTAGTTAACACACCACAAAGAGAAAAATCAACCGACCTGATCTACCTAGATTTTTAAAGAGCATCAGGGGTAAAATTTATGCAACTGCTGGCAAAGTTGTGTGCCCTGTTACGGCAAACTTTCCAGGGGACTGATGGATTGCCTATCTGAATTCTCTCTAAAAGAAGAATTACAGGCATAGCTGTGGAAACTTACTGATAGGGAGTATCACACTATCCAGGACAAACTAGTTCAATTTGTAATTACAGGGTAAGACCATTGAAAAGTGTATAAACAAATCCTGCTGGGGAAAAGGCACCATAGCTTGTAAAGGAATTCATATAGGAATATCATGAGGTTTTTAGAGAAATAATGACGATTGTGCCAAAGGGAAAACTAGTGGGTAAAATTTCTAAATATAAGACTTCCCCCAAATCATTATGTACAGAGCCATTTCCTACTAATTAGTAAGAAATTTTGATTGGACCATCACTGGATTGGCACTACTTAAAAAAATATATATAGGGAGCTGGCTTAAAATGAAGAAACAGGGTATAGGAATCAATAAGCATGTCTTAATTTGGAGAAGCATAAACAGCATTTCAGAGATCCTTCTGTGCTGGGACAATATATTTAAATTTTACGGAAGTAATCTGGAAGAGAGACTACCAGGTTCATAGGTGATACTGAGTTCTTCCAAGTAGAAAATGCCAGCAATAACAATGGAGAGAATGGAAGAGAAAATCTGAAAGTTTGGGTAAGGAGGCAGAAAGGTAGCAGCTCTCATTCTTTTCTACTTAATGCCCAGGAGTACTGAACCCGCTTTTAAATGAGCAGGGTTACAGAGAGATGTTGTTAGTTAAGGAAGTGCCATTGACACAAGGAAGGCTCCTTGTAGCTGAAGTCTCACTGTTCACTCTAAAGTAGGTTCTAGGTGAAACATCGAGTTGGCCCACTTTCTCTCTCTGTCCAAACTGGGATGTTCTGTCATTCCAGAGAAGTATTCCTGTAGGAGCAGGAAGGGCAGAAGAACTGTGAAGAGAGGCTCTCCCCTGATGGGAAAATGTTTTGTGTTGGTTTAACCAAACATTGTAATTAGGTACCCTAATGTACTTGTAAGGGCTCAGTTAACTCAGAGGCAAGGTTTGAGGCCAACTATGAGTGAGATCTCGAAAGTCTTTTGAGGGGTGACATGAACATTTGTGCAAGGAAGGCATTCTTAAAAAGCCAGGAGTTTTCTCTAGCACCTGTGGGATAAATCCAGAGTCAACAATAATTTGCAGTCCAGTTCATGGATGGAAGACACTAAAATGCAGTACTTCAGAAGGATTCAGAGTTCACTGGGCATGAAGTAGAAAGGATTGTGTATTTGAATGCTAGGGTCTCTGTTTTTGCTTCCTCTTTCTTTCTTTCTTTCTTTCTTTCTTTCTTTCTTTCTTTCTTTCTTTCTTTCTTTTCTTTCAGATTTTATTTATTTATTTTTTTGACAGAGAGAGCACAAGCAGAGGGAGAGGGAGACTCAGGCTCCCCACTGAACAGAGAGCCCAATGTGGGTCTCAATCCCAGGACCCTGGGATCATGACCTGAGCCGAAGGCAGACACTCAACCGACTGAGCCACCCAGGTGCCCCAGTTTGCTTCCCTTTTATATTTGATAAGATCAGAGGGTTGGTATGCCTCTGTGTAAAACTCTGCTTTAAAGGAGGATGCAGGGGGGCGCCTGGGTGGCTCAGTTGCTTAAGCGACCGCCTTCAGCTCAGGTCATGATCCCAGGGTCCTGGGATCGAGCCCCGCATCGGGCTCCCTGCTCAACCGGAAGCCTGCTCCTTCCTCTCCCACTTCCCCTGCTTGTGTTCCCTCTCACGCTGTCTCTCTCTCTCTCTCTCCCTGTCAATTAAATAAATAAATAAATGAATAAAGGAGGATGCAGGGGCGCCTGGGTGGCTCAGTCGTTAAGCGTCTGCCTTTGGCTCAGGTCATGATCCCAGGGTCCTGGGACCGAGCCCCGCATCTGGCTCCCTGCTTGGTGGGAAGCCTGCTTCTCCCTCTCCCACTCCCCCTGCTTGTGTTCCTGCTCTCCCTATCTCTTTCTCTCTCTCTCTCTGTCAAATAAATAAATAAAATCTTTAAAAAAATAAAGGAGGATGCATTTTGGAAACAACTTTGGAGTCAGTTTCTCTAATTCTTATATATTCTAATGTTTCTTTTCCATGTATATAGTTCCTTTTAAACAATTGATCATAAAAGGAGTAGGAAGAATGCAATTAATTTTCACATCAGTAAAAGAAACAAAAACTGACAGTTGCCTTTCATATATAAAGAGCACATTGACTAAGCATTTGCGATGTACCTGTATTTTATACTTCATTTAATTATTACAGCAAGCCTTTCAAGTGCTATTACCATTCACCTTTTGGAGACTGGGAAACTGAGGGTCAGAGATATTAAATAATGTATCCAGTGCCACCTGGCCGGACTAAGAGAACTGAAAACCCAAGGTCTAACCCAAAGTCTAACTGTTCTCAATATCCCTAAATATATAAGAACTTACTGAGATCTTCAAAGCTCATGTTTGTATTTGATTGTAATTTATATTAACATAACAAAAAGAAGTTTCATGAAAATACTTTCTCACCTTTAACCTTTAATCATCTTTAATCTCTACGTTAAGAATCTTTCCATTTTATTCTACATGCAGCTTACCCTGTTAGTAGAACATCCACCATCATAGATTATAAAAACTATTTCAACAGGGACATATTGCTGAATGTCATGACTATTCATGTGCTGGTTCTACTGCTTTCAAACAAATTTGTTTTGTGGTGCCCACTCTATTGCATTTTTGAGTAGGTTGTAAATCTTGTTAAAACCAATAAAAATATAATTTCAGAATGTTTCAAAAGCAATCTCTCATGTCACTGGAGTCTCAAATGTTTTTCTGTTTCTACTTCCTTCTTATACAGTGCAAAAGAATTCTGATAAGAATAATTTTATCTTTAGATATAACATTTTTTCTAATTACAAAAAGTAAGACTTGATGACTTGGAAGGATTGAGAATATGTATAAAGGTATAAAGAAAAAAAATCCAAAATTCCATTATACACAGATAAAAAACATGATGAACATTTTCATGTACTTCCCTTAAATAAATATGAGATCAAAATTTAACTGTGGCTTAATTTGGAGTGGTTGAAGAATTTCAAGTAATTTAAAATTATATATATATACATTTTAAGTATATATATATTATGTGTGTATATATTCATCTAAAATATTCACTGAAGCTTTCAAATACTTTTTCTAAAGTTATCCCATTTCTTTAAATGGTGACTATGAGACATTATGATTATAAGCAAAAATTTGGCCCACTCGTCTAGTTGAAAATTGAAAAAAATAAATTAATGTGATTTTTATGTAGTAGAAAATTTGAATTTTTGCATGTTTCAATTTTATTTTTTTCTGTTTAGAAAGATAATATGTGGTCACTATAAACAAAGCGAAAAACACATGTAAGTAAAAAAATAGGTAACATTTGTTGGGCGCCTTCTATGTGCCAGGCATTGTTCTAAGGGTTTTATTTATATTAACTCATTTAATCCTTATAAGAACTCTATACAGTAGGGACGATCATTTATTATTTCCATTTTACAAGCGAGAAAACCCAGTCTTCAAGAGGCTAATCTGTGGGGCACCTGGGTGGCTTAGTCGTTAAGCGTCTGCCTTTGGCTCAGGTCATGATCCCAGGGTCCTGGGATCCAGCCCCGCATCGGGCTCCCTGCTCTGCGGGAAGCCTGCTTCTCCCTCTCCCGCTCCCCCTGCTTGTGTTCCCTCTCTCGCTGTGTGTCTCTCTCTGTCAAATAAATAAATAAAATCTTAAAAAAAAAAAAAAAGAGGCTAATTTGCTTGAAGTCTTGGTTTACCTGGAAAACTGTTAAGCTGAACTAGCATGGTTTTTATTTATTCATTGAGTTGTTTGTTTTAATAGGAAAATAAAGATGAAGAATTAGGGCCTGCCATGAAATTGTATCTTCATTTCAGAAAAGAAAAGATAGCTCAACATGATGTTTTTTTAGATAAACAAAGGTAAAGGTAGGGGTGTGAATGTGGATGTAGGAGGATCTGGACCTGGCTGAGACTTTGAAGGACAGGTTAATGGATCACTGTCAAGGACACATAGTTATTAAATGACAGAGGTGAGATCCAAACCCAGGCAGGATGTCCCCAGAGCTCAATTAACCACTCCCTAAATTGCCTCTATAAAGTATAATGAGGAAAGCCTTCAAGAAGAAAGCCAAAAGTCCTCTGATTCCATGAGTCAAGGACAACAACTGCCATCATTTTGTAAGTGTATTTCCAGACCCTTTTTGATGCAAAGCTTAACTGCAGTTGACCTAAGTTTTGGCAGAATGTCCTGTGATCCTCTTGGAACATGAGCCCACGTGAAGCTTGTGAGAAACTTCCTCAAGGCCATTTCTCATTGGTCTCCATATCTTTCCAGGAGAGTACATGAGACTGTTTCTCACCATCTCCTAGGTTCTAAGAAGGCATGAGGTTTTCTGCCTTCTCCTCTGCGATGCAATTATGATGCTAACTACCTGGAGTTAGGTCAAATTTCACAGCAGGCGCAGCCCCAACCCTCCTCCCCCACCCACACACACACATGCAAGGCTACCCTCATTTTGGACACCAGCTGATAGTTCCCAGACCCTCGTCCCAACTTCTGACCAACTAGCCACAAATTCAGGAGTTCCCACTATCCCCTCAAATTTGATAATTCGCTAGAACAACACAAGAGGACTCAGGAAAGCACTACACTTATGATTGTAGTTTTATTATAAAGCATACAAAGCAGGACCAGCCATCTGAAGAGACCCACGGGGCAAGTTCTAGAAGGGTCCTAAATATGGAAGTTTCAGGTCCTCAGGATGTATAACTGCCCCTCACATCAATGTACAATTACCAACCAGGGAAGCTCACCTGAGCTTCTGTGTTCAGAGTTTTTATTGAGGTTTCTTTAAGTAGGCATGATTGACTGAATCATCAGCCAAATGATTGAACTTAGTCCCTAGTCCCTTTCTCCTTCCTAGAGGTTTGGCTGATATCACCTAGCTCAAAGCCCCAACTCTCTAATCACATGGTTGGTCTTTCCGGCTGGCCAGCCCCCAGCCTGAGTTTTCTAAATAGCATAAACTTAGGTCTGATCCAAGGCGCCCACCATACATAACAAAGATGTTCTTATCTCTTAGATTTCAAGGATTTAGAGGTTAACTCCCAGATGCCATCAGTCACATTCTTTACTATACCACATCCCCACCCCCTTAGCATACAACTGCAAGGCTGCAGCGAGTCAGCTCATCAGCAACAGGGTACTCCATTTCTCCTGTTGCTTTGTCATCTAGCCCCTTTTGTTTCTGTGCTATTCTGTGGGGAAAGGGACATGGGGAGCTGGCCCCTTTGCTGTTCTTGCTTTTGTTATCTTTTTTTTTTTTTTTTTTAAAGAAAAGACCTAGACCAGAAGATTATTAGCCAACCTACATAAGAAGGGATATGGTTTTTTTTTTTAAGATTTTATTATTTATTTATTTGAGAGAGAGAGAAAGAGAGCACACGCACAAGCAGGGGGAGTGGCAGGCAGAGGAAGAAGCAGACTCCCTGCTGAGCAACGAGCCCTAGCGGGACTCGATCCCAGGGTCCTGGGATCATTACCTGAGCTGAAGACAGACGGTTAACAACTGAGCCACCCAGGTGTCCCTCTTGCTTTTGTTATTTATGGAAGTAATAAGCTGTCTGAATTTTAAAAACCTTATGGGGTTTTTTGTTTTTTATTCTTTTATTTATTTTGGTTTTATCTTGTTTTGTTTTTACCAGCCAAATCTATTAGCCTGCTTGACCTGTCATGTACAGAAATAAGAAAATCTGCAAGAGGACAATTATGGGTGATTAAGATGTTTAATTTGTTTTAGCCATTTTGATTTATAAGAACACTCAAATGGAGTTATTCAGTAGGCTAGATGAAGGAAAGAGGAGAAAGGCAACTGTGCAGTGGCAACGAATGACATCAGAAGAGAGGATGTGTTTTTTATTTTTTTATTTTTATTTTTTAAAGATTTTATTTATTTATTTGACAGAGAGAGACACACAGCGAGAGAGGGAACACAAGCGGGGGGAGTGGGAGAGGGAGAAGCAGACTCCCCACAGAGCAGGGAGCCTGATGCGGGACTCGATCCCAGGACCCTGGGATCATGACCTGAGCCGAGGGCAGTCGCTTAACCGACTGAGCCACCCAGGCGCCCGAGGATGTGTTTTTTAAAGGAGACAGTGTAGAGAAGCTAACGGTGAAGGACTACTTTGATGTGAGCTCAGACTTGAGCAGTCATAAAATCTTTGAATAAAAAATGACTTTGGGTGTGTTATATGCAACCTCTTACCTGATACAAGCATCTTTTCTATATCATCCCAACAAATGATCATACAGCTAGTGTCTGCTTCAAAATACAGGGAGGAAGAGCTAGGCCAATGACTGTCAGGGCAACCAATTCTATTCATACAGATCTGAATGTTTTTGCATTCTTGAGCTTAAACCTGCCTTTCACTATTTTTACTGTCGATCCTTTACTACCTTACAGAGCACATATTCACATAGCTGATACCCGTTCTTTGTGATAGACATGCTATGAAGTCAGCCAGTGTGTCTCCCCTGGGTTTTGTCATCAGCAAATTAAACATCTACCTTCACCAACAACTCACATGGCTTTGTCTTGGTTCTCAC
This sequence comes from Mirounga leonina, assembly GCF_011800145.1. Lineage (NCBI taxonomy): Eukaryota > Metazoa > Chordata > Mammalia > Carnivora > Phocidae > Mirounga > Mirounga leonina. Next base: position 50,533,085 of record NW_023270426.1, on the reverse strand, counting down.
CATCTTGGTTATCTTGCTATCTCATCAGCATCTTTATTAAAATAGAATATCTGCATGCATTTGCATCAGTGGAGAGTACAATGAAATGACTATTTCCAATAAAATACCTTATTTTAATTTCTACTCTTTTTATAAATGTATTTTTAACCGTGAATTGTCTTCTTTATAAAAGGAGTTGAAGGAGATAGGAAAATGAAATGTATGTTGGTGCCTTATTCTGTCCTCCTGCAATGGAATTTTAAATGTATTTGTGTGTTTTAAACAGTATTTTTATTTTTATTTATTTATTTATTTTTTTAAAGATTTTGTTTATTTATTTGAGAGAGAGAGAGAATGAGAGAGAGCACATGAGAAGGGGGAGGGTCAGAGGGAGAAGCAGACTCCCCGCCGAGCAGGGAGCCCAATGTGGGACTCGATTCAGGGACTCCAGGATCATGACCTGAGCCGAAGGCAGTCGCTCAACCAACTGAGCCACCCAGGCGCCCCTAAACAGTATTTTTAAATAATTTGATTTGGTTTTGTATTATGAAAATAATATATGTATAAGGTAAAAAAAAAACCATGCAAATAATACAAACGGTATAAGGGAATAAAAAAAAAATCCCCCTCTCTGTCACATTTACAATCCCACTCCTTAAAGGTAACCACAATTCAATTTACTTTATTCATCCAGAATTCTTTTTCTATATTAGGCATCTTTCCATATCAGCACTATGGATCTACCTCATTCTTTGTAATGACTGCCTGATACTTTATTATATGGTCATGCCAAATAATAAAATGGTCAGTTATTTACCAGTCCCCTATTGATGGACATAGAGGTTCTTTCGTCTTTTTTTTTTTTTAAATTTCATAGCAATACAGAAAAAAAAACTTGCGTGTCTTTGAGTATTTGAGAAAGCCTATCTGTAGGATAAATTTCTTATAGTAGAACTGCTGTGTCAAAATTTGTGTATGTCTTCAAGGGTACACCAATTTACATGCCTACTAAGAGTGTGTGGTAATGTTTGTTTTTCCATATGCCAAACTTTAAAATAAGTGCTAATCTAATAGTTGATAAATGAAATATGATTTGGGCTGGATATTTTCTGTTTGCCCCATCAGATCCACTCTGCACCTTCTTTCCCCCTGCTTTTTGCCTCAGGAGGACAATCTGTATGGACTGTATCACTGGCTCCTGTGCCCTCTTCAAGCTTCCTATATGTCAGGAATAGAACCGCACCAGGAGGAGATGATGGGTCGGGTGGGGAGGAGAGTGAAGTTGAGGTATTTTATTTATTTATTTGGGGTCCCTTCTTGTGGAGTCTCTGTGGGCTGGCTGTGACCTTTAGGCAAAGGACATAGTTCCTCTCCCCTCGATCTTCTCTGCCTTCAGGTTCAAGCCATTGCCCCCTCCTCTTGTCCTTTCGAGCACAGAGGGGTAATCTGCCCTGCTAAGCCAGATATTGCCCTCTCTCTTATGGTTTTCCTATACCTTGCCTCACCTTTGTAAAGAGTAGTATCATATTCCTCAAAACATGTAATTTGAATGTTCTGTTTCCTGCCAGTTCTTGTTCCTGGGAGCTCAGCCTAGAGAGATTCCCCAGCCTCCCCCAGTGATTCTGTGAGTTACATATAACCACTCCAGTAAATCTGTTTGTTCTGGTTAGAGCAGGTTCTGTGGTTCACTCCAGCTAACTGGTTAAGCACGCTGACTAATAAGGTAATTTCTACCTAAAGGATATCTGAAAGTCCAGCAATTTATTTATTCAATAAATGTTTATTGAGTTCCTAGTATGTGCTAGACATTGTCTTGCTATTGTAGATGGAAAAGTAGACAAGATTACAGATACAGTTGCTCTTCATGAGTTTATAGTCTGTAAGAAAATTAATAAATATGTAATATTATTTTAGACAGTGTTGAATATACTGTGAAGAAAATAAAGTAAATCAAGTGGAGGGTGAGCGGCTATGCATATTCTGATATTTTATAATGAGTGTTGAGGAGGTGCCTCTCAAGAGATGCAATTTGAGCGTAGAATTGAATGATGAGGAGGAGTGTGAAGATCTTGGGCATATGTGTTCCAGGTGGCAAAGGCTTTGCATTTGAAATGGTCTTGTCATATTTGAAGAGCAGCAGGAATACCAGAGTGACTTTAGGATGTGTGGCAAATACATGTGGTCTGCTTGCCCAATAGCCATTCCCTCCTCTTCCTTGTTGGGGAGCTCTAATTTGGTTCAGACACAATATGCAACTCAAGGCATGAACCACCACTTGTCTAAGCGAATCATGAAAATCCTGTTCCAAACTGTCAGTGGTTGATTTAGACATAGACATATAACTCAGTCCTGGCCAACGAGACATGAGACAGAATTTTGTGGGGCTTCTTGAGAGTTTTTCTCCCTGGTAAGATACAGGCATAAAGGAGAAAGTTCCTCAGTCTCTTTCTTCTCTTCTTGCTTTGAAAGGCTCTTTGTGAGAATGTGATACCTAGAAATGCAACAGTCTAACAACAACGAGACAACAAACCAGGTTTAAAAGACAACAGATTAAGATGGCAAAGAGCCTGGATCCTAATGATACTTTGGATTTTCCAAACCAACTGTAGGACCACCTACCTTCAGACTTCTTAAGTAATTAAAACAATTTTATAGCTTAGGTCACCATTAGGTGGGGCTTTTGTTTCTTGCAGTTAATATACCAACTCATACACATTAGCAATGGAGGTATGGGGAGGTAAGGTAACCAAAGTAAGAAAGATGGGCAGAAGCCCGTCATGCAATGTCTCTTAGGTCAAGGCGTGGAGTTTGGATTTATTTGAAGGTTAAGACATTTTAGCAGATAACCAAGTCAATGCAGGCATATGATACAGATCTATCTATATTTATACCTATATTTGTATCTATATACTTATTTATTATGTATAGGTGAATATAATTTTTATTAAAATAATATGACTATAAATATATTTACCATTTCCTTTCTAATATTTAGAGAAATTACTATTTAGAGCCAGGTTAAAAGAAATGAAAGGTCTTACAAATAACTCATGAAACATCTTTGCTAAAAATCCCAAATGTTATGAATCTGGGACGCCTGGGTGGCTCAGTCAGTTAAGCGTTTGCCTTCAGCTCAGGTCGTGATCCCAGGGTCCCAGGATCAAGTCCCGTGTCAGGCTCCCTGCCTAGCGGGGGGTCTGCTTCTCCCTCTGCCTCTGCCTCCTGCTTGTGCTTGCGCTCTTTCTCTCTCTCTCTCTCAAATAAATAAATTTTTTAAAGAAATCTTAAAAAAAAAAAAAAGAATCTTTAATTATGTCTGACCTTATGCTTGGGAGAACCTTAGCACCGTTTCTAGGTATTGCTTCTGCCCTCTTTAGTCATGTCAGAGTCTTTACCAATTATGTTCTGCTTCAGAGACTTTTCCAATTGTCATCTGAAGCCCTTATCTCCCTTTGAAATAGCCCCCAATTTCTGCCTCAGCCTTGTCTATTTGTGAAGAAGGCAACTTCCTTTTATAAGCATGGCTAGCCTAAATACCTTGGGTGTTGTTTTTCTCCTAGCTAGCACCAGAAGAATCACAGAATAAGGTAGCTCATTTAAAACATTTTCCTCATGGTTGTCCTGTTCTCCCATTCAGGAAAAAGATTATTGGTTACCATGGCAACCAGCTTCCACAGCATTCCATTCTAAGCAACCACACAGGTATAGCAGGAGCTTTTACTCAACGTTCTTTACTGTCGCTCTCTGCAGATCTGCATATTTTTCCAGCCTGTTCTCTGTAACTGCTGTTTCCAACAATCAAGCTGAAGTTAAGCCAGGTAATTTTTTCAAAGGCACTGCATCCCTATCTATTCTAAATATTTAAAAAACTCACATATATGATTGTACAATGATTTTCTCACAGCACCAACCAAAAACTTTCTGGTATGTTCTTTAATAAGTCTGGGGTTATATTTGCATCTCTTTTATCATATTTTGAAAACAAATAATGAATTTACAGTAAAAATCAGAGCAAAAGATAATTTGATGAGATTATCTCCCATGTGTTCTATATCATATCTTTCCTGAGGATAATGCTCTGACCTCCTTCCCTCCACCACTCTCAAACCCTCTGTTTGTGCACAAACTCAGAAGAGTAAAAATTGTCCTCAATCCATTACTTTGGAGATGCCAAACACTTATACACTTACACCCCTGAGACCATTAACTACCCTGTTTTTGCTCAGAACATTATTAAAAATAATAAAATATGGTTTTAAACAGGCCAAACACATTTTACTGCCACCCAATAATCTGTTTTATTGTGGAGGAGGTGGGATGACTTTGGAGACTCAACTGGATAAATTCTGTTTCCCTACAACTCTTTCATTCTTTTTGTTATTATTACTTCTAGTCTTTGCTGGTTATTTAGTTTCTTCATAACTACATGGCGTAAACTAGGAATCTTGAGATTTCTATTGTAGGCTGAGATATCGTTTAATCTATTATTTCTACCTATGATTTTATTTGAAGCAACAGTGGTATTTTGATAATTAAAAAGAGGCAACTTAAAAGGGAGTTGCTATTACCTAATGTTAAGCAATTAAAAATAAAATCTGGCTTTAACCCTCTTTCTTGAAAAGTCTTTCAATCTCCTCAATGTCTTTTCATTGAAAAAGACATATCTCATGATCAATCTATGAACACCCCATTGAATATTGCCATCTCCTATTAAGGGCATGGAAGTAAACTCTGTAACTAAAACAGATGCCTTCGCCCACAGGTTCTAAAATCAGAGGGTATTCATAAACCTCTCCACAAATTTTCAGAGTGTAGTGGGAAACAGGAACTGTTAAAAATTTGAAACTCTACTAAAGTACTTTCTACCTCTTCCGGGAAGAGAAAATGTATTACTTTCTAGGAAGCTCACTACTTTAAAAAAACATACAATGGGGGTTGGAAATTCATGGTTAGCACTTGGGTTACATCACTGTTTTAGATGATATTTACTTTTAGATGGAAAGCCATGGAATGGTTCTCTGACCCTTCTCAAAACTGTGTTGGAATTGTTTCAAGAGAGCAGAAAAAGCACTTACTTTATAATTATTATTTTCTGAGCAGATAGTCCATGATACATAAAATGTTTTACTTCTTCCTTTGGGTACACAGACATATGTATTCCCTGATACAGTAATCCCATGCCAGCTAGAAAGAAAAATTGACCAACTATTGGTAGACTTTTCTAGGTTGAGAGCAGAGGCCGACATTAAATCATCACAAAAACTTTGGGTAATTACATCATGATGCACAATTAGATTTACATAGAAAAAAAGCTGCTCTCATCTTAAATCAACAAAAGAAGAGACCGTGTAGCTTTGAAAAGTAGAATCTCTAATGAAGGGTCAGCATTCTAAAAGCAGGGAGGCATCTGACATGCTGTTTTGACAGTTGGGTAAAGATGTGGGGGGGATAAGATTGTAAACCAGAGGAAATTCTGTTAAAAGGACAGAATGAAGTGTTTGAAAATGGTAAAGTGAGAGCTTTAATCAACATGGACTAATGGCAAGAGCAGGAAAGAGAACAGTGATTTAGTTTAGATAGTAAATAGTTTGTGGAGAAATTTTATAGAGTAATAACTTAGTTTGTATTTTAATTTGCAAGAGCCAAGGGACGACATTATTTGAAGAATGACAGTTTTATTGTTTTAATATTTTATACATAAGAAGCTCCATTTGGGCGCCTGGGTGGCTCAGTCGTTAAGCGTCTGCCTTCGGCTTAGGTCATGATCCCAGGGTCCTGGGATCGAGTCCCACATCGGGCACCCTCCTCGGGGGGGAAGCCTGCTTCTCCCTCTCCCCCTCCCGCTGCTTGTGTTCCTGCTCTCGCTATCTCTGTCTCTGTCAAATAAATAAATAAAATCTTTAAAAAAAAAAAAGCTCCTATTTATCTGAAATATAAGTTAGCACCAGTTTCTATTAATGTGATAATATATATTAGACAAATTGGCAAGCAGGGGTTTGCTTTATTAATCTTTGTTATATCTTAAAAAATGATTTTCAATATTTTTTTTTAAAGATTTTATTTATTTATTTCACAGAGAGAGACAGCGAGAGAGGGAACACAGGCAGGGGGAGTGGGAGAGGGAGAGGCAGGCTTCCAGCCCAGCAGGGAGCCTGATGTGGGGCTTGATCCCAGGACCCTGGGATCATGACCTAAGCTGAAGGCAGACGCTTAACAACTGAGCCACCCAGGCGCCCCGATTTTCAATATTTCAAATTATAAACAAGATCATGATTTTATAATGTGAAGATAAGCAGAAAGTCTGATTTAGTTGCAAACTGGTCCTAACTTTTTTGGCTGGTGTCCTTTAACATTGGGCAAAAGCCTGGAAAACCAATCTCTTTAATGAGGAATCTTGTGAGTAGTGTAACATTAAAAATTTTTTTTAAAATACATAATATAAATTCCTTAGAGCTTTAGCTTCTTGGATTTAAAACAAATGCATTGATATCCATTTATAGCTCTCCTCTAACAATCACTTTAAAGGTTGGTAATCGTGTGTCCTGGATTTTCCAGGTCACTTCAGATTTCAAATATTTTTTCTGTTGTCAAATGATGTGTACGGATTTTAGTTCGGAAAATGTGGTCACTGAATTTATAGACCAACTCTGAAATAACAATGGCCTTTGGCATTATATAGTAATTCTATTTCTGGGTCATGATTATCAAATTAAACTAAAAGTTCATCATTTGAGACTACCCAATAATAAGCTATCAAAACAATACGGACATTTAAAAACTTTGTAGTAATTGCAATTTGAAAAGCATTCATAATATGATTTATTAACATACATAACTAGTAAATCTATAAATGTCTACTCACCCTTGTCATATAGGAAATGAAAAACAAGGCATATTATAATTACATGCTGTAATTATATGTATTAATATATATATCACATGGCTAGAACTAAAGAATACAAAAATAATCTAAATGAACTTGTGTTAATAGTTAAAAAAATTTTTGGTGGTCTTCCTTATTTTTAATTTCCATAGAATGGACCTCATATTCTTGATAAACTGGAACTGAGAGGGTATACTGGCATCTGCTAGAAATATGACAGTAATTATGAGTGAACTTTTATTTATTTTTTTTATTTTTTATTTTTTTTTTTAAAGATTTTATTTATTTATTCGAGACAGAGAATGAGATAGAGCATGAGAGGGTCAGACGGGGAAGCAGACTCTCTGCCGAGCAGGGAGCCCGATGCGGGACTCAATCCTGGGGCTCCAGGATCATGACCTGAGCCGAAGGCAGTCGCTTAACCAACTGAGCCACCCAGGCGCCCTATGAGAGAACTTTTAAAGTTAAGATTGTCTCACTATCGTATGCCAAAACGTTGCTTTTCTGCAAATGAAAATATTTAGATCATTTGATGGCCTTCCTTACTCCAACCTCAATTACTATCTTTTATAACATTGTACCGCTTGTTCATAGTTTGCTCTTTATTCTTTCGTGATTTGGGTAACCACTAAGTGAAGAAAAAAAGAAGTTTTAAAGTCTACTATGTCCAGAATGGCACTTAATAACTCTTTCAAAAATTAAGATGATTTTTCCCAAGTCTTGTTGGAAATATATCACCAGTGATCAGGCTCTCCTCCTCCATTTCCGTGCTAGTTGAAACTTGAGAAGCCCGGGGACGCTGCTGCAAGAGAGGTGAGAGTGGGAGATAGGAGATCACCCGCTTGACACTTCGGCACTATTGCTACGAATGATTCACTTTTGTTTGGCACATTTGTTGCAGGGAAATCTCCTCCCGCCGCTTCCTTCTCGGGAGCTCCTCTCGGGCTGTCTCCTGTGCTTTGGCCTTTAAGGAGAACCGAGAGCAGGTGGGCACAGAGGCGCTCACCGAGTCCTCCTCCCCCTGCTTCTTCCCTAATTTAGCAGTACTTCCGGCCGCGTGACATCATCCCCCGCACCCCGGTGACGAGAGCGGCGGGTGACGTGTGTGCGGAGAGGAGCGCGCTGACGTTGCTATTTAAAGGTCCTCCTGCGGGGAGGATGGAGACACAGCGCGAGCACCTGGTGTGGGGCGCGGAGGCGGCTGTGGCGGCCGGGAGCGGGGCCAGGAGACAGCGGAGGAGCAGAGCGCACGGTCCGCCCGCCGCTGGCCACTAGGGGAGGGGGGGAGGAAGGAAGGACGGCCTGACGGACCTGCCGGCTGGACTAGCTCCCCACGAGGGCCGGCTCGGCCCCTGACCACCAGCCTTCCCGCCACCGTCGCAGCGGCTGCTTTCTTTCCCATCGCCCGCAGGGCCCCACCGGGCCCTCGGGACGGGTCAGCGCCCCAACCCCCGGCGCCGGCTCGCTGCTCCGCGGCGGCGGCGGCGGCGGCGGCGGCCGCCTCCTGCCCCCTCCCACGAGCGGGGGGGAGGGACCGCTCTCGCCCCCGGCTCTCCCCGCCTCCTCCCCGCCCTCCGCAGCCCGCTTTGCCGCCGCGCTCGGCTCACGCGGGCGGCGCTGACCCGGGAAGCAGCGTCCTCTGCTCCGCGAGCGGCCGGTGGAGGCGGAGGCAGCGGCGGGCTTCAGGCCACCCGGGCCGGCGCTGCTCTGCGGAGCGAGAGCTGGAGGCCGGCGGAGGTGGGCGGTGATGGAAGTGTGAGGAGGCGGCGGCGGGCCCGGGGACTGTGAGGCGGCGCGTGGCGGCGGCGAGGAGCGCGGGTGGGGGCGCTGGAGCAGCGGCTCTCCCGCGGCTTCGAGCCCCGCTCCGCGGCCCCCGACGCGGGATTAGCCGCCCGCCTGGACGCGGGCGGGCGCCGGTTGACCCTTCAGCTCAGTCCAACGCCGCCGCTCGGCCCGCCCTGGCGCTGGGAGCGGGTGCCGGGGACAGCGTGGGGCTTGGCTCTCTGATTCATTCATTCTCCGCCGCCGGCAGCCTCAGACCTGCGGTTCTCCGAAGAGAGGAGGGAAGAGGGGCAGCCGCGAATGAAGGGCCGGGCGCGAGCCGGGCTCCATTGTGCTCGGCGGCGCGGGGCGGGAAGGGGCTGAGGGAGGTGGGATCGGGCCCCCTCCCCCTGCTCCCCAGCGTGCGCTGCGCCCCCAGCCTGCTGCCAGCCTGGAAATGGCTCCGTTTATTCTCCTCGGGAGAATGAATCGATCCTGCCCAGCCTTCTCTTCCTCCTCCCCACCTCCTCTCTGCTCCGAGTCTTAGGAGGGGAAACGTTGAAAAGACTCCAATGTGGAGTGCCGTGCACATCGCGAGCTGTTGGGTTTGCACCTCGAGGAGATTTTTCTATATAGCTTTTTCTAACGTGACCGCAGGGAAGCAGTGGCATTACTGCTTTTAGGATTTTTATTTTCTCCTAGGGATCTCTATAAAGTGCACGTCGCATTGGGTTACACGCTCCACCCCCAAGGGAACTGGTGTGGTGGAGAAATTTGAACCCGCAGCCTTAGTAGCCAAAAGGCCGAGTTACCTGGCTTTCCCAGAGTGTCGAGGAGGACATGAGCGAAATGACCACCGAACTCATTTTTTATAGGACTCGGTGAAGCTGGATTCTGCGTTTTCCGACAGACACGTAGACTCATTTCGTGGAATAGAGTTGACCGCTGTCTCCTCCGCGCAGCATTTTAACTCTAATTTAAAGCAAATGCCACCTCTGTTTGAACGTTTTGGTATCTACGAGAGAAATCATTTTACCTAAGGGAACTAATTGAATTGTCAGCACCACTGAAATACCTCCAGAAAAGGATCTCGGGGGGTGGAAAAGCAACTGCGAAATAACAGACGGAGAAATTCCTTTGGAAGTTATTCTGTAGCAGAAGAACAGAAACTTCAGAGCAAGTTTTCATTGGGCAAAATGGGGTAAGGATTTTTGTGCCTAACATAGCTTTGAATCTGTTTATATGTGTTGTTGAGCGGTGGTGGTGATTGTGTTTTATGTTTTCAAACAAATTAGCTACTTTGCTAAGCTGGTCGTACGTTAAAAATGTAGCTGTGTTAACCTTTTAACAAGTTATTTTTATAGAGTGACACCAGAGGTCATAATTAAGGAACATCCATAATTTGTAACCAGACTATAGTTTTATTAGTAATATTTAGGTAGGCAACACATTCTGTACTTTTCTGGTCAGGCTGCTGCCGCAGTTTGTAATTAAAATCATATTGTCAGGTTTTGTTGCCCATATCTTTGAGAGAGAAGTACTGCGTTCTCTCAGTACTTTGAGAATAATCAGTTACACAAGGGAACAATTGTAAAGGAATGAGTGGTTGGACTTCAGTCCTTGAAAATGATCCAGTGTAAATTGTGGCCTCCAATGTGCCCTCTGTTTTGCCCTTGAATATCCCAAGCTAACATGCAGGATTGATTTATTGGGGCATTAACACGAAGGTCTGAAATTTTTACCGATGTGGTCTTCCCAGTGCCAGTGCACTTGGTGGATCGGAGCTTGAATAGGAAAAAGCTAATTTTCTGTTGAAGGAACTTGCACTTGTTCTCCATTTCTGCTCTTAAGCTCAGGTCTTCGGTTTGTGTTAACAGTGTCAAGTCTACACCTTTCGGTACCAAAGTCAGCCAAGAGTGTGTTTTCCAACCTTTCATTAATTCTTCACACAGTAACTTGATAAAATGCTAGTGACTCTTTGTAATGTAAGCCAGAAACTCCTAATGTATTAATGGGGTAATGATGTAGTCATTTCATTGACAGATTGTCCATACTTTTTGTCAGAGGAACTTCCAGAATTTTCTCTCTCTCTCTCTCTCTCTCTTTGTGGTTGAACAAACAAATCTAAAGTGTAATTAAGGGACAGGGATTGAGAGGATAGACCACAATTTATTGTGACAGTTTAGGGGGATGCACACCTCCACTTTCTTTTTTGAAACTTTCAGAGGAAAGTTCTTGGACAGTATTACCTTTTTTTGTTGGAGTTAGAATTTGAAGTTTATTAACATGAAAAAGTTTGAAAATGTAGAACATATGTCGTAGGAGTTCTTCATCAGGAACTAATGAGAAAGTGATAATTGTTTTTGAAACTTAAATGGCAAGTGATGAGAATATATATAACTTGCATGATTTGGGGTAGTGCTAAGCAATTAAAATACCTTATTCTTAATGTTGCTGCTATTTGTAGCTTGGTGATCTGAGGCAAATTATTTAACCTCTGTGGACTCTTTGTTATCTGTAAAATGAAGGCATTAGATGATAAGCTTTAACATTTTTTCCATTCTGTAAAATGAAATTTTTTTTTCTTCCTTTCTATTTTAATGATTACTAGTTGGTTTCTTAAAGTAGATCTTTCACATGCAGAGATTGTTTTCTCTAAGCAGTTTTTAGCACATCAGCTGCAAAGCAATGGCATTTAAAAGTGTTTTGGATGAATTGCACCAATTTTAATAAGGGAAAATACGGAAAGTACTGCTATTTAAAACCTTTGAAATATGGCTTCCCTTGAGAATCTGCAGCTCTTCTGTTTGAAACATGTCAGAGCAAAAAAAAAAAAATGACAATTTTTCATGTTGAAGGCTGCATTCTCTCTAGACTGTAGATTGGTAGCATCATGGAAGAAAATTGGTTTTCCACAGTCTTTAAGCTGCATGATTGCTCATCATTTTACCAAGGAAAGTTTGGGATGAACTTGCTACCAAGGGGGCTGGTATTTAAAATATGAAAATAAGCCCCCAAACACGGCACACATTATTGATACTTCAGTATAATTAAATTTATTTACAAACTGATTTATTTGTTTTTTTCCTAATAAAGTTTAGACGTAGACTAGAGCAGAAAAAGCATTTCTGCATTAGTTTTCTGAAAGTGTGTGTTTAGGGCTCACTGATAGTGATTTGTTTCATCTGAGTTGTCAAGAGAAGCTGAATGGGTGGAAATAGGAGAGAAGAGAACGTAGAGAAGGCATTTGTGGAAGTTTTCATACTCGGTAGGTGTTTATACCTAATAAGTGTTTGTGGAATAAGGGTAGCCTCCTGTACCTATTTAAACCAAAAGAAAATGGTGTGTGTGGTTTTTTTTTTTTAATTTTATTTATTTGAGGGAGGGAGAGAGCATGTGCACACGAGCCTGTGCATGAACAGGAGGGGAGGGGCAGAGGGAGAGGGAAAAGCAGGCTCTCTGCTGAGCAGGAAGCCCAATGGGGGGCTCAAACCTAGGACCCCGAGATCATGACCTGAGCTGAAGGCAGATGCCCAACCAACTGAGCCACCCAGGTGCCCCAAAAAGAAATGGTATTTTAAGTGGCTTTTAAAGTTTTATCCAGGCAATCTTAAATTACCTTACTTTAATGGGTATATAAAATTTAATATTGTGAGTGACGAGTTTCACATTTTTTTAATGTATTTTTGACTGTTAAGTTATAATAAGAATTTTTCTTTGCCTTAACTATGGATATAATTGCAGATCTAGGGGCAAAGTTTGAGCAAAAGGAATTCTTTTTCTTTTTTTTTTTTTGAGAGCGAGTCCGCAAGCCTGAGTGGGGGAGGGGCAGAGGGAGAGGGACAGACTCTCAGGCAAACTCCCTGCTGAATGGGGAGCCAGACACAGTGCTGGATCCCAGGACGGTGAGATCATGACCTGAGCTGAAATCAAGAGTTGGATGCTCAACTGACTGAGCCACCTAGGAGCCCCTAGGAATTATTTTTATCCTTAAAGAAAATGGGTGATGGGGCGCCTGGGTGGCTCAGTCGTTGGGCGTCTGCCTTCGGCTCAGGTAATGATCCCAGGGTCCTGGGATCGAGCCCCGCATCAGGCTGCCTGCTTCTCCCTCTCCCACTCCCCCTGCTTGTGTTCCCTCTCTTGCTGTGTCTCTCTCTGTCAAATAAATAAATAAAATCTTTAAAAAAAAAAAAAAAGAACGAAAGAAAATGGGTGATGAGTTTAGGCAGAAAACCAACCTGGCTCCTGTAATAGTAGTTGATGAACCATTGTGGAAATGGAAAAGAACAGCTGAAACTGACAGTTGGCAGTCTGTCAAACTATCTTGGATGCTGCCTGAACTGTTTTTAATTACGAAGGCAGTTGAAGTGTTGGCTTGTGAAATAGGTGAATCAGACCCCCTAAAAATGAGAGCATTCATATATGTGAGATAAAGTCTGTAAAAAGTTGCACAGCCCCGGCAAGGAGAGCCTGTTAGGTACAACCCCCAGTCCTCCCAAGTAGTAGCTCATAATGAGAGCTGTGAGTCAGGAACTATTTCAGAGGCAATAGAAATCAAGTAACTTCAGTGAGTTACTTCATGCTACCTTTTGTTTTGCATAGCTCCTATTGACAATTTAGTGCCATCCACAGGGAATAGAGAACCTTCCCCTCCTCCCTTGACACCCTATTGAAAGTTATTTATAAAATGTGATTCTCTATGCTAATAAGGTCTATTAGTGCTCTTCTGATTGATCTCACCTGCCTGTGGGAACCTCTGGAAACCCTTTTCTCTGCCTTTCCCCTGATAACTTCCTGAAGCATGGAAGTGGGTGCTGCTGCATTGCAACCTGACCTGAGTCCTTTCTTTGCTGAGAGAGGAAGCTGACACCTTTTTCTGCCTCAGGCTACTGGGGGCTGAGGCAAAAATGTGGAAATCTTGATTCAGCACTGGCATATGAATGGCCTTTGTTGAAAAGGCAACCACTCAATCATTTCTAACATCAGAGAAGTTAGATGCAAGTCCTAATTCTTTGTTCATTTTACTCATTTTGAACCCCTTTCATGTGGCATGTTCAGCAGCTCAGTGCTCCTAATACAGAGACTCGTAAAATTTGCTCCTTCCCTCAGAGAGTTTATAGTTTAGAAGCTGGGAAGACAGGCCTGAAATTAGAAAGTACAGTGAAATGTCTAAGGGGCTACATAGAAATACAAAGTATGTGTAGCATTAGCTCCTGAGGGAAGGATAAAAAAGCTTTTGTGGAGGAGGTAATAGGTATTAAATAATGAAAGCTGAGAGCAGGTGGGCCTTGTAGACAAATGAGAGGCCATTCAAGGCAGAGGGTACAGTGTGATTGACAGCACTGAGACTAGGAATTGCAGCAAAGTTGGGCTTGACAAACTTGGCTCTTTGGGCTGTGGTAAGAGATAGACCTAGAGCCTTATGCAGGGGCCAGGTTAGAAGGCCTGTGGACCAAACAAAAGCTGGTGTATTTCAAACTTTTTTTGGCAGTGACCCATTACAGTAGGATACACATTTTTACCTCACAACCTAGTGCACACATAAATAAATGATAAAATGTCACAAAATAATACCTTTGTGTGATGCGTTGTAGTATTTTCTATTTTTAAAAAAGAATGACTTTTGAGATCCAGTAAGTTGATTTAACAACCAAGTGCTAACAACTGGTAATTTGAAAAACACTGCTCTTGGCTGTGGGAGTCACTAAAAGGTTTAAAGTAGAGTAGTTACATGAAGGGTCAGGGAAGTAGGATGAAAAAATAGTTTTAAAAATCGTTGAGAATTTGGTTTTGTATGTTGTATCCTGTGAAACACTGAGCTGGAGCAGTGAACTGTAGCTAGGCAGGGGAAATGGATAGCTGAACAGGGCCTAGAAATTCCAGGGTGGAGGGAAAGGAGGGATGTTGGTGAGTTGTGTGTAGTTGTCTGAGTGGGACTTTTTCAGGATTAGGACATTTCATGTGCAGGGGTAAAAATGTAGGAAATGGCATCATATATTCCTGGTTGAGCTGGTCATTTGGATGGGCCATGAAATAGTGAATGTGAGAGTTTAAAAAGGACTTTCTAGCTAGCATACAAATTGCATGGAAAGTAAGAGAACTCATTCCCCCAGCAAGTAATTAAAGGATATTTGGAGTTGCTGGTAAGATTTGCCTTGTAAGCTGAAAAGTTACTTCACCTGTGACTAAGAATTATAATTTTAAATCTATCAATATAAGGATGTCAACCATAAAAGTAGAAGAGTTTGCATATTTTGAGAAGAGGTGCTTTCCCCCCAGTTTATTAAAATATAATTGACATATAATGTATTAATTTAAGGAACACAATGTAAAGATTCAACACATATGTCGTCTGACAGGATGACCAAAGTAGGTGTATTAACATCCATCATCTCACATAGTTACAGATTTTTGTTTCTTGTGAGGAGAACTTTCATCAGAATAGGTTTATTTTTTTTTTTAATTTATTAATGGAATAATTGAGCTCCCCCCTACTCTCATTGATATTTGCAAGAACTCATTTTTTGTCTTTAGGGATTTTTCAAGGCAAGATCACCCTTGCTCTTTCCACATGTCCTTTTCCCTTGATTTATAACCTATTGTTCCATATAGTGAGGGCTTTTAACTGGTTCCTTTCTGCCCTTATTTCTTTTTATCTTTGTGACTCCATTCCTTTTTCTCTTGTCTAAGTGACATAGCATGTATAATAGCAGAGGACCTTCAAGGCTTTTCCCCTGGCTACAATGCTTTTACCCACATGAAGGTGCTGGAAAAAATTAAAGCCCGTTCCTATTCCCAAACTCCCCTCTCTCTAAACTGCTTCTGCAGTTTTCCCTCTACCTCCCAGCTTCAGTTTGCTTCAATTTTGGGATTGGCTGTGCTCATCCAAATGCCCCTCCCCAAAAGAAAACTGGAGAACTTTTCTTTTCCAAATTTGGTGGTAATGGCCACCAATTTGGTAATGGCCTACCCATCCATTCTCAACTGATATAAAACATGATCTCTATATGGGATAACAAATTAGCATGCCAAAATGTAGGAATATTGTTATTTAGATTTACAAATAAGATATTTTATAATATCTTAAAAAAAATACTAGGGGTGCCTGGGTGACTCAGTCATTAAGCGTCTGCCTTCAGCTCAGGTCATGATCCCAGGGTCCTGGAATTGAGCCCCACATTGGGCTCCCTGCTCAGTGGGAAGCCTGCTTCTCCCTCTCCCACTCCCCCCTGCTTGAGTTCCCTCTCTTCCTGTATTTCTGTCAAATAAATAAATAAAATCTTTAAAACAAACAAAAAAAACCCTAGATCCAAGGGCACCTGGGTGGCTCAGTCATTTGGGCATCTGGCTCTTGATTTTGGCTCAAGTCATGATCTCAGGGTCCTGGGAGGGAGGTCTCTGCCCTCACTGGGGAGTCTGCATGAGATTCTCTCTTACTCTCCCTCTGCCCTTCCCTCTTGTGTTCTCTCTCTCTCAAATAAATAAATCTTAAAAAAAAAAAAAAAAAAAAAAACTAGATCCTATTCTACAGTTTTAAAAATGAAAATAAAAACTTTTTTGAATAGTTACATATTTAACAGGGCATAAATTGAGAGGAGGAGAATTAAGATTATGGTACTTGAGTATTTGGACAAAGCTCTTAGAATGTATAAACTAGTCAAGGTCAGTTATTTAAGTATCTTTGTAAATTAATTTGGGGGAGGAACAAATATTAGAGGTGGGATTATTTGGGAGACAGAATGGATATAGTATATGATGTTGTTGGCTCTGGCCTGAGGTTTTTTTGGTTTTTTTTAAGATTTTTATTTATTTGAGAGAGACGCAGAGTGAGCATGAGCAGGGCAAGGGGCAGAGGGAGAAGCAGATTCTCCATTGAGCAGGGAGCCCCATGCAGGGCTTGATTCCAGGACCCTGAGATCATAACCTGAGCTGAAGGCAGAGGCATAAATGAACGAGCCACCCAGGCATCCCTGGCCTGAGGTTTTTATAAGAACTGAAGTAGTGATTTTGAGTAGCATGTTAAGATATGGTTATGTTATTCTTAAAAACAAAGTGTAGACGTTAATCCTCTTAAAAACATCCTTATTAATCCTATTTTTATTTATTTCACTTATAATCTTATTTCCTTTATTTTGATTTCCTGTCTCTAGAATGTAATTACTAAACCTTCACAACAAACTTGCAGACCTGTCATGAGTCAACAACTGTACACACTAAAAATTCCTTTTCCAGATAGAAATATAGAAAGGATGTGTTTAGGGGAAAATCTTAATTTTGGTTCAGCACAGTAATTTAATAATTTTGAAATGAAGTCAACGTATCAGAGTAGTGTGACTTTTTTCTTTTTGGGGATTACAGAATCATGAAAGTTGGTTTAGGCTAATTACCTGAAATATTATTCATGACAATTAAAGGATTGACAAAAGAAACTGTCGTTATAAGTAGTTGGTAAACTCAGTTTAGTTTTAAGTGAGTGTCTCAGATAAAAAGATGATTAAATCTCAGAAGGTCCAACCTCCCTACTGCCATGTGTTTTTTTTTTTTCTGACCTTTGGTGTTTAGTTGAAATACATATTTTTAGTTTCTAGATTGTTTGTTATTTAGGATTAATCCAATTTACTGGACAAAAAAGTAAGGAAAATGAATTCCAAATACTTAATATTTCTTGATACAACTTTTAAGAGATTTTAAATAGCCTTATTTCTCAGTAAGGACTTTTTTAGTTTAAAGAAATGTGCAGTTTCTTGTTTGTGTTGCATATTTGTAATGCCTTATGATTTGTGGCTTATACAGTAAAGTGACCCTGTAGTTTATAAGATTCATTAGTTTGTGCAATAAGTGAGATTTTCCTAGAGATCAAAAAGACTTCTTGTTTCTTTCTTTCCAAATCTTACTGACTGGGCATTGCAAGGGTAGGTAAAACTTCTTTTTTTTAAGATTTTATTTATTCAGTTGACAGAGAGCACAAGCCGGGGGATCGGCAGCAGAGGGAGAGGGAGAAGCAGACTCCCTGCTGAGCAGAGAGCCCAACGGGGGGCTTGATCCCAGGACCCCAAGATCATGACCTGAGCCGAAGGCAAATGCTTAACCGACTGAGCCACCCAGGCGCCCCTCTTTTACGATTTTCTTAATAACATTTTCTCTAACGTTATTATAAGAATACGGTATAAAATATACAAAATGTGTTAATTCTTATCAGAAAGGCTTTTAGTCAACAGGAAGTTATTAGTAGTTAAGTTTTAGGGGAGTCCAAAGTTACAAGTGAATTTTCCACGGTGAGGGGTTCAACACCCCATAACCTACATTGGTCAAGGGTCAACCGTATTTCATTTATTCTTCCATCTTGTTTTAAAAAGTTTTTAAAAATCTTGCTTCTCTGGTAAGTATAGTTTAGAATTAATTTTACAGAGGCATCTTTTTAGTGGCCTTGCAAAGGAAAAAAAAACCTAATATTCTTTCTCATGAGGTTTTTTCCACCTAATGCTTTTGAACCCACTATGGCTTTTGTGTAGCTAAAAGAATTTTATTTTATTTATTTATTTTTTTTTTTAAAGATTTTTATTTATTTATTTGACAGAGAGAGAGACCGCGAGAGAGGGACTACAAGCAGGGGGAGTGAGAGAGGGAGAAGCAGGCTTCCTGCGGAGCAGGGAGCCCGATGCGGGGCTCGATCCCAGGACCCTGGGATCATGACCTGAACCGAAGGCAGATGCTTAACGACTGAGCCACCCATGCGCCCCAAGAATTTTAAATATGTGGAACTAACATTTGACTTAGTTAAGAACTGAATTTCATTTACATACAACTGTCTTTTCTAAGGTAGGCTCCCAAGGAAGGCAAAAAAATAGTTTTCTTTCTTGTATCAGAAAATAAAATTATAAAATACCCCAAATTAGCAATCTAGTCAATATTTTTCCTTCATTTATCTTTACACTTTTTCTAGTTTTTGAAAAGTTACCTTAATCTCTTATCAGCTAATATTAGCTTAAAAAAAAAAGCTTTGCTTTATAGACATTTTCTTTTAATATTCTTTCATAAAACATGAAACATTTCCATGTTATCTTTGACAGAGTTTGGCAATAGTTCCTCAATGCAGAGAGCATTTGTAAGAATTGAGGACTTTTTGTAAAGTTACCAAATAAGAGTTGGACAGAAATTAAACACAAACAACTGGTGAGGGACCACAGATAACAAAGAAGCTTTCATTACTTTCATTTTAAGTCTTGTTTATTATGTCATTCATGTCTATTGACACATCCGGACCCATGTGTTTACATGCCTCAAAAGTCCAGAGGGCTCTAGAAGAGAGTCTTTGACTTTTTTCTCCCCTCCTAGAAGGGAGGAAATTTGTCTCTCCCTAGGAGAGCCTTCACAGAAATGTGCGGAGAACCACAGCTCTGGTATATATCTCTACAAGTACTATACATTGTGTTTGCTAACCATCTAGTTCAGGGTATACCACACATGTTCAATGTAAGTTAAAAGGATCTGGGGAATTAGAACCCATGTTTCATATACAGAAGATCCTGATTCCTAGCAATTAGGTATACCTAATTGGATGTACCAGTTGTTTTTCTGATCGTGTTGTTTTTTTTTTTAGATAAATTGTTGGATCTTTTCAACTTTACATTTAAGCCTGCCTCAGTCTTACTGAAGTAGTTATTGTCTTCTGTTTCGTTTAAGTGTTTATAAGTAAGTTTAAGAGGGCCATTCTGAATAAGGTTTTTTTGTGTGTGAGTTGGAATTTTCTGTCCTAGTTACTTTCAGTTTCTCCCATTAGACTCTTAATACCATTTCTCTAGGAAATTATCTTAAGTGGATTTGACTATTAAAGAACTCAAAGTACTGATATTAGAAAATTTCTGTCAGTCACTTTTCCTTCATAGAAGGGAAGTCTGTACGTTACTAAACTTACATTAGGACGATTACTTTGAACCTATCAACATATTTGAGTGTGCTTAGCCTATCCCATTATATGCTTCCCTTTTGCTTATTCTTTTGTAAAACTGCCATTTTCTCTTCTACTCTGTTGTTGGGAATCTTTGTCACATGGGTTTTAACATTAAAATTCATGTGCTTTGTGTAATCACCCTGCCAGCTCCCAAGATGTTTACTGAGTGAGGATTCTACCTACTCTTGTTTACTCAGTAGCCAGGGATCTGTATACATTGAGCTGAATGGGAAGACTCCCAAATCACCCTTAAACTCATCTTTGAGGTTCTATTGATTAAAAAAAAAAATTGTTCTAGATCTTGCGGGCTTTTTCCTACTCAGCTGATAATATATAGAATTTTAGTTGTCTGTTTTCATTGTTGCTTCCATTAAATATTTTATTAATGCTGAATTGCTGTTTATTGCTATGCCTATGTTAGTATGGGGAAAAGAAAAAGGCATTAATGACAATATTACTATTGACTTTTATTTGGTAACATATTAGTATATTTTGAGTCATTAGTATATGTTTAGTAGTTAAACTATTCATGTGGTAGGAAGCTAGCCTGAAGAATGTTTTGAAAGATGGTGCAGTGGTCAGTTAGAAACCAGAATGCAAGATTGTGTATTTTCTGTGACCTCAACTACATAAAATGCATTCTGTATATGCATAAAAGTACTTGAAAAAATTTCTTAAAGTGCTACCATGTTTATTTCTGGGAGGTATGATTGTGAAATGTTTGAGTTTTTCTGAATCTTTCAGTTTTTCTGTGATGAATATATTAAGTTTTAGAACTTATCTTGGGTTTTAAAAGTGAGGGGTATTTTAAAAAATGCTAATATCTACAGTACAAATTGTCAGAATCAGTCACTATTCCTACATACAGATACTTATGTATTTGACCCAATTTTAACTTGCTTTTATTTTATTTCTTTTTTTTTTTTTTTTAAGATTTAATTTATTTATTTGACAGAGATCACAAGCAGGGGGAGTGGCAGAGGGAGAAGCAGGCTCCCAGCTGAGCAGAGAGCCCTTCGCGGGGCTGGATCCCAGGATCCTGGGATCATGACCTGAGCCGAAGGCAGACTCCAAACCGACTGAGCCACCCAGGCGCCCCTTTATTTCATTTTTCTTTTCATGATGGATTAAATAAGTAATTACTCTAATGATAGTAAAAATGGTTTCTTGTTTTTTACTTGTAAGGAGTCATCAGAGTGTTAGTATTAATCTACACTTTTTATGGATCAGGAGACAGCTCAAAGGGAATATGTGACTTACAGGAGGTTATGCCACTATGAAATGGGAGAGGATGTGCTAGGTCCTTAGCTCCTCAGGCTCTTATATTAGTTCAGTGCATCCCAAATGGATGCTCACCTACATAGAGACTCATTTAGAGAGAGGTTTCTAAACCCCTCATAGCTAAAAGAAACATTCTAACTTAGGGTAAGCTTGGTATCTTAGTGATGAGTTCATTAAATGTGTCTTGTTTTCCTTTTAGATGGTATGGAAAGAAACTGCATTCTAATTTTAGTGTAATTAAATCTCTGCTCATGCATTAAATTTTGAATACATTGAAGTCTTTCTCAGAAAAGACTTGATGTTATTTCATGTGCTTGGTATAAAGTTTCCAAAGTTCATATTAAATTGTAAATTCCATCAGTCAGAGCCCTGTTAACTGCCCTTGTAGTTCCTGGGCCATGAGCCTCTGAAATAACTTTAAGTAGTCAGGGTCTACTTTTCTGAAGACTCCAGGCCAGAAACAGAAATCTTGAGATGTTATCTTGGAATACCTTCCCTAGGGCTTAATGCTGGGCCAGGAGAGCCTTGAATCATCATGAGATAGCTGTAAGTTACTTGATTCCCTAGAATTTGTAAGAGAAAGTTGGACCATATTTTATCCAGATTTCAATTGTTCTTTCTGAATTATTTTTCCTAGTGGTCCAAATGCTATCATTGGCTGGGCAGAAAAGTGTGTGAATATATAAGGTAGAAGGCAGTAGGGATTGGTGGAGACTGTGGGAAAGTGAAGAGAACAACACATCCTGCCTAAAGTCACTCATACCCAATTTGTTCTAAAAACCCTCTCATGAAAGAAACACATCTGAAGCCTAAGACCTTAAATATTTAGGATCTGCCAAGTGCTAGTGGCTAATCTTGGATGCAGTAATTTTGGAAATGCTTCTTTAACTTTTGACTGAAGAAGGAAGACCAGAACATAGTAGGGCAAAAGCAGAAATTAACATTAGATTAATAGTTCTCAATTTTGAGAACTTCTGTTTGGTAAATGAAGCTGACCAATGTGAGAAACTTTTTGTCCATTTGAAAACTCAGTGATTCTTGAAGCTTTTGTTTTTTCTTTGCTTGAAATTTGCAAAAATTACAATTCTGAACTGGGGAAAATCTGTGATTGAGCCTCTCATCTATTTTTTTATGAGCTAAAAGATCCAGGACAACTTGAAACTGATCTCTATCTTTTTAAAACCTGATTACTTTAGGCAGGACTGACCAGTTAAGCCCATTTCTTGTTCAGCGTTAATTCTGCCTTCTGGTATTACTAAGTGTATTATTTTAAAAATTACTTGACACTGCTTTGACTTCTAAAGTTCTATGCATTTGGAGGAAGAATGATTTTCTTTGGGGTTGTTTATTCTGCTTGGATATCCTTAAGTTTGTCCACATGCCATAGTTTTAGGTTTCTGTTGCTGTGACAAATTACCACAATTTTAGTGGCTTAAAACAACATACGTTTATCTCACAGTTTCTGTGAGTCAGGAACCTGGCACCTTAATTGGATCTTCTCAGGGTCTCACAAGACAGCAGTCAAGATGGCAGCTGGGACTAAACACACATTTATGGATCTTTGTCATCTTCAAAACTAATGTGGTTGTTGGCTGAATTCATTTCCTTGCATATGCAGAACTCAGAAGCTGTGTCTTTAAGGCCAGCAGGAGGAGCCCCTTTCCAGTGCTTCATCTTTGAAAGGACTCACTTAAGTAAGTCAGGATTACCCAGGATAACTGGGCGATCTCCCTTTTGGTTAAGTGAAAAGTCAATAAATTAGTGACCCTGATCACCTCTGTGGTATCCCATCCTATTCCACCTTTCTATCCATACTCAAGGAAAGAGTTTTATGCAGTGTGTCCACCGGGAGGCAATAATCTTGGGGCTATCTTAGAATTCTGCCTGCTACCCCACATCATGTGTCCATGGATGTTATCCAAATGCTCAAATATCAACATATCCATTCCATTTTTTTTAACTTTAAAAAAATCTATAGCCCTCTGCAGTCCTGATGCAGTATAGATTGGATACTCTAGGCATACTATGTAGTTCTCATCCTAAACCTTCCTCTCTCTATATTCCTATTTATTTGTTTGCAATTATATCTTCTTGTTCCTGGACACGGTTTTCTTTCTTGGTTTACCCCTTTGTTTTACTGAAGCTCATTTTCCTGTAGTTACCTGAAAATGGCTAGGTAGGAGATGACTTTTGAGACCAATTTATTGAAAATGTCTCCTCTTGGGGCGCCTGGGTGGCTCAGTTGGTTAATCGTCTGCCTTCGGCTCAGGTCATGATCCCAGAGTCCCAGAGTCCTGGATAGAGCCCTACATTGGGCTCCCTGCTCAGCGGGGAGTCTGCTTCTCCCTCTCCCTCCCCTGCTCCTTCTCTCTCTCTCTCTCTAAAATAAATAAATAAATAAATAAAATCTTAAAAAAAAAAAGTCTCCTCTGCCCCCTCCTTTTTTAATTGAGTCAAGATCTCTAGAGAGGAAATGATGTCCTCTCATTATGAGGGCACTGACCTATTCAAGTGTCTTACAGTGTTCCTGTTGAAAGCCTGCTTGTTTCTGATTCCTGTTCCTTCATGTATTACGCGCCCCCCCCCCCAACCATGAAAGGTTTTAGGATTTTTTTTTTCTCTACTGATCAGAAATGTCATGATGATATGGTATGTGGGGGGGTTTGTTTGTATGTTTTGTTTTTTACTATTTTTTTTACCATTTGCTCTTTTGGTCTTTTGGGCCATTTGAATCTGGTCGACTTCCCTAAATTTGGGAGATTTTCTTCTATTACAAAAAAATCTACGTAAACATTTTCTCTCTTCTGTTTATGAATTTTCTGTTAGTTGGATGGTAGACTTCTTTTTGTCTTTTCTACCATCTTTTCCCTTTTATTTATTCTGCCTCATAAGGAAATTTTTTAACTTCCATCTTCTAACACATCTATTGGATTTTTAATTTCCGTATAAATTTTAATTTGCAAATGCTCTTTCTCAATATCTTATTTGAGGACATTTATAGTGTTTTGAAGTTTTGTTTTCTATTCCCTAAATTCTCTTTTTTGCGTTCTTGTATGTTTTGTTTAGTTCCTATCATGTTGGAAACTTTCCTGGAGTATCTGGTGATACTCAGCTATGCATTGGAGTGAGATACTGGAAAGCTGATTCAAAGCTCTTTGTGACTCAGTGAGGCCTGTCATTAGTGGACTTCATGTTCAGCATTTAGGTAGTGGTCTTTTTTCTTGGGTGGTCCCCAAGTGTCAGTAAGTAGAGGTCTGTTCTCTGAGATGGTTCATTTTATCTAGAGAATGATCTTCCAGTATGTATACCGCTTGGCATTCTGAAAGCAAGGTATTTTCTTCTGTATGTAACCTAAGTGGCATATTAACTGCTGTAATCCGAAAAGCACAAAGGGGAGAGTTTTTGAAAGGCCATGGTTTAATAGGCAGCCTTTCTCTTAATGCTCCTATTGTAGGCCCCGCCCCACCTTTGTCTTCTGTTATTGGGGGGGGGGGGGCTCTATTAATTGTTCTGTTATTTAAATTTTCAGTCAATTCCCAGTTTTCAGCCCTGTGCCTTGTACTCTTCTGCAGCCCCATTGCCTATAAATTCTAGCCAGCAAGTTCACTTATTAGTTCCCTCTTTGCAGGCAATTTAGTTTCCTTGACTTTGCCAAGTCAGGTAGTATTCCTTCTTTTAAAATCCCATCTTTCAAAACTATATTAGAATTACTTACGCACTGGTGTCACTTCTATTCTTTGATGTTAATAGGTTTATACCTTGTTTTTTCCTTCACTTACATTTTAGTGGAATTTCAGAAAAGGAAGATAAATGTATGCAATTAATTGTTATGTTTACCCAGAATCACTGAGCCTTAGCATTTGAATTTATATAAGGTGTCTTTCAGAATGTGTTGACACTATTGATGATTAATTGATTAGAATTTGGTAAATGATAGTGTTGACTTTCTCAAAATCTCTCCCTGTTACCAACACCTGAAAACTCAATGCATGATGTAAGATAAAATTAAAAAGTTAAAATTGATCATCCACCCAAACCTCAGCAAAACAAAGCACTTACTCTCTCAACTGTTTTGGGTAACTAAGGCATCGCTGCAGTTTGTCCCCTAACACTGTGGCTCTTGAGCGCTTGTAACAAACATTAAGCACTTAATTTGTGCCATGAGTCATGCTAGGCATTGGCAGTACAAAGATGAGTAGACAGCCACGTAAACAAGAAATTACATTACTGCTGTAATAGAGATGCACATTGTGTTTGAGAGCATGGAGGAGGAAGTGCCCATCTGCACCTGGTAAAGTCAAAGAAAGCTTCACATAGCCAGTTAAGTTTGTTTTGAGACTTAAAGAAGAGGTGAGTTGATAGGGAGGGTGGGTAATGGGAAGTCGGAACATATGTGAGTGGATATTAGGGCAATTCAGGAAGAGGGGTGGCACTTAAAAGTGATGTATGCTAGTTAGAAAGTTAAGGTAGTTTGGCATAATTCATATACAGTATAAAAGCACACTTGATTAAAAGTTCGTTCAGGGCCATATGATAACTATGTGTCATATTAGAGGATTATATTTTTCCTCTAAATTAGTGGTCTCCATATTTTTGAAGTGCCCATATCAATAAAAGACTTGAAGCATATTCCTTCATGTGTATACATTTACATTAAATGTTCTGTGTGTGTATATATGTACATACAGAGTTATCATAAAACAAAAAATAGAAATGAAAGAGGAAAAAACTTTACCCCACTTGGAGGCCATTGCTTTAAGTGATAGTGAGCAAAGGAACAATTTTAAGCTGGTAGAGTTATTACTATGTTTGTGTTTTATATTAACTACTCACGTTGTAATATGGAAGAAGTTTTGGACTTGGGGGAGGGAAATGTGTGTGAGAAGTGTCTGGAGGTCTTGGAGACCCTCAAGTTTAATTGTGCAATAGGTTAATTATAGCAATTTAGTTAAGAATAATGGCTTGTGTTAACATAGAACAGGGGCTGAATTCAAAAGAGATTTATGTAGTGGTACATAGGAGTTGACAATGAATTGTATAGATAGAAAGTGATAGGAGATTGGCTTGGTCAGCAGTTAGTTGAGATAGGGAACCAGGAGAAGTTTGCAGTGAGGTGAAATGACAAATTGGGTAAAAGTTTATATATTTATGGCTGTCCATGTGGGAATGTCTTCTAGTTGGATATCCAGGTCTGGACTTCAGGTAAAAAGAACTGGGCTGTGGGTAGTTTTGGGAGTCAGTAGAATTTGTGAGTATTGGTTGAAACTATGAATGTGGATGAGCTCATTCAGGGTATTTATAGAAAAGAGCAGATGAGGTCTCTCTAGGGGAATAGTCATTTAAGGGACAGGCAAAAGAGAAAGCTGTCAGGCTAAAACAGTGAGAGAATAGGGCCAAAAAGCCAAGAAAAGAAGTTTTAAGAAATGGGTAGCCAGGATCAAATGTAGCAGAAGCATCATGTGAAGCTAAAAGTAGCTCTTAGATTGGGTGAGAGATCTATTATTTTAGGAAACCAACCTAGTAAGTATTAAGTTTGCCAGAGTACCACCCATTTCTTAACATTTGATGTCTTTTCTGTGGAAAACATCCTGAAACCCAGTGCTGTGCAAAGTATTGGAGCTCTTCTGAAGTCTGGGATTACATTTAATATTTATCTTCTCATTTCTCACTTGTGCCCTATAGACCTACCATACACAACACACAGGCACTCATTGCATAACCAGAGTGTAGAGGTGTGTTTACATTTTTTCTTCTTTCTGGGAAAGTCACAGAAGTTAATTGATTGGCATAAGCACTTGAACATTGCTCAGATTCCTACTAAGAACTCAGTAGATTACTATTTTGAAAGCAGTTTTGTAGCTTTAACTTATCCTGTCTGTCTTACTCTTGATAAATGTAAATATTTTTAGTCTTTCTGGACAGGGTAGGCTTTTGTTCTCTTTCTAGTCACTCAGAGTACCTGTACTCCTTTGCTGATCTTAATCTTATTATCATGACAGCTTGGATAGCATTTTATTTTATTTTATTTATTTATTTATTTTCTTAAGATTTTATTTATTTGCGAGAGAGACAATGAGAGACAGAGAGCATGAGAGGGAGGAGGGTCAGAGGGAGAAGCAGACTCCCTGCTGAGCAGGGAGCCCGACGTGGGACTCGATCCCGGGACTCCAGGATCATGACCTGAGCCGAAGGCAGTCGCTTAAACCAACTGAGCCACCCAGGCGCCCCAGCATTTTATTTTTTATGGGGACTTTCATGCTGAAGGAATATGGCTTAACTTGTGAATTGAGCTGTTTTTCTTTTTTATAGAATTAAGAATCAGGCTTCAAGATGAAATAAATTTTACTTTATACTTTGTTGTATAAAGTGTAATGACATCATCAAACTCTAAATTGATGGCACTTGTAGCATTTTTTTTTTTTAAGTTTTTGTTTGTTTGTTTGTTTGTTTTAAACTTAGGAAGTAGATTTTCAGCCACAGACGATGTGGTAAAGCCTAGCATGGCACAGGGTGGTTTAGCAATCAAGTGAGGTCTCTTGAGCCAGCCAGTGACTGAATTTAAATTATTGATCCTCTTTAGCTCTGTGATCCTGGGCAGGTTACTGAAGTTTGTATGTCTCAGTTTCCTCTTCTGTAAAATGGGGATGGAATTGTGAAGATTAGAAGATAAAATACAAGATTAGAAGATAAAATACAAGCAAAGTTGTTAGAACAGTGTAACGCACATAGTAACTACTCAGTAAATCACAGCTGTTATTACTGTGGCTTTTACACAGTTAAGCTTCTGGTACCCAACTGAATTTTTTTTTAAACATCTAAATAGGGAACATGAAAAAAAATTTAAGCTTTGGTACTACTGAAGGCCAAAAATAAGTTGATGGGATTTTTCCATCCTCTTCTCATCAAATACCCATTAAAATCATCCCTCCCCTGGGTGGCTCAGTCATTAAGCATCTGCCTTCGGCTCAGGTCATGATCCCAGGGTTCTGGGATCAAGCCCCACATGGGGTTCCCTGCTTGGTAGGGAGCCTGCCTCTCCCTCTTCTTCTCCCTCTACCCCTCTCCCCCTACTCGTGTTCTCTCTCTGTCTCAAATAAAATCTTAAAAAAAAAAAAAATCATCCTTCTCCTCTATTTTATGTCCAAAGCAATTATCTGTTTAATGTTCTAATTTCATCGATTGTCTTGAAATATTATGCTGATTTGGGGGCCTTGATGGAATCATGAAAATATTACTTCTCAGTAAGGAACTTGAGGTTTGAATATTGTGTATGATAGGAATAATCACTCTAATTCTACTATAATTTTATAAGATAAAATTAAATAAATCAAATTTAAATAATACCGTTTTTATGAAAACTGTAGTTAAGCCATCTTATTGATCATCTTATTAAGTTTACAGAAAAGTACTTAAAT
Organism: Mirounga leonina; assembly: GCF_011800145.1. Classification (NCBI taxonomy): domain Eukaryota; kingdom Metazoa; phylum Chordata; class Mammalia; order Carnivora; family Phocidae; genus Mirounga; species Mirounga leonina. The sequence continues at coordinate 50,504,815 of NW_023270426.1, read as the reverse complement.
AGCTGATTTGGTCTTTTTATTAAATATTGGTCACCAGTTATGGGAATCTTAAAATCAGATATTGTTAAATTACTCAGCTTGGAGTTTAATATCTGAAACGTTGAGTTAAAAAACCAACAAAGATAAGACGTGATCTATTTGTGAAGGACATATAACAACATAGAGAAAGGGTCATGGTGAAAAGTTCATAATATTTTGGTGTGGTTATCAGATTATAAAGTCTGGTCTTTTAAGTTCACTATTTAGGATGTTTGATTTTGGGCACTGTGGACTAAGTTTACCCTGTGAAAACTCAAGAGACTGAAACATAAACTGGAATGGCAACTTACTAGTTAATTATTTATGAATAAGTCATTAAAATTACATCCTCTCCCACAGAAAAAAAAAGTGCCACAGTGGGAGCCAGATTGTAATCAGAAGGTTGCTTGAAGGTTGTACTTTGTTGGCTGTCCAGTGCTGCGACTTATACATTGATCTCGACTTGCCACCCAGTTACATCAGGGCTCCTTGTCCCTCAGAGAGTGCTAGAGGCACTGCCTAACCACCTCTCAGAAATCCCTTTTTCTAACTTACATAGTTACCTGCTTTCCTGTTGTGTCTTCTTGAAGAAGAAAGTAAAACACTTAAGGTTTTATGCTTAGTCATTAGCCCAGTAATTCCTGCCTGAGTTTTCAGCATCATCTTGGTTGGATTTGAGTAGTGTAGATAGATTCCTAAATTTTTTATTCTTATTTTTTAATTTTTTAAAAGATTTTTTTATTTGAGAGAGAGTGAAAGCAATCAGAGAGAGAGAGGAAGAAGCAGACTGGCGGCTGAGCAGAGAGCCTGATGTGGGGCTTGATTCCAGGACCCTGAGATCATGAAGGCAGATGCTCAACCAACTGAGCGACCCAGGTGCCCCTACATTTTTTAAATTTAAACTCTGTGTTATGGAAAGTTTTAAACATATAAAAACCTAAAGAGAACTGTATAATTAACCCCAATGCATCTTTCACCGTGCTTGAACAGGTAACATACATATGGTATATATTGTTTCATTTGTACTGCCTGTCCCCCTTCATATTATTTTAAAGCACGTCTAGACATCATATAATTTTACCTATAAAATTGCATTTGGTTGATACATTTCTTCAGTCTTTCAATCTGTAACAGCCACCTATCTCTAATTGCTGTTTATTAAATTTGTCATCTAGAAATTTTCCACATTCTGGATTTGGCAGGCTGTATTCTTATGGTGTCATTTAACATGTTCCTCTGTTCTCTTATTTCTGGTAAACTTGTAGCTAAATCTAGGCTTGACTGGATTCAGCTTTGAATTTCCCCCTTTCCCCTCACAAGAATATGTCAGGTGGTGTGGTATTCTTCTGGTGTGTTGTATTATAACAGAAGGCACATAAAAATTTCTTGGCATTTCTTTTTTTTTGTATGTTAAAGTTGATCGTGGGGCTCAGTGTCAATCATCTTGACCCATCCATTATATTCTTTGCATAAAACCATTATATTGTAGTTCTTCTTAATTTATTCTCAAGGAGTACTTTATTGTCAAACATTATTGCCTTTCTTCTAATCTGTTTTTCACATGCAGCCAGGATGATCTTTTAGATATAAATTGAATCACATACCACTCTGGTTAAAACTCTTCAGTAGTGTCCCATTACTCAAAGACTAATACCTATACTTTCTACCATGTTCTATAAAAATCTGCATAACCTGGCCTTGATCTGCCTTTCTACACTTCATTTTATGCCATTCTGTCCTTTGAGAAGCAGTATGGCATTATTAATAGCATAAGCTTTTGCACTAGACTGCCTGAGTGTTGCCTGAGTGTGTGATCTTGGCCAAGTCATTCAGCTATTTTGTGCCTCTGTTTTTCCACATGTAAAATCAGTGTTTTAAGAATGCCTACCAACAGGGGCGCCTGGGTGGCTCAGTCGTTAAGCGTCTGCCTTCAGCTCGGGTCATGATCCCAGGGTCCTGGGATCGAGCCCCACATCGGGCTCCCTGCTCTGTGGGAAGCCTGCTTCTCCCTCTCCCACTCCCCCTGCTTGTGTTCCCTCTCTCGCTGTGTCTCTCTCTGTCAAATAAATAAAATCTTAAAAAAAAAAAAAAATAACCTACCAACAGGATTGCAGTGATTAGATAATACATATGAGTCACTTAGAACAATGCCTATGGAACATAATGCCTATGTAACAAACACTTAGTGTTTGCTGTCAGTTGCTGCCAATGTTGGTGCTGTCATTTCCAATATCTGTGTTTAAGCCACACTGTACTTTACAGTTTCTGGAACTGCCAAGTTCTTGCCAGCTTCAAGGTCTTTGCACATTGTTCTGATTATCTCTTGCTATATAATAAACCACCCAAAATTTAGTGTCTTAAAATAATAGCAGTTATTTAATCAGTTCATGAATTTGGAACTTGGGACAGGGCTTGGTAGGGATGGCTCATCTCTGTTCTTTGTGGCTCATCTGCTCATATGGTTGGCAAGATAGTGTTTGCTTTTGACTGAGAACTCAGCCAGGGCTAGGGGCCTTGTTTCTTCTCCATAGGCTGATTGGCTTTACTCAAAGCATGGTGATCAAGTTCTGAAAGTAAGTGCCCTAAGAGAACCAGGCTGATGCTGTGGCCTATTACAACCTGGCCTCTAAATTCACACAGTGTCACTTTTGCCTCATTATTTTGGTCCAGACAGTCATAAAGGTCCACTCAAGCTTAAAAGGAATGGACATAGGGGCTCCTGGGTGGCTGTCGGTTAAGAGTCTGCCTTCGGCTCTGGTCATGATCCTGGAGTTCAGGGATCGAATGACGGGCTCCCTACTTAGCAAGAAGTCTGCTTCTCCCTCTCTCTCTGCCCCTCCCCACCACTCATGCTTGCTCTCTCTCAAATAAATAAAATCTTTTTTTTTTTAAGATTTTATTTATTTATTTGGCAGAAAGAGAGATAGGGAGAGCAGGAACAGAAGCAGGGGGAGTGGGAGAGGGAGAAGCAGGCTTCCTGCTGAGCAGGGAGCCCGATGTGGGGCTCGATCCCAGGACCCTGGGATCATGACCTGAGCCGAAGGCAGACGCTTAACGACTGAGCCACCCAGGTGCCCCACCAAATAAATAAAATCTTAAAAAAAAAAAAAAAAAAAAGGAATGGACCTAGACTCCACCTCCTGGTAGGGGGATGACAAGGTCCTAGAAGAACAGACGTACTATTCCAGCCATCTTTTGAAAACATGTTTTGCTACACACATGCTGTTGTCTGAGCCTGAAATGCTATTATCACTCTGATTCTCACTCTTTAACTGGCTACCCAATCTAAATTAGTTCCGTCTTCTTCCATTCCTTTTGTGCACTCTTTCTCATAGCTCTTTATTTTCCTTGGCAACACTGATAATAGTTCATAATTCTCTCCTGAAGTCCATAAAGGCTAGACCATGTTATGTACCTAGTACCATGCATAAAACCTGTTGAAATGTTAAAGTGAATTATTTGTAACTTAAAAATCTTAACCTCAGGGCATCTGGGTGGCTCAGTCGGTTGAGTGTCTGATTCTTGATTTTGGTTCAGGTCATGTTCTCAGGATCCTGAGATTAAGCCCAAGTCAGACTCTTTGCTCAGTGGGCAGTCTGTTTGAGATTTTCTCCCTCTGCCCCTCCCCTCACACACACTCTCTCTCTCTCTCTAAAATAAGTAAGTCTTTTTATCTTTTTTTTTTTTAAGATTTATTATTTATTTATTTACTTATTTATTTGACAGAGAGAGTACAAACAGGGGGAGCGGCAGGGAGAGGGAGAGGGAGAAGCAGGCTCCCTGCTGAGCAGGGAGCCCGATGTGAGACTCAATCCCAGGACCCTGAGATCATGACCTGAGCCAAAGGCAGACGCTTAACTGACTGAGCCACCCAAGCGCCCCTTTTAAAAAAAATCTTAACACCATGTATCACAGTTCCACTAGGAAAAGCATATTCCAAACTTTGTAGAAGGAAGAAAACAGAGTTACAGAAACACCAGGAGTCTGTCCTTTAACTCCTCATATTTCATGTCCCACTGCCTAGGTTGGGGTGAGGATGGGCTGGAGAGGAGAAATGTGCATGTATTAATTTTGTGGGGGAGAGGGGGTGGGTGGAGTAAGCAGTTTGAATAGCTGAATCCCTGCTTATACTCTCTATCCTTTTAAAACTCAAACCCACAAATACATCTTCTCTTCCCTTATTTTTCTAGTATCCAGTTCATGGCAAGAGGTTTTTTGCTGGTCTGACAAAGAAGAATGATAATCTAGGAAATATTCAGTGCTCTCAGAGCAGCCAGATAGATGTTTTTTACTCGAGGAAACCTAGCCAGACCCTCACTCAGAACCATTGTTCTTTCACTTTTGGCACAAATCTAAAAAAATTGGTTACTGGTTTCTCAGCCTCCTGGTGATTGGATGGGGAAAAGAGAATAGACAGTGGGATACAGATAATAGGAGGAATAGCTGTTGATACCTCGGATATTGTAAGGCTGGAATAGTAATATGGGGTAGAAGTGTCCACAAATTATAAAGGCTTTCATTCACTTAAATATTTCATGTCACCTTGTTGGGTATTGGAGACCTAAGAGTGAACAGAATGCACATGGCTCCTGCCTCCTTGGAGCTTGCAGTCTGGGGATGGGAGTAGATTTAAGATGAGTGTTTGCAAAGTATATATTTTTCATCCTCTTACTTTTAACCTATATTTGTCTTTATATTTTAAGTGATTTTAAAAATGTTTTTTTGGTAAGCATCATATAGTTGGGTATTGCTTTATATGCAATCTGATAAACTCTGCCTTTTAACTGGGGTGTTTAGACCATGTACATTTAATATCATTATTGATACAATTGGGTTTAAGTCTGCCATTTTGCTTCTGTTTGTCCCATCTGTTTTGGTTTTGTTTTTTGTTTGTTTTTTGTTCCCCTCCCTCTTCTCTCTTTTAACTTACTTTGGCAGACTTTTTTGAATATCTTTTATGGTTCCTTTTTTAAAGATTTTGTTTATTTGAGAGAGAAAGCATGTGCACACGAAGAGGGGGGAGGGGCAGAAGGAGAGGGAGGGGGCAGAAGCAGACCCCCTACTGAGCAGGGACCACAATGTGGGCATCGGGCTTGATCCCAAGACCCCTGATCGTGACCTGAGCCAAATGCAGACACTCAACCGACTGAGCCACCCAGGCACCCCTATCGTTCCTTTTATTTATTTTATTGGTTTACTAACTATATCTCTAGGTTCCTTTTTTTAAGTGATACTTTAGAGTTTATAGTATACAGCAGACCATTGAACAACACCAGTTTGAACTGCACAGATTTACTTATATGCAGATTTTTTTCAATTAGTACAGTACTATAATTGTGTTTTTTCTTAAGATTTTTCTTTTTTCTAACTTTATTGTAAGGATACAGTGTATAATACATATAACATACAAAATATGTGTTAATTAACTGTTTATGTTATTGTTAAGGCTTCTGGTCAACAGTAGGCTATTAGTTAACTTTTGGGGAAGTCAAAAGTTATACATTGATTTTTGACCACACAGGAGGTCAGCAGCCCTAACCCCTGTGTTGTCCAAGGGTCAACTGTATAACTTATCACAGACTACCTTGAGGTGATATTGCATTACTTCACATTATAATAAGCACCTTACAGTAGTATAGTATTATTTTCTACCTTTGTACTATTGATACACATTTTACTTCTAATATAAACCCCACAATACATTGTGATTACTTTTTGCTGAACAGTCAGTTGTTTTTTAAAGAGATTTTTAAATTAAGAATAAAATATTATATTTACTCACATATTTACCATTTTTGGTGCTCTGTATTCCTTTGAGTAGATCCAAATATGTAGATGATATCCTTTTCTTCTCCCTGATACTTCTCTTTAATACTATCTCATAGTACAGGTCAACTGATGATGAATTCTTTCAACTTTTGTGTGTCTGAGAAAATCATTTCACCTTTACTTTAAAAAAAAAAATGTTGGGTGCCTGGGTGGCTCAGTTGTTAAGTGTCTGCCTTTGGCTCAGGTCATGATCCCGGGATCTTGGGATCGAGCCCCACATTGGGTTCCCTGCTCGGCAGGAAACCTGCTTCTCCCTCTCCCACTCCCCCTGCTTGTGTTCCTGCTCTCGCTCGCTCTCTCTCTGTCAGATAAATAAATAAAATCTTAAAAAAAAAAAAAATTAAAAAAAAATTTTTTTTGAGATAAAATTCATGTAGCATGAAAGTAACCATTAATCATTTTAAGGTGTATAGCATTTATTACATTCACAATGTTACATAAACATCATATCTGACTAGTTCCAAGACCTTTTCATTTCTGTAAATTCACTTTCATTTTTTTTTTTTTAAGATTTTATTTATTTATTTTTTGAGAGAGAGAGAATGAGAGACAGAGAGCAGGAGAGGGAGGAGGGTCAGAGGGAGAAGCAGACTCCCTGCCGAGCAGGGAGCCCGATGCGGGACTCGATCCCGGGACTCCAGGATCATGACCTGAGCCGAAGGCAGTCGCTTAACCAACTGAGCCACCCAGGCGCCCTTCACTTTCATTTTTGCAGGAATTTTATCTGGGTAGAGAATTTTTGATGAGTTTTTTTTCCTTTCTGTATTTTTAAGATGTTGTTCTGCTGTCTCCTAGCTTGTGTTTTTCCAGTGAGTCTGCTGTCATTCTTATCTTTGTTCCTCTGTATGTAACGTGCCCCACCACTCTGACTGCTTAAGATTTGCTCTTTATCATTGGTTTTAGGCAATTTAATTATAATGTCCCTTGGTATAGGTTTCTTCCTGTTTCTTTGTGCTTCACATATGTTGAGCTTCTTGGGTCTATGGTGTTATACCAAATTTGGAAATTTTTCAACCATAATTTCTTCAAATATTTTTTCCATCCCTCCCATCTTTGAGGACTTCAAGTGCATGTATATTAAGCTAGTTGGAATTGTTTTATAATAATCACATTGATACCCTGTTTTTTCAGTGTTTTTTTTCCCTCTGTGCTTTATTTAGAGTAGTTTCTATTTCTATATCTTCAAATTAACTTTTTTTCCCCTCCTGCAATGCCTAGTTAGCTGTTAATTTCATCTAGTATATTTTTCAGCTCTAGAAAATTGATTTGGGACTTTTATATATCTTCAAGACTCTCCTTAACATGCTTATGCTTTCCTTTGCTTTCTTGAACGTGTGGGCTATAGTTACAATAACTTTTTTTTTTGTCCTTGTCTACTTGTCCTATCATCAATGTCATTTATGTGTCTGTTTCTCTTGATTGACTTTGTACTGATTGTATTTTACTTTTGAGTGTTAGATATTTAGAATTTGAGTGCTGAATATTTTTGTGTTTTTTATTTTTTATTTATTTATTTATTTTTTTAAAGATTTTATCCACTTATTTGACAGAGAAAGACACAGCGAGAGAGGGAACACAAACAGGGAGTGGGAGAGGGAGAAGCAGACCCCCCGCCAAGCAGGGAGCCCGATGCGGGACTCGATCCCGGGACTCCAGGATCATGACCTGAGCCGAAGGCAGTCGCCCAACCAACTGAGCCACCCAGGCGCCCTTTTTTTTTTTTTTTAAAGATTTTATCCACTTACATTTTTGTGTTTTTTAAATGTCCTTATAGAAGGGTCTAATGAAAGAAGTAGGATTTTTTTTCTAATAATTATATGGAGATAATAACTTGTATAGTTACAACGCTTGTCTTAGAGGAAGTGAGGAAATAGTATGAATTTTATTAGCATGACATAACAAAAATCTATAATTTAGGAGATTTTGAGTTGGTTACTGAGTTATTCAGAAGTAAAGAAAAAGGAAATTTAAGTCTGGTTTTCATTACCAGACACCATTCTCTTCTTTGGGAATAGTGAAAAGTCATGGGCTTTGGATTTAGGCTTGCATTTGAATCCCAGAAATAACAGAACTAGCTATGGCCTTTGGCCAATTAGTTAAACTCCCCCACTTGCAATAAGTCTTTTTTTTTTTTTTTAAACTTCTTTTATCTCTTAATGTCCTTTTGAGATGAAATGAGAATATATATACATATATGTATGTATCTATTTATGTACATATAAGGTATTTACACGTGATAGGAATTCAACAAAATATTGGGTTTTTTTCACCTTTGCCCTTCCTTCAACTGTTTCATTTTTGCAACAATGCTACTTCTGGATCACATGTTAATTTGATGTTTAGTAAAATGGGGAGAAAAATAGTCACTACTCAACTATACTTGTTATTCTCAAGCAATTACTCTTAACTCTTCCCATAGCAATAATTTGTTATTCCTGAGCTTTAATTTTTATCAAATTACACTGCAGTTGAAAATACCCAGTTGGTAAACAACTTGCCCCAAAGTGCTTTAATCTATTCAGAATTGCTTCTATTAAGATTTTATGCTGTTTTTTAGGAATTCTTCCCCTCCTGAGTAAACCTGTTATTTGAGAAATATAATCAGAAACTTATTTTTAATAGAGTTTAGAATAAATTAATTCTATAAATGGCGGAGAGTTAATAGATTTAAACTGCGTGAAGATTTGTACTTTAGTCCCTTATCCATGGTTTCGCTTTGAGCGGTTTTAGTTGCCTGCAGTCAACTGCAATCTTGAAGCAGGTGATCCTCCTCCTGATATACCATCAGAAGGGCCGTAATAGCCTCACACTAGGTCACAGCGCCTACGTCATTCCCCTCACTTCGTCTCATCACGCAGGCATTTTATCATCTCAGGTCATCACCAGGCGGGGAGTACAGTATAATAAGATTGTTTTGTGATAGACCACAGCACCTAACATTTATTACAGTATAGTCTATTTTATGATTTGTTATTGTTCTTAGTCTCTTACTGTGCCTAATTTATTTTATTTTTTAGATTTTATTTATTTATTTGACAGAGAGAGAGACACAGCGAGAGAGGGAACACAAGCAGGGGGAGTGGGAGAGGGAGAAGCAGGCTCCCTGCTCGGCGGGAGCCCGATGAGGGGCTCGATCCCAGGACCCTGGGATCATGACCTGAGCCGAAGGCAGACGCTTAACGACTGAGCCACCCAGGCGCCCCATTACTGTGCATAATTTATAAATTAAACTTATAATAGGCACATATAGGGAAAAACACAGAATATTTAGGGTTAGGTACTATCTGTGGTTTCAGGCATCCCCTGAGGGTCTTGAAACCTTTTGCAGATGGGGGCGGGGACTACTGTGTCATCTGTTACTGTGTTAGTTTCCTGTGTCTGCTGTAACAAAACAAAGTTGGTGGCTTACAACAACACACATTTATTTTCTTACAATTCTAGATGTCAGAAGTCCAAAGTCTGTTTTACTGGTAGTGAAATCAAGGTATCAGCAGGGCTGCAGTCCCTCAGAAGGCTCTAAGGGAGAATGGCTTCCTTAACCTTTTCCAGCTCCTAGAGTTACATTCCTTGCATTCACAGTTCATGGCCTCTTTCTTCATCTTCAAAGGCAGCAGTTTACACCTCTTCCAATCTCTTTCTCTTCTCCCTCTGTCCCATAACCTTCTTCAGTAGTTAAATCTCCCTTTGCCACCTTCTTATAAGGACACTTGTGATTAAATTACATTTAGGGTTCACCCAGATAATCTAGAAGAATCTTTCCATCTGAAGAGCCTTAACTTAATCATAGCTGCAATGTTCCTTTTGCAAAATAAAGTAACATTTGCAGATTTTAGGTATTAGGACCTACATATCATTGGGGGCATTATTCAGCCTTCCACACTTTTTTCAAGGGGATATCAACAAATCCATTTTTCAAATGTTAGAGTCCTATATTTTAAAAGCCTGTCAGTTTAATATGTTTTTTTCTGCCTATGTCCACAAGTATTTAGTTGTGGTGATTCACAAGAAAGACTGTCTTAACAGTCACATCACTGGGGTGCCTAGGTGTGGCTCGGTCGGTTGAGCCTCCAACTCTTGGTTTCAGCTCAGGTCATGGGATCTCATGGGCTTCCTACTTAGTGGGCACTGAGTCTGCTTCCCCTTTCTCTCACCCTCTGCTCCTCCCCCCACTCATGTACTCCCTCTCTCTCTCTCTCTCTCTCAATTAAATAATTCTTTTTTTAAAAAAGTCACATCATTTTCAGAGAATTTATAAGTACTTTCTAAAGTAGTTCATACAACCCATTTTACAAAACCTGTTTTTATGAAATTTAGCTTTTCTCACTGTATGTGCAAATTCTGTAATGGCTCAGATAGCTTTTTTAGAAAGTATACACAACTTCCCCACAGTACAATTAGCTAGTGAGTTAAATTTTTCAAACTGAAAGGAGGGGTAGCTGGGTGGCTCCGTTTGTTGGGCATCTGCCTTCTGCTCAGATCATGATCTCAGGGTCCTGGGATCGAGCCCTGCATTGGGCTCCCTGCTCACAGGGAGCCTGCTTCTTCCTCTCCTCCTCCCTCGTGCTCTCTCTTGCTCTCCCTTTCTCTCTTTTGCTCTCTCTTTCTTGCTCTCAAGTAAATAAAATCTTAAAAAAAATTACGAAAACCTAAAGGAAACACTTTCCTGAAAAAACTCCTTTATCTGAGGTAAGCTATTCACTAAAATGCTGGAAGGATTCAATTTTTAGATGTTTTTGCAAAAAAGAAACCAAGAGAGAAAAAACAATGGAGAGAAAGTAGAAAGTATTTTTGCACATGTAAACAAACTAGCTTCTAGTTTGTCAAAATATACATACTCTTCCTGTCATGCAATCCTTTTCAGAAATACCATATGTGATGAAATTTAGCCAGTATCTGAAGCAGTTATGAGATAATTTGGAGTTAATAACTTCTAGTCTCAAAGACCAATGCTGTCACCTCACACAGGCTAACGTTATTATTACATAATGTTGTTTTTGTTATTGTCTTCTGTTACAGAAGTGGAGTCATTCTGTCAAAATACAGATCAAAGAGTTCTATTTCCTTGCAGAAGGAAAGCTCAAGAACTGTGATAATTGGCATGACTAAAAATAAGTTACTGGAGGGACGTCTGGGTGGCTCAGTCAGTTAAGCATCTGCCTTCAGCTCAGGTCATGATCCCAGGGTCCTGGGATCCAGCCCCACGTCGGGCTCCCTGCTGGGCAGGAAGCCCACTTCTCCCTCTCCCACTCCCCCTGCTCGTGTTCCTGCTCTCACTATCTCTCTCTCTGTCAAATAAATAAAGAAAATCTTAAAAAAAAATAATAATAAGTTACTGGATTCTTCTAAACCACACTGTAATGCCAGTGAAGTGTTAGAGTTCAGACTGCTTTCAAAACACAAGTAACACGCAGGTGATACCAGTGCACATGCATACATCCCATGAAAACGCTTAAGTACTCCTAACAGCGCTTAGCATGCATAGTCACCATAGTTGTGTCGCATGCTATCCCACTTCCGTCAACAAAATCATAGGGAAGGGCCAGGCACACGTTTGGTTACAGCATGAGCGCAGGTCGGCCTGACAGAAGAATTCTTTTCCCATCCACGGAGTCGGTATAGGTTAAAGTTGGGCGCTCTAGAGCTAAATTACAATTGTGTGCCAGCATTACCATGTGTCATCTTAGCACATTACCCTCCATATACCTTAGGTTCCTCATCTTCAAGAGCGGGATAATAGTGTCTACCTCATAAAGGCTGAGAGGATTTAGTAGCACAGGGATACTGGTTATAACCGTGTCTGACTGTGTGGTAAGCCTTCAGAAATGTTAGTTATGAACAAAGAATTGACCACATACCCATTTATAAGTTTAGGCTTTTGCTTTCAGGTTTAAGAATGACATACCTGAATTTCTCAGGTTGAATCACCCAATCTGCGGCTTTCCTCCTTTGGCATAAAGGATGATAGTGTTAATTTGTGTGCTCATTAATTTATACAAGAGAAATTGTTGAGATTTCACATCATACCAATTGCAAAAGGTTAAAAACTGAATTTTTTTTGTCATTGACTTTTTAAAGTTCAAAAGCTAGTATTGAAGCTGTTCAGTTTTTATGATATTAAATCTGTAAGCTCTTAGTTTCTACAGACTTTCCAGTAATTTGGAAAATCAAGAAGATGTTAAAGCAGGATAGTTGAAAATACAGTGTTGAAAAGAAGCAGATGAATAGATACAGCAGATACCTGAGATAACATCATTACTGGGTGGAAAACAGAACATGGCTGAGTTTGTTGGCAAATGATTGAGAAGTGTGTTGCATTGTAGTCTTGTTTGGATATCACAGCAAGCAGACTTTTTCCCTAGCATGGACATAGGAGATACTGAGTAACATGGGGATTCAGTAGGAGTTTCTTTTATCAATCTGTTAAAAGATTCAAGGAAGAACTTTTTTTTTTTTTTAAGATTTTATTTATTTATTTGAGAGAGAGTGAGAGAGAGAGAGAGAGAACATGAGCTGGAGGGAGAGGGGGAGAGAAGCCGAAGCAGACTCTGCACTGAGTGCAGAGATGGATGCGGGGCTTGAACCTATGACTGCGAGACCATGACCTGAGCTGAAACCAAGAGTTGGCTGCTTAACCAACTGAGCCACCCAGATACCCCTCAAGGAAGAACTCTAAATCTTAATTTAGGGGCGCCTGGGTCGCTCAGTTGGTTAAGCGACTGCCTTTGGCTCAGGTCATGATCCTGGGGTCCCAGGATCGAGTTCCGCATCGGGCTCCCTGCTCAGCAGGGAGTCTGCTGCTCCCTCTGACCCTACCCCCTCTCATGCTCTCTCTCTATCTCATTCTCTCTCAAATAAATAAATAAAATCTTTTAAAAAAATAAAAAATCTTAATTCAGTGGAGGCTTTCTTCGAGGGAGTTAAGATAAGGAGAAATTTGCCTTCTGACTATATTACAGGTGGGGGAGGGTGTTAGAGAATTTGGAATAGTTAACAGGTTTCTTAAGCAAATGCTTTTGATATTTCTGCGAAAGTACCTTAATAATAGAAAAGAGTGAATGAGTGAGGATACTAGGGATAGGAAGGTGTCTATTTTGTGTTATGACTTAGCTTATAAGTTCATATGAAGTTTTATCCCTTTCCATAGTCTAGCCATTTTTATTTCTGATATGATTTTTATTATCATGATGTAAAATGTTGTAGGAGACATGCTGTGCTCATGTTTCTGTTTGTAGTACTCTTGTTAATACCACACTTCTCCCTTGAGAAGTAAGGCTAACTTGTTTTTCTCAAATGTCTCAAAAAAGCATTCAATTGAGACTCCAGAGTTCTTTCTCACATGATGAGAGGCTGTATTTGACTGGAAAAGATTTAAGACTAGGTATTACTACTTTGTCCGCACTCCAGAGTATGGCTTTTATAGAAGAACTGAAGAGAACACTGGTTCCTAGGTGTTCACCAAATAGTTGGATGAGGCAGCCTTAATTAGGGTCTTGATATTAGCCACTTAAATATTGCAAAATGTCTGCCAAACACGAAGGCTTCAGTAGAATTGGTACTTTTTCTGTTTATCAGTTGGTTCAGCTAATATTTGTATTTAGTTAGACGATCATGATCTTCTGTGCTGTGTTAGCCAGAAGAACCAATTAGGAAACTTTGCCAGCTTGAAATGAGTGGCTTTCTTTGAGATGCTATCTTATGTGATTTCGTAGGACAAGCTTCCTGGTTCACAAAGTGACACAGGTAGTATATATGTTACTTGTTGTGTAAGATAATCCTAGGTATCGTTACACATCATAAGCGAATTTTGAGCAGACCTAGTTGATGGAAAAATTTGCATCAGTGGGGATTTGTGGCTGATTTGTAGGAAGTATCCTATGGGCAAGAGTATTCCCAAATCTGTATTTGCTGGATGAATCCATTATCCATAGGGCTAGAATATTTTTAACTGTCATTTACTTTTTAAAAAAATTTGAGGCCTGTATTTTGTAAAGTGTGCAAATGTACAGTTCACTGAATGTTAACGTATATATTTATCTGTGTAATCACTAAGATAACGTTCTACTAGTTATGTTTTTTAAAGCAAGCAGATATATTGCATTATAATTGTTTGCTTAAATTTCCTTTCTTATTACAAAATAGCACGTTTACATATTGAAAAATTGAGATAAAAAGTTACTTATATGTCCCACCACGAAGAACTCTGTATGTCTTGATATATATTCATTCATTCATTCACTCATTCGTTATGTGCCTAACGTGTGCCAGGTATTTGAGTTGCTGGGGACACAGCAATAATTTAATAAGACATAATTCTTGGGGCGCCTGGGTGGCTCAGTAGTTAAGCGTCTGCCTTTGGCTCAGGTCATGATCCCAGGGTCCTGGGATCGAGCCCCACATCGGGCTCCCTGCTCAGCAGGAAGCCTGCTTCTCCCTCTCCCACTCCCCCTGCTTGTGTTCCCTCTCTTGCTGTGTCTCTGTCAAATAAATAAATAAAATCTTAAAAAAAAAAAAGACATAATTCTTGCCCTTGAGGAGATAACATTTTTGCTATAGGAGAGGAACAGTAAATAAACACCAGGGGGAAAAATAAAAGAAGGGGATTGGGGAATCCTGGAAAAGGGGAGGAAGGAGCTGCACTTTTACAGAGAGCAATCAGATGGCCTCACTGAGAATGTAACATTTGAGCAAACAGCTGGAAGAGGCAAAGGAAAATGCTAGACAGATCTGAGGAAATGATAGAGTACTTCTTCAGGCAAAGGCCTGTGGTAGGCAGTGCTGAGCATGTTTGAGAAACACCAGGAAGGCCAGTGTGGCTGGAGTAAAAGACACCAAGTGGCAAATGCGTTGGGAGGGGCAGGGGCCACATCCTGTAGGGGTTCTTCCTCCTGGCTACACAGGAGAATCCCCTTGGAGGCTGGGTAAACGTTTTCTCACACAGCCAGAGTTGAGAAACACTGGTAGAAGGCCTTTAGACCATTTTAAGGACTTTGGTTTTTACCTTGAGTGAGATGGGAAACCATTGGAGGGTTTTGAGGAATGACCCACCTTATTTACATTTTATTATTTTAAAATATTATGAAAATACAACTTTCTTGAACCATCATCCCACCTACTTCAGTAGCCATCTACTTTTTTTTTTTTTTTAAGATTTTATTTATTTATTTGACAGAGAGAGAGAGAGGGCACAAGCAGGTGAAGCTGTAGGCAGAGAGAGAAGCAGACTCCCCGCTAAGCAGGGAGCCCGACGCGGAGCTCGATCCCAGGACCCTGTGACCATGACCCGAGCCGAAAGCAGACGCTTAACTGACTGAGCCACCCAGGCGCCCCAAGTAGCCATCTACTTTTTGCTTTACTTGCTTTACCCTCACCCCTCTCACCCTTTTTTTTTTGCCCCAGAGTATTTTAATGCTAGCTTGGGTTTTTAGAATGATAACTCTGATTTCTGTGTTGAGAGAAGGAGAGGTGGAACAAAGGCTGACTATAAGTATATCCTCCATGTTTTTTTTCTATATATTCTTAAACAAAAATTAAATTGTAGTGTATTTAGTATTTTATAAATTATTTTCATTGACTGTATTGGACATCTTATGTCACTGAACATTCTACTACTAGCTTTTCTTAATGGCTATATAGGATTCCATTATATGGCTGTACCATAATTTATGGTCTTACATTATTGAACATTTTAATTTACAACCTTTGGTTACCATAGACTATGTGGTGGTACAGCCCTCTAGCTAAACCTCTGCATATTATAACCCATAATTTTTTCCTTGAGGTAAATTCCTAGAATGGAATTGCTGTGTCAAAGGATATGCACAAAAATTTAAAGGCTTTTGATATGCATTGTCAAAGTGTTTTTCAGATACCTTTACTAATTTATACTCCCACCAGCTGCTTCTGCAAGTGTCAGGTTTTCTTAAACTCTCACTAACATTGAAATCTTTCATTTAAAAGAAAGGTCTCCTGTTTTGACAGGTGAAAAAATAACTCATGGTTTTAATTTGCAGTTCTTTGATTTCTAGTGAGGTTGAATTTTATTTCCATTTGCATTTAAAAAAATGCTTATTCGTATCATTTGCCAGTTGTATGACATTGGGTGAGTCACTTAGGACCTATGTTTTTGTACTATGAAATGGGTATTGTGTGCCTGCTTCACAGTTTTCATGAACGTTAAATAAAAGCATTTTGTATGCCCAGGTTTTTAAACTGTTTGACTATGATCCACAGTAAAAAAACAAACACCTTTCATTGCAACAAGCATAGGTAAATATGTAGCCAAAAGTTTCATGGATGATACATATACTGTTGTCAAGTGATACTTGACATTCTCATTCTTTTTTTTTGCCCATTGTTGGGGCACCTGGGTGGCTCAGTCAGTTAAGCTCAGTTCAGGTCATGAGCCCAGAGTCCTGGAACTGAGCCCAGAGGCTGGCTCCCTGCTCAGCTGGGAGCCTGCTTCTCACTCTCCACTCTGCCACTCCCCCTGCTTGTGCTCTCTCGCTCTCTCTCTCAAATAAACTAAATCTTAAAAAATAAATAAAAAATAAAATACCCATTGTTAACTATTAAATTGATCATGACACTCTGGGTTGTGATGCAGTGTTTAAAAAACACTGCTGTAAATTGTAGAGTACTGTATCTTGTTAGGTGCTCTTCTACCTACAGTAATTACCTCTGCCAAATACCTTGGAAGTCAGTCTGCCCTTTATCTCTTCTAAAATTTGCTTTCAAAAAGGCTAAATAGGAGAAAGACCACAAACCTAGCTTGTTGTATTTCTATATCAAGTTTTTCATCAGTGAAAAATACTAAACTCATTCACAGTCAGAAAAATGTATTTGTTTGGGCTTCTATAATGCCATAATGACTGAATTATTAACTCTACTTTTTTGAAATAGATCTAATGCAGTTGAACAAAAACAAACACTATATCACTATAGGGATTGTATTTGTAAAACCCCAAATTGGGACACAGCATCTGACAAAAACTTTTTTCTATAATTTTTGTTACCTGAAAATCTTGACAAAAGTGGGAAACATGAATCACATTTAGTTATATTTAATATAGCCCTTTTTCAGTAGAACAAATAAGTGTATGAAAGCTGGATAGTCCTGAGAAACTGAGAATGTGTGGCATCCATACATAAAATGCCAGATGCTATTCACTGGGAGACTTCTAGCTAACCTATGTGAGGACCACTCAGAAAGGAATTAGCCAGATGTAATTATTAGCTGTGACTAGAGAAAACTCCCATTAGATTGGGGTGATTCTTTCAAGTCTGAGGAATGTTGGGATAGAAACTGCATAGAGAAACAGAGTGCGTATTGGGTGGTGGTGTTTACTATTTGAAAAACACCGAGGAGTTTAAACTATTCAACAATAAAACCATGTTGTTACTTTTGACTTCTAGTTTAACATTAAATGTTTTTTTTAAATTTTTTTTTGATGCGAAGCCAGGAAAACTTTAAAAGACTCTAAGTTAAAAGTTTGACTAATGAGCATTTACTACTCCTCTACTCACCCCTCCACAAAGGAAAAATTTTGAGGAATGCCAGAAACAATTTGGCATATAAAAATTAAAACTGAATTCAAATCCAAAGAACTATAATTTACCTTTGAAAAAGAGCAGAATATATATGCTGTTTCTATACTATATTGATTTTCAAACATTAAATGTCATCAGATTTAGAAAAATAAGCAACTCTGCTTTTCTGCACTTCAGTGGGTGTTGACTTTAATTAAGTTTATATATGTGGTTAGAATTATGAGCTTTCCCCCTGCATATGGTGTAAGTGCTGAATTTTGGATTCTGGTCTCTTCACTCTCTGAGGCTAAAATTAGGTTTTAAACAAGCTCAGGAATAAGTATAGAAATCTATAGGGCTCAAATGGGCCAGAAATATATGAAGAACTCCTCAGCTTCACTAGTAATCAGGGTTGTGCAGATTAAAGCAACAATGAAATGCCATTTCTTGCCCATCAAGTTGGCACAAATTAAAGCTGTTATTTGAACATTATCAAGTGTTGGGAGGAAATAATCTAAGACTATTAGAATATAAATTGGTACATGTGCTGTGAAGAGCAATTTGGAAATATGGTATGGTGCATACCCTCTGACCTGGAATTCTAGTGTATCTTCTTCTTCTTCTTTTTTTTTTTTTTAAGATTTTATTTATTTTATTTGAGACAGAATGAGAGACAGAGAGCATGAGAGGGAGGAGGGTCAGAGGGAGAAGCAGACTCCCTGCCGAGCAGGGAGCCCGATGCGGGACTCGATTCTGGGACTCCAGGATCATGACCTGAGCCGAAGGCAGTCGCTCAACCAACTGAGCCACCCAGGCACCCCTCTAGTGTATCTTCTTGCATGTGTGCACAAATAAACACACAGGGGCATTCTTTGTAATAGTATAAAAATTAGAACCTATATGTCTATCAGTAAGGAAATGGCTACATAAAATAGTCTGTTTATTTTCCACTTGAAAGACAGTGTGAATATCATGTGTAATTTTAAAATTACTCTTAAAAGTTTTAAAAAGGTAAAATCAATTTTAATACAGTTTGGCACAATATACCCCAAATATTATCTTTTTAACATGTGGTTAATATAAAAATAATTGTGCTGGGGTGCCTGGATGGCTCAGTCAGTTAAGCATCTGCCTTCGGCTCAGGTCATGATCTCGGGGTCCTGGATTGGAGTCCTGAGTCAGGCTCTCTGCTTAGCGGGAAGTCTGCTTCTCTCACTCACTCTCCCTCTGTACTCTGTCTCTCAAATAAATAAAATATTAAAAAAAAAAAATCATTGCGCTATTTTATATTCTTTTTTCATACTAAGTCTTTGAAATTCCTTATGTATTTTGCACTTAGAGCACATCTCCGTTTGGATGCTAAAGTTTTTATTAGAAATATTTGATCTGAATTTAAATTTCATTAAAAGTGCAGTTGAAATAATAGATTCACATACCCAAGTTGTTCCATACATGCTTAAATGTGTTTACATAACTGACTTGGATATCAATCTAAACTAACTCACTGTTTCAGTTGCATTAGCCATATTTCAAATAATAGGTAGTTATGTGACTAGTAGCTACCATATGGGATAGCGTAGCTCTAATTATAGCATAAACTTTAGCATAGCAGTTAAAATGAATGATCTATATTATATGTATAAAACATGGCTGATTATTCAAATTTCACAGTGTCACTAAAAATTCTAGAGAAATGGTGTGAGGTTTTATTGTTTGTTTTGAGCAATTTAAAATATTCACAATAATACAGGGACTAATGTAATATTCATGCAACCACTATTCAAATGTAACAGACGTTAACATTTTGCCACAGTACCTTCAAATCTTTCTCTTCAATCCTGGATTTATTTTTTAGAATATCTACTTCAGATACTATATGGCTTGAGCATCCACTTGTTTAGTTCGTAGTAGGTGTACAGGAAAAAGAGTACCTAAGAGTAATATTGTTCCGGGGCGCCTGGGTGGCTCAATCGGTTAAGTGTTTGCCTTCGGCTCAGGTCATGATCCCAGGGTCCTGGGATCGAGCCCCACGTCGGGCTCCCTGCTCCGCGGGAAACCTGCTTCTCCCTCTCCCACTCCCCCTGCTTGTGTTCCCTCTCTCGCTGTCTCTCTCCCTGTCAAATAAATAAATAAATAAAATCTTACCAAAAAAAGTAATTATAGTTCCTTGAGATATTAATTGGTATTAGAACTTAAATAGTCTTGTAACGTTTAATGCATTTGTAAAGTTTTGAGGAATTGGATGTCTACTAGAAAATTATTTTAGATTTTTAGGAATGCACCACCTATTTTAACAAGAATTAAATTCTCAATAAGAGGCTGTTTTCCTTAGATTTTCCTAGTGTATATTTTCAGTTTTTACAATTTAGCTTTATTTAGTGGAAATAATCTGGGAAGAGAAGAATGTTTAAAGTCTATAGAATTGAAAATACAATACTAACTTTAAATGTAATGAGTTGTCAGGAATACCTCTTGATATATTTTTAAACATCCAGTATTTTATCTGAAATGGATAGGGCTTAAAATAGGAAAAGGGGCAGAGATGATGTCACTTGGCAGTTATTTAATAAATAGCAAGTCAGGTTCTTTGAGCACTGAAGGGTGTTGCCAAAATATATACATTGAGTGGGTTTGCTTGCTCTTTACTATGAATTTTGTCCTATCTCTTGGTGTTTTAAATGTAGCTCCTGTAGTTAAGTGCCCAAGGTAAAGAAGTACTGTAGTCTCTTTTAATAATAGTGCTGTGGCCTAATGAAAGGACTAAGATTGATAAAAACCACTCTTAAAATGAGGGATGGTATATAAACAGTCTTGTTACTGTTTATAGTTTATAATTTAATAATCTTAAATTCCAAATGGAAATGGAATTTCCAAATGGAAAATTTGATTGTTTTCTTCAGATATGTCAATTAAATCAAATATTTGATGTCATGAAAGTTTCTGGTGCTAAATTGTTGTGATGCAAACAACAATTTTCTAAAAAAAAATCTTTCATATGAATAGCTGTTTAACCAGTTAAAAGACTAAGAAACTCAAATTTTAAAAATCATACAATTTAAAAGATTATACAATTCTAAAAAATTCTTGCAGAAAAGATTTTTGTAGTTGGTGTCATATTTTGATACCTGGATTATAGCAGTGTCACTTTACAATTTGGGGTTTGCTAAATAGTAACAATTGAAGTTTTAAAAAAAACGGGTGCCTGCTGTGGTTTTGGTTCATCACTAGATGGAGTTCTTGTAGTACAACTATGTGTTGGGCAGCCGTTAGTAGAATAATCTCTGCTTCCCTCAAAGTAAGCACGCATTTTTTTAAAAAGATAACATTCTACACATCTACACAGTCAGCTGTTAAATACATAACATGGCAATAAAAATACATAGTTGGTAGTATGTAGTTATAATCTTTGAGCAGCCTCAAAACAGCTATTTTAGTCAATAAGATTTTTCTTAGGTGGGTATGTGGGGAGAGGGAATTCAACCAGTTCCCCGATAATCCAGAGGAATTACAATTTATAGTATTAACCTGTACTGGATAATTCTGTTGAGGAAATTCAGGTGCTTGAGTTCAGGCTTGTCTGAAGACATTCTGTGCCACCCCCACTGGCCTTGAAAGTAAGTTCTTCACCTATTACATCTGAAGTTCAGTGATCATTGGTTCTCTCTTCACTCCCTGTCTTATCCTTTCCCATGTCCTTTAGGCCTTAAGTACTATCCAGCTTCTCAAATTCCAAAAACTAAGCTGACAGAATGTTTTTTATCTTACCTTTTGTGTGTTTACGTCTAGTGAAGGAGAGTATTTTCTTGGATTTCTGCTTCTCCTTTCTCTTTATTCCTCTTTATGAATAATAGGAATACCTTCATATTGTGTACTGTTTAGTCGGTTCCAAGTTATTAAAATTTGTCTCTTACTCTGTGGTTCTTTGGCAGTCTTCACAAGCGGCCCCTGAAAAAGTCTTTCCTCGATGTTACTTTTGATGTGCATGTAGTTTCCTCCACAGTGCCACTTAGAGTCTTTTTGGTACCTATGCAAGGTTAAAAAATTAAGTAATACTTAAAGGTTTATATAGACAAGTACTAATTGCCTATCTCATTCTGTTACATTTTATTGGGGGGCACTTTCTTGTAGGGTTTATTTTATGTAAACCTCTTTCTTCAATTATCATTTGTGTAATTTTTAAAATGAATACTGCCTGGAACAATTAGGAAACTTGTTTTATCCCATAAGAAGTCTGGAGGCTGAGTCATTGATTCAGTGACACAATCAAGGAAGCAGATTCTTTGTCTTTCCATCTGCTATTCTTAGCAAACAATGTCGGCTTTGTTCTCAGGTTAGCTGCCTCACAGTAAGATGACTCCTTCAGGTCTAGTGTCACCGCATACCTCCCTTCTTATGTGTGAATCTCTTTGTGTGCATACCCAGATGCTTCCCAGCAAACCTTCCCTGGTTATCTCATTGACCTGTAGTGCTTCAGAGGTCCATTCCTAAGCTGACTTCTGGAAAGAAGAGTGGGTTGCCTTTATCATCCTAGTAAAGTTTATAGTCATGTGGAGGAGAGTTAGAGCACCAGAACAAATCCAGAATTTGTAAGGGGGGAGTGCTGAAGAATAGTTGGTGGATAGTCAGCCAACAATGTTTATAACAGTGTCAGACTCAGTGGAAGGTGTCATTTACCTTGTTTCTTAAATTTCTACCATGCTACTTTTTTTTTAAATTAATTAGAAAGTCAGGATATTATTTGAAACCATAACCTTCTTTATAATCCCTTTGCTACAATGTTTAATTGTACTTACATCTATGAAAAAGAATATTTTCATAGATGTAAGCTAAACATTAAAAGAAGACTAAGGAGGGGCACCTGGGTGGCTCAATTGGTTAAGCATCCGACTCATCTCAGCTCAGGTCTTGATCTCAGGGTCATGAGTTCAAACCCTGCGCTGGGCTCCAGGCTGTGTGTGGAGCCTTAAAAAAAAAACAAAACAAAAAACTAAAGAATGTATAATTTCTTTTTCTTCCCTTTAGCTTGGTTGTTAATATTGGATCCATACCTTTGCACTTCCTTGGAACATAAATTTATCGCATAATTGCATAATGTTTGCAAAAATACAGATTTCAGTAATAAAAAAATAAAATAAAAAACATTATCATTGAGTTTTTCTAATCGAATCTATCCAGATGACAAATGTTAACTTTTTCCCTTTTTTTCTGGATCTAGAGCTTATATATATCTTTGGCAAATAGTCTTGCTGTTTTGCTTCAGTTTTCATGATTCTTGTTTCTTCCTTATTACAGAGATGCCTAAGTTAAATATAGTAATTCTTTGTCAATTCTAATGAGTTTGAGTGAACCTTGTTTTTAAAACAAAATTTTGATTTTACTACGTTTTTCACATGTCATCCTATACTTTTCATTGTCCTAGTTTTTCACATCCATATTAAGTTTTGGAGTTGATTACTGCATATAGTACTTTTACTAAGTTTTAGCCCACGATGAAAAACTTTAGAATTAATCTTATACTGGCTTCTTGGAATTATTTTATAAGCCAACTGGAAAATTGGCTAAAATCTTATAATAGGTCATTTGAACCACTCATTGTCCTGATTATTGATGTAAGAAATGACAAAGTAGATGATTCTCTAGGATTAAAGTGTATGTGTCTGTGTACACATATGCGGTGTATCTATTTAGTTTTGTTTCTTTAAGCTAGTTTAAAGCATTAACTGCCAAAACCTATTTGCTTTGAACATTGATTTTTAGATTAATCCCTTAGAAGAGTTTACTTTGAATGCCATTAACAAACACCTATTTAAGAAATAATACTGTGGTCATTACTAAAAAGGCTTCAGTTTTTGTATTGGATCTTTGATGTATATTTTCTAGTGACAATTAATAATGTCAGTAAAAATGGCAGAATATCCAGACCATTGTGGTTATAAACATAAGTCCTATGAGATGTTAATGTGTTACGTGGAAAAGAATTCTGGGATCAGATCATTTTGCCACATGTTGGGTTATTCAGGCTTAAATGGGTTTCTTTACTGCAGGACTTCTTAGGATCTTTAATATACTAAGGTATATTATAAGTGCTTCAGGATGGGATGTAACAGTGTTTGCAGAACTTATTTAAAAATGGAACATTTATTTCTAGGACTGTTCCATAGAATATACTTTAGGAAATAATGGTATTTGATGCAGTTAGTATTTGTGTGAACTGCCATGAAGAAAGTAGTGTGTATAACCTTTATTGATGAGTGCCATCCAGTTTATTTGAAAAAGTATTAACTTTAACAGTTGGACTCTTGGGACAGTAAGTTTCAAATGCTTTACAGATCCTCTTAAGAAATAAGAGCTTGAAGATTTCAGGTATAGTTTTTCTACTGCTGCTTCTACAGCTTTTCTCTAAAATGAAATTTATCCACATGCTTAGTGTTGTTGGAATGTATCTTAAACAGACTAGTGATAAGATCTCTTGATGACTCCCCCAACTTTTTACTCCAGACTGGTTTTCTCTACTGCGTTCCAAACTAATATTTTTAAGTTCCTATCCTGACAGTTTTAGATGCAAACCCTTATACGCATCGAACTGTTCAAAACTGAGCTCATCCTCTCCCATTTCCTCCTCCCCCAATCCCAGACTTTACTTTCTGTTTTCCATCCTGGCTAGTGGCACTATTGACATTTTGGCCTGGACAATTCTTTCTTGTAGGGGACTGTTCTGTGCATCGTAGATGTTTAGCAACATCCCTGGCTTCTACCCACTAGATGCCAATAGCAATCTCCTTCAGTTGTGACAACCAAAAATGTCTCCAGACGTTGTGAAATGTCCTACAGAGGACAAATCACCCCCATTTGAAAAACACTGCCCTACAGCCTATGTATTACTTAATCTTACTGATTCTGTTTTCTAAATTTACCTTTAATCCCTCCTCACGTCTTTATCCCACTCCCTACCTCCATTCCTCTTTGTTTCTAATACTTGGGTTTCTTTCATAAGGGTCTGATTAGCTGTCCTATATTCGATCTTGTTTCCGTCCCATCCACCTGCTTCAGTACTGCCAAATTTATTTTTCTAAAATGCAAAACTGTTCTCTATTTGCAATCTCTGGGTAGTTTCTGGAGGGGACCCTCATGAACTGGCTTCTCTCTTTAGCCTCATTCTTCAAAGGCACTCATACTCACTATACACCCCAGTGTACTGTGCCTTCTTCCCACCATACTGTACTTTGTTTCAAACTCTTACCTAGACATCAGTTTCTCCATGGTAGCTCCCACTTATTTTCAGAGAAGGTATGATGGTGAAAAGCATTTTATTTTTTTTTTGACATTTGTCTTCCCTCATCAAATTGAACTCTTCAGGGGCAGGGACCATCTCTCTGTTTTTGGCATGTAGTAGATATTCAATAGAAGTCTGAACCATTGATTAGTATGCCTTGATAGATGTGGTAACTTCCTCATTACTTCTAGGAATCCTGTTCCCTGTGTCAGCAGTGACATTATTTTCCTAATCTTTTTCATCTAGACTTTGATAGGCTTTTGACCACAGAAATCTGGGACTATAATTTTAAGAAATCACCTATTCAGGACAGGATTGAAGAAAAGCAGTGTACTTAGTTGACAGATTCACAAGACACACATGTAAAACATCTAGTTTAAAGATTTTTATTCAGAGGGAATTGAATGGTGTGGATTAATTGTGCAGATTAATATAATTGTTTGAATTAAAATGTGAAAGTATTAGACTCACAACATTGGATTTCTATTGATAAGGATTTGTTAAAAGGCTTGTGAAAAGCAGTATCATTGTCTTAACTATTTTAGTTTTTCTTAAGATTTTATTTATCTGAGATAGAGAGCAAGCGTGAGTGCAAGAGTACGCGCATGAGCGAGGGGGGGCGGGTGCAGAGGAAGAGAAAGAAGCAGGCTCTCCACTGAGCAGAGAGCCCGATGTGGGGCTCATGACCTGAGCTGAAGGCAGGTGCTTAACCAACTAAGCCACCCAGGCGCTCCTTAACTGTTTTAGTTTTTTATAAAATACATATATTGCAATATCCTGCACTATTTAGAAATTTATTCCCTGTCAAATGGGGGGGAAAGTTGTTAGTAAAGACTAGAGTTCCTACTTCCCTTCCTTCCATGCCTTAATAAATACAGTTTTGTGTGATTGGGTTTTCCTGTGAATACAGTCAGGCTGACCAACTACACTTACACCTAGAACTTTAATTAAAAGGTGAAGAAGAGAAAACTTGAGGTTTGCAGGGCTTTTGGAAGATAACCCAGATGTAGCATCAGCCTCATTGAAAAACTGAAGGATTGAAGGTGGGGAAACAAGGAATGAATAAGACCTAGTCCCGATTCAGAAGAATTCTTCATCCCGGCACAAAGCCTTGCCAGATTATTAATAATTATTTATTGGATGAATCTATATATAATGTGAGTTAAGCCAGAAATGATGGCTTTCTGCTTCAGTTTTTAGGGAATGGTATAAAATATATCAGATCCTTCAAAAGAGATTCATTTAATAAGAAAAGTTGTAATGGAGGTTTCCAGAAATAAAGCTGGGAAGAGGCAGGTTACTTATAGGAAAGGTTCCTCCCTTTCATACCTGCTCTCTAAGGGTGGAAGCAGATCATAGGCATATGTGACATCCAGCCCATTATTAACCTGAAGAGTCATGTTGCCAAGGACCCAGATTTGCCTTGCCTGTTTTTCAGTTTCTCCCTTTTCTATATTCTCCTTTCTTTAAATTTAAATTTTTAAACATTAAATACTGGTTAAAATTCTCTTTAGGCCTTAAGCAGCTTTAGGAAAGAAAGATGTTGTGTAATTGAAAGAAATGAGCTTTATTTGGGCTCAAAACAAAAAAAGGCAGGTAAAGGCTTTTCTAGAAGAACTCAGAACTTGGAAAATTTTGCATTATAATGCTTCTGTTGCATACAGATCATTGCATGCTTGTTTTCCACACTGTAAAATAAACTAATGATATTTTGAATATACATTTTTTAATAGCTTTGGTTCTTAAAATTATTTTTGGGCGCTTGGGTGGCTCAGTCGGTTAAGCATCTGCCTTCGGCTCAGATCATGATCCTAGGGTCCTGGGATTGAATCCCACATCGGGCTCCTTGCTCTGCAGGGAGCCTGCTTGCTTCTCCCTCTCCTCCCCACTTGTGCTCTCTCTCACTATCTCTGTCTCTCTCTCTCAAATAAAATCTAAAAAAAAAATTATTTTTAAAATCTGTATATCTTTAAGGCCTTACTTAATCTCAATAAAAGATATTGTGGCTGTGAGCTACTTTGTTTTCCATATACCTTTTAATAAAGTAGAGATTATATTGAATGTAAACTTTTTCAGTAAGTTATTTACATGTTACCAGAATAATGTTTTAAATGGGTAAAAATTTTTAACCTAGTGAGGGTCTAATATAAGATTCTTGTATTTTAATAGGATATAGTCCATTCTCATTATTTGCAGTAGTTGTGTTCTATAAAGGCACCACGAGCACTGAATTGTCAAATATTGAATGATTGCTCCCAGGGGATACACAGAGTTCGGTTCCTACAAGCCTCTGGTCATATTTTCATCAGTCAGTACATAACCTTGTTTTATGTGTGTTTGTATTTAATGACACCTTATTTAATATGTATTATTGATTCGTTACCTTTGAACTCATGGCCAACAGCACTATAATTCATGCCTGAGCAAAGCTTACATAACGTATTCTCTCCATACGACAAATCAGTCTTTTTGCATCTAGGAACAGATAGCACTTCAGCACAGTGTTTGGAAGCTCGTTTTAAACAGAGAAAGCACCAACGAAAAGCACAGTAATGTGAAACACATGGTGCTAAATAGATCACAAAAAAAGATCACTTGTTTACAGTATGAGAGCTGAAACAGGAGGGCAAAGTGTTTCCTTGATCAACCTCAGATGGAAACATACATGTCAGGTGATTCACATCTTTCCAATTTCAAAAGACTAAGAAGGTACTTCAAGTACTGATTTTGAAGTTACAAATACATTTTAGTGAGTGGGAAGATTTGCAAATACAGAATCTACAAATAATGAGGATGGACTGTTATTGTTTTAAAGAAGCTTATGATTGAGTACTTAGAATATTCCAGATTTAAAACAATATTTCTCTTATTTGGGGGCATGTGGGAGTTTTGGGTTAAGTGGAATGATCCTCACAGTTTTCATGTTCTGTTGTCCAATGGAATAAAATTGTCTGCTCTCAATCTGTCATTTTATTTTTTGCCCTGTAGGGAACAACCCATCTTCAGCACTCGAGCTCATGTCTTCCAGATTGACCCAAACACAAAGAAGAACTGGGTACCCACCAGCAAGCACGCAGTTACTGTGTCTTATTTCTATGACAGCACAAGAAATGTGTACAGGATAATCAGTTTAGATGGCTCAAAGGTAAGTTACATTTACTTTAAATAATCTTTCTGTTTTATGCAGTAGAGCATTTTCTGTTTTATTTGGGGGATTTTTGTCTTTATTAAAATACAGTATTTCCTTTTGAGTTTTAAAAACTTAACTTTAAAAAACCAAAATTGATCATTCTTAGGGTGCCAGCATATTTTGTGTACTAAGTTGGATTGACCACCTTATTTATATTGAGTTAACATCCCAAAATATTCTACAAATTTTAAGTTAGTTTATTTGATAAATATTCATTGCATATCTATTACATGTCGGGCACTATGTGAGGTGCTGTGAATATAGTGGTAAACAGAATAGACACAGTTTCTACTCTTGGAGCATGAAATCTAGTAAGGAAATAGAATTCTTTCCAGATACACTTCTGTAGATTAGTAGGCAATTCACAATCCCTAAATGGTATGAAGTCTGGTCAGTGTCACCATTAAAGCTGACATCCCTTACTCTGAAGAGAAGTACGTGGACAAGACCTAAGTTTTTATTTTTAGGAGAGGCAAGACGGTATTATGTTCAAGAGCACAGGCCACCTGGGTTCATAGCTCCGCTCTCCCATCTACTGGGTGTTTGATTTGGGGCAAATTACTTCTCTGAGCCTCATATTCTCACCTCATTAGGGATGTTAGCAAGGATTAAGTGAGTTAATATCTGCAGAGCACTTTGCTCAGTGTCTTGTACTTAGTATGCCTTTCAAAGAGGAGAAATTCCATTTTTTAATCAATGAATTTTGAACAGCAGAGAGAGATACAGAAATACCAGACCTTGGATTCTGGATAAAATGTGTATAGAAAGATGAGGGCTCCATTCTTCTCCTTCCAGCTTTTTTGAAGCCATGAGGCCTTTCAAAAGCTCCCAGAAATTGTAGCAGTTCGGCGTAAGGGCTTTTTTTTGTTTTTTTGGTTTTTTGGTTTTTTTTAAGGCTCCTCGCTGAGCAGGGAGCCCGATGCGGGACTCGATCCCGGGACTCCAGGATCATGACCTGAGCCGAAGGCAGTCGCTTAACCAACTGAGCCACGGCGTAAGGGTTAAGAGCACAGACTGTAGACACAGACTGTCTGGTTTGAATTTTTGCTCTACTGCTGACTAGCCATGTGACCTAGAACAAGATACTTAATGTCTTCACACCTCAATTTTCTCATCTGTAAAAAGGAACTAATAAAAATACCTACATCATTACACCACAGGATTGTTGTGAAGATTAAATAAATTAATTTAGGCAAAAGCACTTAACGGGTGTATAGTAATCAGTATGCAAACACTGATTGTTTTTGTTATTATTAATATTTTTAGGCTGTTGGTTATGTATTGTCTAGTAGTTTTGGGGAACAAAAGATAATTTAATGTTCAACTTTGAGTTTGTTTTTTCATGAGCTCACTCATTATCTCCTTAACTAGATTACAGAACTCCAGGGGCTGTTAGCACCTTATCTTGTCCTTAAGTGACTAATGTGTATTTATTAGAATAATTGATTCTCGGGGTACCTGGGCGGCTCAGTCGGTTGAGTGGCAGGCTCTTGATTTTGGCTCAGGTCAAGATCTCATGGGTCCTGGGATTGAGTCGAGCATCGTCGGGTTCCCTGCTCCATGGGGGAGTGTGAGGATTCTCTCCCTCTGCCCCTCACCCCGCTTTCTCTTTCTCGGTCTCTCTCAAATCTTAAAAAAAAAAAAAAAAATAGATTCTCTTTCATTTTTACTTGGAGGATTTAAGGACTTGAGAAATAGTAATAGTTAATTTCTATAAAACTTTTTTTTAAGATTATTTATTTGAGAGAGAGAAAGAGCATGAGGGGGTGGGCAGAGGCAGAGGGAGAGAGAGAAGCAGACTCCCCCCTGAGCAGGGATCCCAACGCCAAGGTCGATCCCAGGACCCTGAGATCATGACTTGAGCTGAAGGCAGACGCTTAACCGACTGCACCCAGGTACCTCTACAAAACTTCTTTAATGAAGAATAATTTTGTCATATTTTGTAACTGTTAGTGAAATCACCAGATTTTAATTGTTACGATCTCAGACACTAGAATATTTCTTTCTTTCTTTTCCCTGACTAGAACTTTCAGTTCTCTACAATCTGCGTTTCCCTCTTGGCCCAAACCACAGAAAAGACATCGTTTTATTTGATGGGAGAGTTAAATGGAATAAAGTTCAACTGTCCCATGTGATTAAATAACTCTCATGTGTTCTTCGTTCTCGAGCAATAGGAACTATTGCTGCTGGCATTTCCATTTTTGAATATACTTTGCAGCTTGTAATCATTAGACTCTTAAATAACTCTTGTGAACGAGTTTTTGTTTTGCTTAACAAAATCTACCATCTGTAGCTGTTATACTCTCTAGTTACTTTTTAAAAACTGCTGCCGGTAGCTACTGCAGTTCCCTGCTGGAGTAGTTGTTTTTTGGTAAGCAGTAGTGGTTTACTTGTGGCTAAATGAGTGTTTTTCTGCCCCCCACCCCCACTTCTGTTTCTGCACTGCATGATGAGGTGGAAAGCCCTTAGGTGCCCCTGATTAGAAAATGTCCGTTTGTTCTCATTTAATGCCCTTACTGTGCATATGAAGTTTGCTTACAGGTTTTCTAATCAAGCTGCAGAGACATCAGCAAGGCTGAGGGCCAGAATAAGGGCCCTCTATGAACTGTAATGACACAGCATTTTTACCTCTTTTCCTTGAAAGGACAGGAACTCTGGGATTGAGAGACAAATTTATTTTAAAGAACTAAGATTTTTCTTCTAAGTGGATTCATATTCAAATAGTTCAAAGCATTCAAGTCAAAGAATTCTAATGAATAATTTTTTTTTTTTTTAGATTTTATTTATTTATTTGAGACAGAGAGAATGAGAGAGAGCAAGCACATGAGAGGGGGGAGGGTCAGAGGGAGAAGCAGACTCCCCACCGAGCAGGGAGCCCGATGCGGGACTCGATCCAGGGACTCCAGGATCATGACCTGAGCCGAAGGCAGTCGCTTAACCGACTGAGCCACCCAGGCGCCCCCTAATGAATAATTTTTTTGAAGTGTGGAATCATCTATCGTTTTAAAGTTTTTCTTCGGTGATTAAAGAATCTCCATACAAGTAATCCCAGGACAGGTGGAGGCAAGGAAAGGTTCAAAATGGGAGTGAAAATGGAACTCTTAAACTTAAAAGCATAAAGAAGTTCACTTGACATAGCTAAAACTGAAGGTCTGTGGTGAACAGCAGATGGGTCAGGATGCCTGTAAAACCTCTTGCTACCTCACATATTGAGAGTTACTGGGATCACATGTAAAATGCCCTTCTGTCCTTGAAAACACTCCGATTCCAGCTCAAAAGCATCCTCTTCAGGGAACAGCTGAGGACCATCACATCTAACATAGGACCTGCCAGTTCTGGCCTTCGAGGCTCTCAGACTCTATCACATGCTGGTAGGGGCTTCACAGCACTTACCACTCTGAAATTAAATTAGTCAGCTATTTATTTCTTTGTTCATTGACCAACTCTTCTTGCTTTAGAATGTAATCCACAGTTACATTGCCTCTCATTGTTACATTTCAAGTCTCTAAATTGTGCTTGGCATTTAATAGGTACTCAGTTAAAAAAGCTGACAAAAAGCTAACCAAATGATTCCATAACCAAATTCCTTACCTTTTGTTACTCCATTCCTTACCATTTGTTAATATATTCTTTTCCATTTAGTTTTTCATTTCATGACAACCTGCAAGTTAGAGCACTTGTTAACCACATTTCACATAATCCTAAAATCACATGCTAGGAAAAGGAGCTTTTGAACTGAAGGGAAAGTAGGTATGAGTATATAAATTTTGTCAGAGGTAAAAATGCTTAATCAAGAATAAGTGTTCTCATAGAACAACAGCTAATACATCTGTTGTTTGAGACAGAAAGCAAGGGACCACTCTTTCTTTTACTGTCTTCTTTAGTAGGACAAGTGTCCTACATTTATTATTGCAACTTCATCAATATGTGCATAGCTCATAAATATTTATATTCATACTGTTCCCATGGTCAGTAGCTTTAGCTTTGTTTTGAAAATGCTTGATTTTCAGTCCACATTTAGTAGTTCACCAAATGACTGCTTAAGAATTTGGTAATATTTTTTTTTATTATTATTACTGGAATCACTTTGTAATCTCAAGTTTGGAGAGCATTAAACTACTTAACTAAGACTGATTCTATACTTTTGCAGTACTGGCAAAGGGAATGTACTTTAGCTAGTATGTTGTAATAATAGTTGGAATTTATTATAGGGATCACCAAAATTAATATTTAACAACACACTAAAATACTAGTTTTCTAAGAAACTATGTGTTCAACAGAAATGATAGTGATTCTCTGTATCATGAATTTATACCACTTTATGAAAAAAGAAGTAAAGTATATATTTAGGGGTTTGTTTTTCCCTTGAGTAAAGGAAAAAGTACTAAATGATTGAAAGTCTTTTCTGTATCATAATATATTTAAGTAAGTCAGCTTTAAGAAAACTCTTGATTATGGATTTTAGAAAATTAGCATACAAATAGAAAATTCGTTCTGTTGATGTATTCATTTTTGAAAGATTGTTTGGAGGGTAGGGCCTTACTTTTAAAGAAACAACTATTAAAGCCTACTTGCTTCCAGGAAGTATTACTCAAAATTAATAGATACTGATCCTGTATGTTCAAAGGAAAGAAACTGGCCACACTAAAAACTCTTTAAGATTTTTTGCATTATTGGAAAACTTATTTTGATTGTAAAGTGTTGAAATTTTTGTTAGAGTACCTTTATATTTATAGTTCTTTTAGTTACCATATTTCTACACTGTCACTTAAAATGTTAAAAACTATTTCTAGGGCGCCTGGGTAGCTCAGTCTGTTAAGCATCTGCCTTCAGCTCAGGTCATAACCCCAGGGTCCTGGGATGGAGTCCTGCATCCGGTTCCCTGATTGGCTGGCGGGGAATCTGCTTCTCCTTCTCTCTGACCCCCCATTCTCTCTCTCTCTCTCGCAAAATAAATATATAAATTTAAAAAGATTTATTTATTTAAAAATAACTATTTCTATAGCTATCGTGTGACTCATTAGAAATCCTAAGTTCTGGGGCGCCTGGGTGGCTCAGATGGTTGGGCATCTGCCTTCAGCTCAGGTCATGATCCCAGCGTCCTGGGATCGAGTCCCGCATTGGGCTTCCTGCTCAGCGGGGAGCCTGCTTCTCCCTCTCCCTCTGCCTCTCTCCCTGCTCATGCTCTCTCTCTCTCTCTCTCTGTATCTCTGTGTCTCAAATGAATAAATAAAAAAATCTTAAAAAAAAAGAAATCCTAAGTTCTTATGGAACTAAATCGTCCTGTGTTTAAATTTTTGCTAGTTTTTGGCTAGTTATTCATATTTGTCTTATTTTTCAGGCAATAATTAATAGCACCATCACCCCAAACATGACATTTACTAAAACATCTCAGAAGTTTGGCCAGTGGGCTGATAGCCGGGCAAACACTGTTTATGGACTGGGATTCTCCTCTGAGCACCATCTTTCAAAAGTAAGTTAACTCATAAGATCAAGTGGAAATCTTCAAGTCAGATGTCTTAAATATATAATAGCAAATGGAAAGTATAAAATATATGAGAAATTTGTTTAATATTCTCAGAACAACTGTAGTGACTTTAAAGCAAGAAGTGAGAGATCATTGGATTCCACTGTCAATTGGAAAATTAATTGTACACATTAAAAACGGTCACCGTGGATGGAAAAGTATTTGTGTGGTTAACTGTGTGACAGAATTGTCACACAGACAGTTAACATAAAGGTGATTATCACTTCAGAATGGACTTTGCTCAGGGATTAGCACCCTGAGTGGAGATGGTCTGCAAGTAAGTAGATACCAAGCTCTTCTGAATTGTGGAAAACTTAAGCTGATAGTGCTAAAGATTTCAGCTTCTTGACATGATAGTAGGCACATATAAATTACTTTGTTTAGGAAAAATGGTGCTTTATCTGGGTGAGAATTACTCCAAACTCTGATGTAGTATAGAGTGAGATCTAATAAACAAATGAAGAGTTCTTAGAACATACTGACCAAGTAAATTACTGTGGCCAAAAAGGCCAATAAAATACAGAACATCACCAGGCTAATAAATATTGGAAATAAAACAGTTGTCCTGCTTGTAAGGAACAGCATGCAGTGCTCATACACCAGTGTCTTGAAATCTTGTGGGTGTCACATAGAAAGAGTATGTAAGGAAAAGAAAACTCTCCCAGGATACGAAGATGATCAAGGAGATGAGAATTACTCACTTTTCTGCTCACCAGACCCAAGGATTTATGCTTTAAACTTTTCTCTTTCAAGCCTTCCATAAAAGGATAACACTACATTTGGAACATTTTATGTAGAATTTGGTATACACAGGATCTGGTCCCTTTTGGGAGTTGTAGTTGTTCAGGGTCATCAGGCTCTTGAAGATAGAGTTCATGTTTAACCGTAAGCTATTCGTTAACAGAAATCATTTGGATTCTTAAATGAGTTCTTTTTAAAACCATGTTACTTTTTTGTGAGTATTTATTGACTCAAGCATATAGTTAGATAGCTCAGTAATTGAAGTTATCTTTGTTTCCATTTGTTTTGGTTGTAGACATTCCTTAACACTGTTGTCAAATGTTTTTGTTATCTTTTTGATATAAATTATAGTTTAGAGACCAATTTTAAGGATATTTTAACTTTTGCCTTCATGATTATAAGTCTATCCCCAATAGGATGATTAACATGAGCAAATGTTATCTAATTTGGTTTCTTTTACACCCATCGTATTCTCCAAATACATTTTCTTGAGTTGTAGTAAAGGTAAGAGTTAGATTCAAAGTCTTTCGGTAGAACAAGGAGACAGGCATCCAGTTGAGCATTGCTGCTCCATAAATAATCCCCTTAGGAAATTACACATTTATTAGAATAAATTTTGCCATTACTCAAGTGGAAGCTTTTTGGAACTTTTTTTTGGAATTGTCTGTTAAAGTCTATAGCAAAAAAAAAAGTTAAAACTGTAATTAGCTTACAGTTGCTAAATTTCTTGACAACACAGGAACTAAATTGTGGATTAATTTGTCAAACTTGCATAAAATGATTTTTGAGTCTAAGTAATTTTGACTACAAATTAAGTTATTGTCACATCTTTGAGGTTACTGGGCAGCAAGCTAATGTGGTAAAGTAATAGTTTATTAAATCCTGTCAATTATACTTTATCCTTTCATTTGATCTTTTTTCTGGGAATGACTTTCATATTTCAAGAATTGTATTTTTCCTCTTTAAATTTAACATACACTTTTGACCAGCCTTACTGGTAGTGAGTCCTAGTATTGTGAAGGAGGATTGACACTTGGCTCTAAGAGTTTATATTTATATGATCATTCTCTTCAGAATGTTTTTGTTGAAAGATGACAAAATCATGATTTATTTTCCAAGCAACTTTGGAGACCAATATTGCTTCTTTGTAGACTATGGGGGGCCCCAAGGAGTTTATATTAAGCAAGCATGTAATTATTCTGGCTTATTTTATCATTAAAAACCTTAAGCAAATCAAAGCATTTTAAGGGTTTTGAGAAGGCTCTGAAGGCAATTCTAGACAAGGGTGTCTCAAAATAAGGGAGACTAGCAGCATTGAGAGAAATACTTGGTCTCCTAAGGCTGATGTATGAGGAAAATTGCAACTATGCTTGGATTGTTGGGAGTGCTTACTAAGTTGTATTTTGTTATCATGGAAACCCAAAGCCTATGAAAATTAGCAATAGTGTGAGCCTTTATGAAGTTTGAAAGGGTTTTAAGCGTTAATACTTTGGAATGCTAGATGAGCGTAAGAAAAATTCTTCAAATTACGTAAAGACAAATTAATTATGGTTTCATTTTTATTTCATTTACACCAGTGTGAATGAGACCTTTTTAGCTTTGTGTTCAGATTAATTGAACAGAATATCTCCTTACTTTAAAAAGGAGAATCATACTAATATAGATTCAGTTCCCTGATCTACAAGTTATAGATGGTGGGGACAAGTCTAAAGTAAGAAGGAAAGCTGTAATGACAATTTTAATTTTGACCTTCCTCTAAGTCCCCAACACAGGTCAGAGTATCATGACCTCTCCTTCCAAAGTTTTCTTTCCCAAGAGAGAAATGAAATCAGGGTTGACTTATGGGGGTTTGAGGAGGGAACTGTAATTTCATATTTTTATTACAACTCTAGCAGGTGTTTTAAGTTGCATAGAGATTTTTTATTTTTTAATTTGGTTATTCTGTAGCCTTAACTTACTCCCTCTGAGAATAGTGGTAGACTAGTTTCTGCTTCCAAAACAATAATAGATACTCTTTGTGGCCCTGACATTTCTAGATTACTATGGGTTCATAAGAATTAGCATTTCATGTACTGTAGGGTTTTTTTGTTGTTTTTACCAGTCTTAAAGACCTTTGTGGAACCATATTGTTCCTCTCTGCTGCTGTACATTAGCTGTTTAGGAATCTTTGGAAATGAAGTTTTAGTAATGTCATTTAGTATAATAATAAATGTTGCTATTTGTATTGTTGAAAATAAAATGCCTTACATAATATGAGAGTTTATATTCTAGTAAAAGTTAAAAGCAAGCTCCAAATACTGAGAAGTTTATGAGTAAATACCTGAAAGATTGTTTTCTCCATGATAAGCAAGGTATACTAATCCTTACTGATTCCACTCACATCCTATACTCTGCACCTTGGTCTTAAAGTATATCTGAACAACCAAGAAAGGATGTAGGTAAACTTGCTGACACCAATTCTAAGTTAATTATATTGTGATGTTTTTCAATGCAATGGCTCAGAGTAGTTGATAGTGTACAAACAAGTGTTTGGTGTTAGTTTTCTTTAACCTTCATTTTCATATTACACCTGTAATTGATTTTAGGGCTAGGTTGCTTGTTAAGAGTCAGTTATTCAGAAAATGAAAGAAAACCAAGGTAAAAGTGGGCATTGAGACCTATTATTTTATTTGGTTAATGTATATAGTCTTTATACATTCAGTTTGCAGAAAAGTTTCAGGAATTTAAAGAAGCTGCTCGACTAGCAAAGGAGAAATCACAGGAAAAGATGGAACTTACCAGTACACCTTCACAGGTGGGTATTTAATTTCTATTCATATTTTTGAGCCTTGTTCATTTCAGATGGTATCCTTTATGCCAGGGTTAAATTTGGGAAAATAATGGCAAAATTAAGGTAGTTTCCGAGGTGGACATAGAAATGCACCCTTCAGTTAATCTGTACTAGTGGAGAAAGGTTTCTTTCCTATATGCCATTGTCTGTAAGAATCTAGGGGGAAAATCAGTTTAGTACTTATAACTTAGATTCTTTGTTGTATGTACAACTTAAAAACAATCATATGTAAAGAGCATAGATTGGCCTATTTTGTGTTCTGTAATGGCCAGTCACAAGAGGAGACAGAGGAGAGGCTCAGGGAAATAAGAGTTTAATCACCAGTCCTAGAAATAGGAAGCCAGCACACATCTGAGGGGCACTTAGAGAAACCTCAGGGTGGTCAGGAGGCAGAAAGCAGGAGCATGGGAAAAGCTGAGGCTAGAGCTATATTGAAGAATGGCAGAGCAGGGTAGACAATTTAGAATTTGGCTAGTTGAATAATTTCTATAGCCTCTAAACTCATAGGGGTAGTCCCTCATTGCCTGGTAGCTGGCCCTTGTATGATGAAGGCAGAAGAATATTGCATCCTTGGGTGCATGGGCCAGATGAGGGAGGTACAGTTCTGGATTGGTTAGTTTGCATATCAAAGGCATGTTCCCACCTCACCCCCTTGTTCTAAGAATTGGCTAGGCAGGAAGTTTTTTTTTTAAGATGTCAAAACATCACATATATATATATAAAAAAAAAATAGTAGTCTATTATCCTGATTTTAAGTGTACTTAAATCTGACAGTTGGGACATCTTTCTTTACACTTAGCACTGAGACCCAAAGGTTATAGGTTTTATACACGTATTTGCTTTTTCCTTGAACAGTTGACTTAATACCTGTGACTTGCTCATCATAATCTTTCTTTAGTTGGAAATTAATTAGATCTCCAAGTAAAGTTCATTAAATACTTATATTTCAGTGCTTTTACAAAGGTTTTAATGTACATTGTATGATTCAGCTTTTTAATAGGCTTTTCTAAAATTAATTTTTATTTCAATTTGAGTCTTAAGGGTAGGGTTCAGCTTTGTGCTGGGTTCTCTATAGCATTTGAAGTGTACTCAAGGCTTATATGAAAAGGAAGAATCAGATGTTACAAATGTTTCTCTGGAATGTCAGTATAGTAGCAGATTTCCATAACACTTTGCTGAGAAAGTGAATAGGAATTGCCTGGAAATTTACTGACTAGCCATTTTCGAACATTGTTTGCTCTTTACCTTCCTCCTCACCCCTGGCACCCAACTCTGTTTGGTAAGCCCTGCTGGTATAAAGAGTTTTGGGTTTTTGTTTTTTTTTTTTAAAGGAAAGGAGGGCTCTGTTAAGTATGTGTAAAGTACATATTTCCTCATAGACTAAAAGTGTACTCTGGATCGAAGCCAAAGCTCCATTACACTTCTCCACACTTGCAGTGACCTGGAATAACATGATCACTTTGAAACTTCCCTTGACTCTGTATCTTCCCTAAGTGCTATGGTAGTATAGTGATAACTTTTCATAAAAACCTATGGAATATTTAGTACATGTACTGGTAGCTCTCGTTCTTCAGGTGTTTTGATTCTAGCGTTGAAAGAGGATGTTGTAGCACATGCCTTAGAGAATATGCAAAGGACTCCAATAAAATTATAATAGATTACACTTGTCCATTGTACTTAGTTCCTGTTTCTCTGATCATAACTTGTTTTTGTTTAATTAGCCATGAACAAGTTGCTGGTAAGATACCTGCTACTCTTTGGAGGAAGGCATATCTTTAAGCCTTGACTTTCATCAAAGGAATATATCCAAGATGTTTATATATGGAAAATACTGTGAGATATAAGGAATAAAAAAATATCCTAAGTTCATCAGTATTTGAAAGCCAAAATATACTGACCCTAAGTTATCTTTTCAAAGCATTTAGAGTCTGATTGCTAATTTAATGTACAGAAGCCAGAGTAATAGTTTAAAAAAATGTATTTATTTTCATTTGTTTCCTCCCCTTCCCCTTTTGTGACAGTCCCTTACAGATTTCATTACTATTTCTGTTTTAGTTTGAAATGTATGACTGCTGGCCACTCTGATTCTACTCAGCTAGAGGACAGAGCTTGATTCTCCTTGATTTAACCCAATCTGCTAAATTAACCCTCTGCCTGAGGTATAGAATATTACTCAGGAATTCAGCAAGGGGATCAAGAGGTTAAGTGGAATAATTGATAGTAGTAGGCATTCAGTCAGTCATAGCTTTTGTTTTTATTGAGGAGGGATAACAGACTGGTTAAGAGTATGGGTTTTCAAATCAGACATACTTAGATATAAACTATTTTTTGTCACTGTTTGGTCTTGAGAAAATGGCTTAACCGAATTCTCTTTATACATCTGTAACATGGAGATTACATTTCTTAGGTTATAGGCTTGTTGGAGGGAATAACAATGATAATGGCGATGTCATATGATAATGGCACTAATGTAGGCTTTAGAGCCTGGCTTTGAATCTGGGCTCTAACCCTTACTGGGGTTTTTTGTTTTTTGAGTTTTTTGTTTGTTTGTTTTTAATTTAGGCATGTTACTATTTCTTTAAATTTATAAAATGAGAATAAGCACAATGTCTCCTGAAACTAAATAACACCATATGTTAACTATACTGGAATTAAAAAACTTAATGAAAAAAAAAAAAAACAACCCAGTATCTCCTTATAGGGTTATTGTGAGAATTAAATGAGGATTACAAAGTGCTTAGCATAGAGTATATTGTAAATGTTAACAGCTGTTGTTGGTGATGTGGTTGTAATGCTGAAGATGATGATGTAAAGCCTTGACATAGTATCTGGCACATAATAGTTACTTAGATAAGGGTGCCTTAATTGAATAAAACCTGCATCAGAGTACCCTGGAAAACTTTTTAAAACACAAATGCTGAGTCCCACTCCTGGCATTTTTGATTTAGCAGGGCTGAGTTAGGACTTAAGAATTTGCATTTCTGGCAGAGTTCCGGGAGATGCTGATCCTGTTGATCTGGGGATCCCACTTTGAGAAGTAGTGCTGTAGACAAACTGTTCCACATCCCTGAAGGCATGTGATGAAGAGAGTCTGGCATTTAGGGCCAAGGTAGCCACTTCCCCATTCTTTTTTTTTTTTTTTTTTATGATTTTATATATTTATTTGACAGAGAGACACAGCGAGAGAGGGAACACAAGCAGGGGAGAGGGAGAGGGAGAAGCAGGCCTCCCGCGGAACAGGGAGCCCGATGCGGGGCTCGATCCCAGGACCCTGGGATCACGACCTGAGCTGAAGGCAGACGCTTAACGACTGAGCCACCCAGGCGCCCCGCCACTTCCCCATTCTTAAACTCTTTTTTTTTTTTTTAAGATTTTATTTATTTATCTGAGAGAGAGAATGGGAGACAGAGAGCATGAGAGGGGGAGGATCAGAGGGAGAAGCAGACTCCCCGCTGAGCAGGGAGCCCGATGTGGGACTCGATCCCAGGACTCCAAGATCATGACCTGAGCCGAAGGCAGTTGCTTAACCAACTGAGCCACCCAGGCGCCCCCCCATTCTTAAACTCTTGAGCTAAGATTGTACTCTTGATAAAATGTGTGGTCATGTCAGATAGTCTTTATGTTGTCTTGATCAAGATACCATCTCTAGGAATAAGTTGAATTATGTATTAGTTGTTACTTGGTTTCATATCCTTCTTTAATAGACATTAATTTAGAACTTTTTCTCTTGGAGATCTTATGTTCTTGCATTTCCATGGGAATCTTTTAAACAGTCAATTTGACATAGAATCACGAGTAATGACTGGCTATAAATCTGAAGTTTCTTATATAGTGCACAGTAAAAAAAAAATACTGTATTTGAATTAACTTGTTAAGTGCTTTCCTCAGAATGCACATTGAAGAAAAGGGGTCTATATAATCAAATAAATATAATGCAATTTTTTCTTCATTGGAGTTTAGAAAAAAGTAAGTTTTAGCTGTCATTTGATTAAGACTTTTAAGTTGAATGAAGTATTTACTTGGTTAGTTGTTTGTAGTCAAACACAAGTTATGGATTTTTTTCCCCCATATATTGTAGCTCTCTTAATCTATATTTAGGCTAGCTTTTTCTCAAGATGTTTTAAAATTCACTTTATAGAAAAAGTAGCATATACGTGTGTGTGTATTCAAAGAAGGAACAAAGCCTCTTTAGCTTTGTTATAAATACTATAATTTTTTAATGTTCAAATTAAAGATAAATTGTATTTACTGAAACGAGGCACTGGTTTATTTTAACTGATTGTTAGTATCTCTGTGACTAGCTGTTTGATCTTATGCAAGTGAGTTGACTTGCCTGGGTAGTAGGTCTTAAATCTACAAGGTCAGAGTTTTGAACTATATCATCTCTTTGGACATTTCAAGTGTAATACGTCTCAAATGTTTTAGATCTTCTTTAACAAGGGTGTCACTTGTTATAAGTGGATTTTTTTGAAAGGCGGTCTGCATTAGCCAAGTGTTACTGCCTTGAACTATTTTAGTTACATATCTAACCCACAAATATACCATTAGAATTAGTGAATGCCTGTAAATTAATATGATACTTTCTTAGTATCACATAACAAATGTGATTTTACTGAACCAGATACCTCAAAACAACTTTTACAATCTCAGGAAATGTTCACTAGAATTCTCTGGATATTATTGTTTGCTGTCCAAAGTAAGGACAGTGGACTTAAGAGTCTCTAATCCTGTTACTTGTCTCAGTGGAGTATTTATGCATTTCTCTATTGGATTTACCTATGCGGTGTTGGCAGTGAGAATAGAGAGGAGGGACTAGACCTAACAGTAGTGAAATTGACTGAACTTGGAGGAAATACAGGAGTTGAAGGATTGGTGAGGGAGGCTGGTTAAAGCAAGAGCAAGATGATTTTGAAACTTCTTTTGTTGGTTTGTAGCATGAACTTCAGAAGAGGATTTCCACTTCAGATACTGAATTTATATCCTAATTAGGCATTAAGGGGATATGTCCTGTAGATAGAAATTATGAATTGGAGCTAAGTCTCAAGAGTCATCAACAAATGAGTAGTTTCAAGAAAGAAAATAGAATGGCAGGAGAGGGGAAGACAGGGTCAGAAATTGTCACTTAAATTTGAGGAAGATATAGGGAAAGACACTGAAAGTGGTAGGAAATGAAGCAGCAGAAAATGTTAGCACAGAAGTCAAAAGATGAGCATTTTAAGTTAGAGGCAGTGATTTGTCAGTGTCGGAGGGGGCTTCCAATAGGATGAGACTTAAGAGGACTTTAAACTGGGGCGCCTGGGTGGCTCAGTCCTTAAGGATGCCAGGATCCTGGGATCAGGCCCCGCATCAGGCTCCCTGCTCAGCGGGGAGTCTGCTTCTCCCTCCCCCACTCCCCCTGCTTGTGTTCCCTCTCTTGCTGTCTCTCTGTCAAATAAATAAATAGAATCTTAAAAAAAAAAGGACTTTAAACCTAACAAACTGGAGTTCGCTGGTAATTACAGGTGGACTGTTGGTAAAGAAGAGCAATGTGAAGTAGTTTCTAGAATGAAAGGAAGTAGAGTTAGTGACTTTGGGCTATTCTTGAGGCAGAAATGTTTGGTAGTGAGAATAAGGTCACAAATACTATTTTCTTTTGTATGAGGAGAGTAAGAGTT
Source organism: Mirounga leonina (assembly GCF_011800145.1). Classification (NCBI taxonomy): domain Eukaryota; kingdom Metazoa; phylum Chordata; class Mammalia; order Carnivora; family Phocidae; genus Mirounga; species Mirounga leonina. Next base: position 50,462,227 of record NW_023270426.1, on the reverse strand, counting down.
TAACATGATAATCTCAGGGGGATGTGACGCTAAGAATTTTTTTTTTTTGTAGAATGTATGTGTGGGAGTGATTTGCATATGCTTTTAAATGTAAGGAATGAGTAAAGGAGAAAGAGAAGAATAGAAGGAAGGGAATCATTGATGGAGCATTGTGCTGAAGAAGGTAATATTGTGAGGGAGGAGGATGGAAACAAATGAGCCACTTCTTTATCTGAGACAGGAGGGAAGGATAAAAATATATTCAGGTACAGATGGGGGGAGGACTGAGTAAGTCCATGCCAGTTTCTCTTTTCTCTGGAAGGAAGAGTTATGTCATTCACTGAGAGGAAAGACAGCTGAAGAAAGAGAGAGCTTGAACACAGGTTTGGAACAGCTGTTAGGTAAAGTAAAAAAAAGAAGAGCCAAGTGAGAGTAGTAAGTAAAATTAAAGATTACTTGGCTCTTAGATGTCCATCGACAGATGAATGGATAAAGAAGGTGTGGTATATATATATATATATATATATATATATATATATATATATACACACACATACACAATGGAATATTATGCAGCCATCAAAAGGAATGAGATCTTGCCATTTGCAACAACGTGGATGGAACTGGAGGGTGTTATGCTGAGTGAAATAAGTCAATCAGAGGAAGACATGTATCATATGACCTCACTGATATGAGGAATTCTTAATCTCAGGAAACAAACTGAGGGTTGCTGGAGTGGTGGGGGGGTGGGAGGGATGGGTGGCTGGGTGATAGACATTGGAGACGGTATGTGATATGGTGAGCCCTGTGAATTGTGCAAGACTGTTGAATCACAGATCTGTACCTCGGAAACAAATAATACAATATATGTTAAAAAAAAAAAAAAAAAAGAAGATAGCAGGAGGGGAAGAATGAAGGGGGGGAAATCAGAGGTGGAGATGAACCATGAGAGACGATGGACTCTGAAAAACAAACTGAGGATTCCAGAGAGGAGGGGGGTGAGAGGATGGGTTAGCCTGGTGATGGGTATTAAAGAGGGCACGTTCTGCATGGAGCACTGGGTGTTATGCACAAACAATGAATCATGAAACACTACATCAAAAACTAATGATGTAATGTATGGTGATCAATAATAAAAAATTTTTAAAAAAAGATTACTTGTCTCTTTAAGAGCATAATTGAAGTTAGGGCTCAGAATTATTTTCATGATGCTAATCAGCCTATTTAGCAGTGTATTCTCTCATTGCACTTGGTAGTTTGGGCACATAAGAATATGGAATGATGGTTCAGTTGATAGGAATTGGAAATTGACAAGATAGTTGTTGTGGAAGGAAGCCCCCAAATGCTAATGAGAATATAATTAAGGTGATTGGCTTTCTGGTATAGACTGACCATGGAGAGGAATAAAGCCAGATTGCACCTGACAAAGTCGCATAATGGAAGAGGGCCAAAAGATACCAAGTTGAAAAGCAAGTGGGAAGGGTGTGGATTAGGTTGAGAGGATAGGAGGATGTACAACACCTCTTACCTGTTGGAATCAAAACTAGTAGTTGATGAGTTAATCAAAGTCAGTTAATGTGAAGAAGTCTTTAAAGAATCTTTAAGTTTGTAAATTAAAATTCGATAATACTGTGTTTTATGTATTCACCAATATTTTTTTTTAAGCTGAAACCTCTTTGAATATGAATCTGTTGATTGGAATTCTGTGTTATCTTTCTTACATAAATCATACTCATGATTAATTGTCTACAATTTCCTGTTTCTCTTTTCCTTTAAGTAGAGCTAACCCTAGTCACTTGCAAAGAAATCTGAGTGTGATAGTAGATTTTCTTGTCATTTTTCTGTTACTTGTAGATTTTGTTTTCTAGCCATTTACTTTTTAGTCGTTTCAAAACATATGGTTTGGTTTTCATCAAAATAACCACTCTAGCTTTGCATTCAGACTTTATTAGTTTGCATAATATTTAATTCAGCTATATAATTATATAAATACAACTGGCATAAACATGGTTGGGACAGATGCAGCAGATTCTTGGTAAGCATTTAATGTAGCTGGTAGAAAAATATGCAGAATAGAGATTAACCCACTAGCACTGTGCCTCAGCCAGTTAATACACTTTACATAGGGAAGGAAGAGCATGAGTTAATCTAGAGTCAGGTTACAAAGAATTTCTGTGGATGTCAGAAAATGGGATTTCAGAAGTGGTGACCAGGTATGGGGAATGGCTTAGCCAGTAGTAGACATTTGCTCTCTGCCTCATTTTCCTTTATGTATCCTTTTGTTCTTCTGTGTCTCTTCCCTGGCATTTCTTTCTATATCCACAGCCATGGAAACTCAAAATCATAAGGTCCTTCCTGTCTGAGCCTCTGCCCAGAAAAGAGTGTTCTCATCTTCTTTTAAATAGAAAAGACTGAAATAGAATGTCTTCTTTGAATGTTTATTAAATGAAAAAGAGAAGAAGCTATGTTTTCCTTAAGTCAGAAGTGATGGAACTGTAACAGGAACTTTAATTTTAGTCTCTACTGGAATTCAGTGGAAGGTGTTGGTGGTATTTGGTCTAGTGGCGAAGAGCACTGCTACCACATCCTTCCCCCCACTCTCCTGCTGCAGCACAGACACCAGAGGGGAGCTGGGTGATCCCCCTGGGAAGGCCTGGGGAGAGGGCCCGGCTCATTTCTTTTCCACGGGATTCAGAGTATTTCCTTTTGTGGGGGTTTTTTGTTGTTGTTTTTTATTGGTTTGTTTTATTTTTGGCTTTCCTGCAATTCCATAAATGAGTAGAGAGAGAATTCTTTTTTTTTTTTAAGATTTTATTTATTTATTTGACAGAGAGACAGCGAGAGCGGGAACACAAGCAGGGGGAGTGGGAGAGGGAGAAGCAGGCTTCCCGCTGAGCAGGGAGCCCGATGCGAGGCTCGATCCCAGGACCCCGGGATCATGACTCCAGCCGAAGGCAGACGCTTAACAACTGAGCCACCCAGGCGCCCCGAGAGAGAATTCTTAAGAAGCAATTCCTGAGTCTTACATATGCTCTGTTTTTATTTATATTTTATGTTTCACACTTTTCATTTTTCTTACCAACTTTGGTAGACACATATACATACATACCCATGTATCAAAGAAGGTATTGTTTGATAATTTTTTTCCTTAAAATGGCTACTAGCCATATTAGCTTAAGAATGTCTTTCTAAAGACAAACTATCCTTTTTTTCTTTCAAAAATTTGTAGTCTAATATATCTCCAAGTTTTTAATTTTAATGTTTGAATTAAAGGTATAAAATGTTGACTTTATATAAGGTATGTTTTTTTAATAGGAATAACTGAAGTTGAATGTTTAAGAAATTACACAAAACGTAGTTTGAAAAAGAACTCAGTGTTTGGAATACATTAAATAAAACAACTTTCACTGTGTTGCTTTTAACATATGTGAAGTTCCCAGAAGGTTTCAGAGAATACTTTTGACTACCTGGGGGGTAGTTAGAAGTCAAAGGAGTTTCATTTTCCTTTTATGCTCTTATGTACTGTTGCAACTCTCTTATGAGCAAATACTAATTTTCTTAATTTTTAACCTGCTTTTAAAAAAAAAACGTGCTCTGGGCTTTTTGTTTTCATTTTAGATATAATGTGTAGGGTAACGAAACATGCCTTTCATTAAATGTAGCTAATATGCAGGTTTTCTGATGGAAAGCTTGTCGATTTGCAGTATTGGAATTGTTGTTACTTCTATACCTTTCTTCTTCTTCTCCTTCCTTTTGTCCTTCCTAGCCTGCCTCTGAAATGGTCTTTCTACTTCAGTAACGTCAACATTCTTAGCCTTCCCAAGACCCATGTACCAAAACCCTCATTGACTCCCAGAAGGCAGGGAGAACCAGAACCTCTCTCTCTCCTAATCCTAATCTACTTTTGTCCCTCACACTCTTATCAATCAATTCTAGCAAATCTCCAAGTAAATCCTTAGTTGCTAACACTGGTTGTGCCCTCTTAGGTTAGCAAGGTCATTTGTGGGGCGCCTGGGTGGCTCAGTCGGTTAAGCATCTGCCTTTGGCTCAGGTCATGATCCCAGGGTCCTGGGATCGAGCCCCGTGTTGGGCTCCCTGCTCAGAGGGGAGCCTGCTTCTCCCTCTTCCTCTGCCTTCCATTTCCCCTGGTTATGCTCTCTCTCTCTAATAAAATCATTAAAAAAAACCCAAACAAACAAGGTAATTTGTTCCTGTTCTCATTTCCCCTGAATCAACTTACTGTTCAACTGATTGGACAGTCCACCTTGATTATTTTAGTTTGGGTTGGCCTTCCTTGAAGAGAAATAGCTCTGATTTATTTCTGTGTGCTGCTTCAACTTACTCTGGCTAATTGATATGATCCGTAATTGACCTAGAAGTAGTCACTTGGGACGTCGTTCCCATTTTATGTTGTCACATTATACAGTAAACCTTATTCATGCATTGACTCTCAGTTACTTGAGGCAAAGAGGATTTAAGAGAGATTTTAAAAGAAAAAAATTAAAGGTCAAAATAGAGGTTCCATTAATAATTGAACAATAGTTAAGTGATAAGGTGGAATCAAGAAAGTAGCTTTTTTGACCTTTAATAGCTTGTATAATTTATAGCATTATAGTATTAGTTAAAATATTTAAATGTGAAATAAAATACATACAATTTAAAACCAGAAGCCCCTGAAAGAAATTCACCACATTAATATTTTCTATATTTCTTCCTAGCATTTCTCCTTGTGCCTTATTTTTATGTAAAGTATATAAATTATCATAATCTAAGCTATCTCCTTATATGCTCATATTTTTCTAATTATAAGCATTTTCCTGTGTTACACATATTTTTCTTGTTGGTTTTTTGTTTGTTTTTTTTTTTAAAGTAAGCTCTATCCCCCGTGTGGGGCTCAAACTCACAACCTTGAGATCAAGAGTCACATGCTCCACCAGCTGAGCCAGCCAGGCACTCCTCTTATTTTTATTTGAAGAAATCCTGTATTCTTTCAGGTTGGCAGATTATGACCATACCCACCCACTCTCCTATTGGACACTGATGTTTTCCTTTTCTTCCTTACCATAGGCTAATATTTCAGTTGTGAAGTTTTAGTGCCCAGAGATCACAAGGTGTCCACAAAGCTTCACTTAAATGATCTGGTGCGAGGGCCTCCCCTGGTTAACAGGTTTATCCAATGACCTCCTGGTTCTGATCTCTACTAATACCAAATTTAGATAATCTTATGATGCCAGTCACAATAATAAGTGTCAGCTTGAGCTTCATTTTAAATTCCATTTCTTTTCTAGAGGAACAAATTAAATTCACCTTGATAGACAAAACTTAATTAAAAGTAGAAATAAGACAGGAAATTTTGTGAAGAAAAATAATTCCATTATTCAGGCAAGCTGAAATACACTCCCTCTGTGTATGTTACAGAGGGATTTCTGGCTGCTTTTGTAGATAACTCTGGCATTGAAAAGTAGGGTGGGTAAAAAAAATTAAAACTTGTTGAAGATTTCATTCTTCCCTTTGCCTTCTTACCTTCCCAAGTAAAATCACATTTTCTTGCATTTTTGTGCTTCTTTTTCTTAAGTAATTCTTTGAATATCTTTTATTCTAACCAATTAGTTGCTTATATAAACCCCAAAGTTCTTGAGTTCTTTGAAACTGCATTTCTGAATTGTATTGTTGTGGATAGTTTTCTTAGGAGTTGCTTTGCTTTAAAAAATTATTTCTCCTTTAAATTTTATTTTTTACCTCTTTGACTCAAATTTCAATGGAAATATAGTTTATAAGTAAGCATACATTGGAGTCACTTTTAACTAAGATTATCTTGTATATTTTACCAAAAGTGTAACACTTTTATCCCCTACCCCCTTTTTTTAAAGGAATCGGCAGGCGGGGATCTTCAGTCTCCTTTAACACCAGAAAGTATCAATGGAACAGATGATGAAAGAACGCCTGATGTGACACAGAACTCAGAGCCAAGGGCTGAACCAACTCAGAATGCATTGCCCTTTTCACATAGGTACAGATTCAATTCACCCATCATGATTAAGTAAAATGTGTAGATATGGAAACTTACTTGGTTTCAGATAAGTCTTGCAAAGTTACAACCCTGAGTGAAAATTCGTCTTTTTTTTTTTTTCTGTTTCTGTTAACCTCAGAAAGGTTTTTAAATAATTTATAGTTGATAGATGCCTAGATGGGCTAGAATGTACATTTCCTTCATGTAGAAAAAGGGCTACTGAGTTAATTGCAGTACAAATCATTTTTCAGTGAAACAGTGTATTATTGTAAATCTCTTCTACTTATTTTTTTAACACAGCCCTCAAAAGTCCCCTTTGTTAACCTGGGTTTCCACTTTCGCCTTTGTTCTTGAGGGTTATAAATTTTTTTAATCAGCTTCCTACTCTGAAATCAAGCCTTACCATACTCTTAGAGGTGATCTCACCATTGGATTTCACAGAAGGAAGCAAGTTATTGTTGTAACTTATACTCATGTTAATGTCAGATTTAGTTTTTCATACCAACTAACAGGAGATAAATCTTCTAGTAATTCTGAACTGTAAAATAATTTGATACTTCAAAAGATACAATTTATCTTAAATATGTTCTAAACCAGTTACAGTAATTATTTGCCTTATCGATGGTATTTTTCGAAAGTAGGGAGGTCTGCGGAACTGCAGCATTGCAAATATAAACAGGTACCTATCAGTTATTGTCTTAAAGTTAATTTTTATCCTTCTTTGGAAACTTTTGACTAGGTAGTTTTAACTAAAATGGAGAAAATAGTTTTCCTATTTTGTACATCTCTTTTGAGAACTAATTTTTAAAACATCAAATTCTTTAGCATATTCAGAACAATTGTGAAGGAGATATTCCAGACTCTTTTTTCATGAGCATTCTAATTTTGATTGAATTTGTTGAATATTAGGGGCAGCATAGATTATACATATTAGAGAATAACATTGAGAGACCTCATGATCAGGCTGAGGAAGAAGAAATTCGTTACGGGTTTTTTAAGGAATGTGTTAGGAAAACTTTTTTACTGAAAGACTATTATAATTTTGTTCCTAAAAATGCTAATAATTTTGCATACAACGGTAGACATATCTTAGAATTATCATGGAGATCATGCTTTAACTATTGCAGTGTAAGCATATTCTCTTTTCTGTTGCTACCAAAATAACTGAACACATAAAAAATGTATTAGTTCCTCTGAAGACAATGTTCACATTGATAAGTAAAACATAGAAGTTTTTTGAATATGCGATTACAATTGAAGATTTGTAGTTTTTAAAAAATATGTTGAGGGAAGGAGAAATTTTATTCCTATTAAATTTAACATACCCATTTAAAAGATGTAAATGCACTGAACATAATTATATATCTGATTTCTTTGGCTAACACTTAAACGAGCCATGTGCATTGAATACTATAGCATTTCAAAAGAAGAACTTTTGTGTTTAACATTTGTAAAACTATTTCTAATTTACTTTATGCACCTAAAATTCTCCGAGTGTTTGTTGTTTTGATAATCCTTAGTATTTGGAGTTACTAAATGGGACTAGTCATCTTCTATTGATGTTCTCTTTTCCTGGGATTCTAATAGGAGTTACTTACTTTGACTTGAAGGTACAGCTTCTTTGACTACTAGAATCTATAGATTAGTCATGGAGATATTTGAGTTCTGAAAAAATTTAACAGGTCATTTTAAACTTTTAATTATGTTAAAGGTGTTGCACAATCTTAATAGTTTTCTTGTTATACTGTTTTAAAAATACTTCAGCTTACAAGATTTCAGAAGACTTATTTTCTGAACTAGTTTTGATTTCCGTCTGAGATAGAAGATTCAGTGTTTTATAACCAGTGTTAGAATCCCAAAATAACAGAAGAGACCTCAAAGATGGTATAAGCCAGGACTGTGGTAGTTTGAAATCAATTTAGGTTATCTGTGGCATTCTGAAAAATTAAACATAAAATAGGAAACATCAGAGTAAAATTCACATTAGGAGTAGAAACTTTATTTCATTCAGTAATACATAGATTTGTGTGTGTGCTGGATTATAGTGTAAAAACGTCAAAGTTTGAAAGCATGTGCCTTCGACACGTGGGGAGACTAAATCCCAGAGCTTAGGTGAGTTGTCCTGGCTCACACAGTTGATTAGTAAAAACTTGAGTAGGGCTGCAGCTCACATTTTGACCCCAGTAGATACTGCCAGTTAGTTAACAGTGCATTTTAGCCAAATTCCCATCACAAGTACGTGGTAGTGTCAGGAAGTTAATAACTTCCTATCCTAGGAGAACTCCGTAGAAATAAGCTCAGTGTTTCATGAATTAGAAACAGCAAGAATATTAAAATAATTTTTATTTAAATTTGAAACTTGTAAATGTTTAAACTTGACACGCTGTTCTTTTTTTTAATGGCAAAGGAAGACAAAATCTGTGTATTTTAAGGCTATTTAGACTATTTTGCCTTCTTCCTTAGTATTTATTTCAACAGAAAAGAATGAACAAAAAAATATATTTTGCCAACATTTCTCTGTTCTGGTTGAGCAAAATCACTAGAATATCTATGTGTTGTGGTTGCGTGAAGGAAGGATATGGAGAACAGTGACCTAGTCAGTCAAGTTCATTAAGAGTTGATGGTAGTAATAGCACTTAGGAAGCCAATCTGTGCTCTTAGAATTCAAACCATGTGCCTAAATCTCATGAACTCATTAATTAACATACCAAAAGAAGGCCTTGATTTTCATTTGGTCCTGAAAATTTTAGAAGTTGCATTATAGTTGGTTCTTTACTCTGTTTCACATACTCTTTAAAAAGTACTAGCTTTAAAGACAAAAGCAAGATTTTTTTTGTTACTCTTTAAACTTAAACAGATTTTCAAATATATATGAGAGAATACTATGATAAACTCCCAGGAATGCATTACCCAGCTTCAAGAGTTATGAAAAATGGCCGGTCTTATTTCTACCCCTGCCCACTCTTCCACTTTTGTATTATTTTGAAAGCAAATCCCAGACATATAATCTCATCCACAAATACTTTTTAAAATTACTTTTGAGCTTTTTAAAAACTTATTTACTAAGGTAGTACAGCTTTTTATATTCTATCTCAGTGGCATTATAGGGTTACCTTGAATTATTTACTCTTTTCTTTGATTTTTAATTACACTGCTGAACTAAATTTTAGAATGTATGGGCTATTCAGTACTCCTTAGTCAAGTGCTGATTTTATGTCCTTGCCATAAGCTATGCAAAAACACTCTCATTGAATTAGTTTCAATAAATTAATGTTTTTAGTGTATTTATTTAAATGCTCTTAAAAAAATTTTAGAGGTATGTAAAAGAGGGAATTATTGAAGATAAAAATGTTTACTAATTTCTTTGGAGAAATGACATTACATTTTATCTAAATTGCTATATTTTCTTAAAAAATTATTTTTTAACCTAAATGATAAAAATCATTTTGGGACTGAGCAGGTATACACTGACCCACTGAAGTGTTCAGGGCATCCTTTGAGACCTTAGTCTTAGATTAGCTATGTACTAAATAAAGTAGCTATATACTAATAGACCAGCATATACAAATGGGGGAAGGTTTTGTTTTCTTATTCCAGGGACTTACTGTTTGCGTCATAATATCAGTTGTATGGAATTCTGGAAATTACTTGTTCTTAATAATAAGAAAGTCTAGGATTTTTTTTTTTTAAGATTTAAAACTATCTAAAATTCTCTTGGAAATAGTTAATTTTATAGTTTCCCAGTGCTGTTAGAATGTAACACTGAAAACTAAAACTTTTTATTTTGTTCATCGTAAATGTATGCTCCCCCACATATACAATAATATATTGATAAATAACTGCTGTTACCATATTTCGGAGAGTCCAGAACTGGTATATATACGTTAGTAATTTGTGAAGCTATTTTTGTACTGATAAATTTTAATAACAGTTTGATTATATTCATGAAAAATAGGCTCTTTTAAGCCTGATTATATTTAAATTCTTTTAAGGTTTAGATAGTATATTCTTATGGTGCTGCTAGTATTTTGGGGCTACTGCATGTATCTTCTGTTAGAGATTTTTCTGCCACTTTGTGTGTTTCCAACAGGTATTCATTAAAGGACGTATGCACAAATGTTACTCGTTAGTATATTGATTTTGCTTTAAACCAGTGTAGCCACAGTTTTACTCAAATTTATGAAATCTGGTGGGTTCATTTCATTTCTATTTAATAGAGTAGTTTCTTCATATCAGAGTTTCGGAAGGTTACTGCTTTAGAACGGATTAGGGATTTTTGTACAATTTCAAAAACTAAATTTCATTAGAAAATTTATACACTGTTTTAGTTACATGCTAAAATTTTTTAAATAGTGCTTTATTTTGAATTAAACACCGTTTGTACTTACTTGAAAGATGATACAAACAAGAAAAAAGTGAATGACTGTTAAGAGCTCTGGGGTACTATACACTCCCCAGCTATGCCATCTGTCTCCCATTTTTATGAATAATAGGCAAAACTTACAAGATCTTAGTTAGGAACTAAAGTAGAAATAATCTCTGTGGCTAACTTTTGTTTGGATAAAATATTATCTGTAAAACTGGAACTTGGTTTCACAAGAAGTGTTTTATATAATACCATTGCAGGTGAAAAATTGAAGTTGTAGAATTCTCCTTATTGTTACAATTACAAACGACTTAAATATTATTATTCTTCCACCATTGAACCTCAAAAATTAGATTAGGATTTTTAAAAATTAATTTGAAGGCTAAGACAGATTATGAGAGATTATAGTAGAACAATTTAGAGATGTCAGAATTTCTTTTACCATAATTGTGAACAGATAACATTTTATAGGAAGTGCTGTAGTAATTTCATAATATATACAGTTTACATTCTCTGGGAGGTGAGAAGCAATTTATGTATTTTTAAATAAGATGCAGGGCGCCTGGGTGGCTCAGTTGGTTGGGCAACTGCCTTTGGCTCAGGTCATGATCCCGGGTTCCTGGGATTGAGTCCCACATCGATCCCTCTGCTCCCCCTGCTCTGCGGGGAGCCTGCTTCTCCCTCTCCCTCTGCCTGCCACTCCCCCCTGCTTGTGCTCTCTCTCTCTCTCTGTCAAATAAATAAATAATAAATAAATAAATAAGATGCAATAAAAAAAATAGAATATAGTGACCAGGAGTATTTACTTTATTAGCTTTCTAAATAAGTATACTTAAATTTCCTATCCTGCATTTTTTAAGAATTAATCTTTATTCCCTTCTAATGTCTTATAAAATATTTTGAAGAAAATGTTTAAATTTGCTGAAGCATTTTTTTCAGGTGTTACCACCTAAAATAGGTTATTTGCTAGAAGAAAAATACTATTCATATGAGATAAAGACATTACTAACTCCCCTCCGTTAGGGATTAGTCCTTTCCCCTTCTCCCTCTCTGCCTTACCAGTGTAATTAATGAGTAAGAATGTTCACCAGCCCATCCCCAGTGATTGTCAGCTTCTCTTTTCAAAATGACTAGCTGGAGTTAGACATATAGTCATTCATAATGGAACAGATTGATCCTAGATTAATTATGATCTCTTCCCTGTAGAGGGCTTTTAAAATTGCTTTTATCGTTTCATGTCTGTTTTTAAAAGACCATAGTGGGGATTCTATTGGAAGGGGGTGTGTGTGATATATAGATAGTTCTTTTCTAGGACTTAGAGGAAAATGTTCTTCCTTTGAGTTTGGATTCCCATCTTTCCTCTTATTAGAGAAGTAAGGGCCAAGATCAAGATATGAACATAGGCAGAGGTCAAACAAGCCACGTAAATGTGTGACATTTGTGGTATGTATGGCAGTAAGGAATGGTGAGGTCTGTGGTAAAGCGAAGTGTGCAAGGTTCATCTGAAGTTACTAAGGTTTTTTTTAAATAAGGCCATACAGAGGGATGAGGCCTAGATGACCCATCTTGTTTCTAGTCTAGACTTTCAAAAGGAAACTGATTTATATATGGTTTAGTCCAAGGTAAGGATTTTAAACATATTCTAGCTAGTAATATTCGTTGTTGTAATGACCTTATAAACTCTTGGTGGAGGATATATATGCAGATGAATCCTGGATATTATTTCCTCTTTGGTGACATATTACTCTGACAGGTGTTTTCTCTTAAACACAAAAATCACACAATTTCTGTGGCACAGTATATATAGACCATTCCATGGTCATCAGATGAGGCCTTCCCAGCTTTATCACCTTGTGCTTCTGTAGCAGTTGCTCCAAATTGCTTGTAGTTCTCTAAATATAACTGACCACGCAACCATGCTTTCTCATCTGCAAGTCTTTGCTTCCTTGTTTTTGGAATATTCTCCCTTCTCTTTGCAATGGCTGTGTACCTACACTCTGTATTTCTTCCCATCCACCTCTGCCTGTAACTGGACCACCAACTGGTCAACCCCTATATATCCTTTAACCTCTAGCACCACTGCCTCTGTAAACTTACTCTCATGCCCTCACATGTCCTCCTCTGTTAAATCCCTGTTACCTCCTGATTTACATATGGAGGTTAAAATTAACTTCTCAGTGTCGCCCGGGTCAAGGATTGTGTTTTATTCATTTGTATTCCTGGTGCTTGGCATGGTAGACAGTCAATAAACCAATGAATGAAACAATTTCCCTCACAGAAATCGAGTACATGCGTTGAATACCCTTGGTACAGTGCTTCAGTCATCTAAAGTTATGCCTATAAGTTCATAAGACCTTGAAGCTAAAATATAAAACTAGTTATATTCTTTGAAATTCAGTTACTCTTAACAAATTTAAGTCTTGGGTTTAACTGACTTAGTCTAATTTTCTTCAAAATTTCCTAGTTTGTGTAAAGAAATTTTGAAGATAATGTGTTAATAGACAGTGTTCTTAAGTAGTTGCATAATGTGAGAGATGCTAAAATGTGCATTTTCATTGTAATAGAATAATTTTTTGTCCTTTTGATGATTTCCTTTTTATTTAAAAAGCAGTGCAGAATGATTCAATGATGTATTTTCTGTAGAGTTAGACAATATTTATATTCTTTGTTTTTAAAACCAATTATAACCAAAATGTGTTTTTAAAAATTTCATCTCTTAAAAGGTCAACACAAGTACTTATTATTTGACTCAAAGAAGTAAAATTAAAGACTATTGATTTTTTTAAATTGAGAATTGTACTATGTACATTCGGCAGAAGTAAAGATTGGGGGCAACTCTGGCTTCATGAGATAACACATTTCACGTGGAAATAAGCTCACAATTAATACACTGAAATGTGTTGAAAGTAGTCATGCTTCAGGGACTACTCCTTCTTTGTAGGGATAAAAAATGTAGATGTGACTAACCAATTGAAATAAATGTACATTTTATTTTTATTTTCCATCAGTTTGCCATTTTCCACTGAGTTTAGCTTGGTCATATATCCAGTGTAGAAAAGATAGTTCATTTTTATGACTCTGGCCTAAATTGAAGTTTACACATTGATAGTAGAACTTTGGAGATAGAAGAAACTTTCTCTGTATTACATAGTCCATCCACTTCATTTTACAGAAGTATAAGCAAGTCCAGGGAAGATGTGAGGTATTCAGCATCAGTATTTGTTAATGGCAGGATTAGAACAGAGAGATCTCCAAAGGCATTGTTCATTACGGTCCTTCCTGGTTGAGGCAGTGCTCCTTCTAAACTCCAAGAGAGTGTTTTCTGTATCATACTTCAAGATACTTTTCATCCAGATTTTTGTTATTGTTCAACATACTTACCACTACTAACTAAACTCCCCTACTGGATTCTTAGCTTATGGAGTAAGTTTTATTAACTTGGATTTCTTGGTATCCCATATAGTTTCAAGCCATTAGGTATGTAATAGATAATGAATAAATTTGTTGAGCAAATAAATGAATATGTTTTTGCCATTACTGAGATGACAGAGGTAAATAAGTTGGTACATTTTGATCATTAGCAACAAAAATACGTATTAGACAGGGTCAACAAAGATATCAATATGAAGAATAATTAGTTTACCTTTTTAATTCCAACAGAATCCACTTAGCTGTTAATATTCCCATTAATAATTTTAGTAACTGCTTTATTGAAATGTAATTCACATACTAAATAATTCACCTATTTATTTATTTATTTATTTTTAAAAAGATTTTATTTATTTATTTGAGAGAGAGAATGAGATAGAGAGCATGAGAGGGGGGAGGGTCAGAGAGAGAGGCAGACTCCCTGCCAAGCAGGGAGCCCGATGTGGGACTCGATCCCAGGACTCCAGGATCATGACCTGAGCCGAAGGCATTCGCTTAACCAACTGAGCCACCCAGGCGCCCAATAATTCACCTATTTAAAGTGTACAGTTCAGGGGCACCTGGGTGGCTCAGTCGTTAAGCATCTGCCTTCGGCTCAGGTCATGATCCCAGGGTCCTGGGATCGGCCGCATTGGGCTCCCTGCTCCACGGGAAGCCTGCTTCTCCCTCTCCCACTCCCCCTGCTTGTGTTTCCTCTCTCGCTGTGTCTCTCTCTGTCAAATAAATAAATAAAATCTTTAAAAAAAAATAAAGTGTACAGTTCAGGGGGTGGTTTGGTATATTTATAGAGTTGTGCACCCAACACCACAATCGGTTTTAAAACATTTTCCTGGGCACCTGGGTGGCTCAGTCGTTAAGCGTCTGCCTTCGGCTCAGGTCATGATCCCAGGGTCCTGGGATCGAGCCTCGCATCGGGCTCCCTGCTCCATGGGAGGCCCGCTTCTCCCTCTCCCACTCCCCCTGCTTGTGTTCCCTCTCTCACTGTGTCTCTGTCAAATAAATAAATAAAATCTTTAAAAAAAACAAACAAAAAAAACCATTTTCCTCACCTCCCCCCAAATCCTGAATCTATTAGCAGTTACTTTCTTTTTCCCTTTCACATACTCCCCTTTTCCCCAATCTGAGGCAACACTAATCTTTCCGTCTCTGTAGATTTGCCTGTTCTGGACATTGTTTATAAATGGAATCATACAATATGTGGTCTTTTATGACTAAATTCTTTCACTTGGCATGAGTTTTCAAGGTTCATCCACATTGTAGAATGTATCAGTACTTCATTTCCTTTTATTGCTGGATGATATTCCATTGTGTCGATATACTGCATTTTATTAATCCACTCATTGGTTGATAGACATTTGTGTTGTTTCCACTTTTTGAAAGTTCCACCATTGTTATAAATAATGCTGCTATGAATATTCATGTATAGGTTTTTGTGTGATACATGTTTTCAGTTCTCCATGTCTATCCTAGGAGTAGAATTGCTGGACCATACGGTAATTTGATGTTTAACCTTTAGAGGAGCTGCCAAACTGTTTGCAAAAGCAGCTGCACCATTTTACATTTCCACCAGCAGTATATAAGGGTTCCAGTTTCTTCACATCATCAGAACTTGTTATTATCTGTCTTTTTTATTACACCCATCTTAGTAGGTGTTAAGGGCTTGTGGTTTCAATTTGTACATATTTCCCTGATGGCTAATATTGTTGAGCATCTTTTCATGTGCTGGTTGGCCACTTGTATGTGTTCTTTGGATGGCTAAAACTTTTGTATTGGGAAAAAAAAAAAAGTTTGGATGGCTACTCAGATCCTTTATCCATTTTTAATTGGGTTGTTTATCTCTCTTTTTTTTTTTAAAGATTTTATTTATTTGACAGAGAGAGAGTGAGAGAGGGAACATAAGCAGGGGGGTAGTGGGAGAGGAGAAGCAGGCTTTCTGCGGAGCAGGGAGCCCGATGCAAGGCTCGATCCCAGGACTCTGGGACCACGACCTGAGCCGAAGGCAGACGCTTAACGACTGAGCCACCCAGGTGCCCCTGTTTATCTCTTTTTTGTTGGGTTGGAATTCTTTATGTATTCTGGATATATAAACTCCTTACCAGATAATGATTTGCAGGCAATTCTGTAGGTTGTCTTTTCGCCTTTCGGTAGTGTCCTTTGCAATACAAAAGTTTTAAATTTTAATTAAGCCTAATTTATCTATTTTTCCCCTTTGTTTCTTATAGTTTTGGTGTCCTGTCTAAGAAACCATTGCCTAATTCAAGGTTGCAAAGATTTACATGTGTGTTTCTACTGTGTCTAAATTCTTACATTTAGGTCTCATCCATTTTGAGTTAATTTTTATATACATTGTGAGAAGGAGGCCCCATTTCATTCTTTTGCCTGTGGATATCCGGTTGTCCCAGCACCATTTGTTGGACAGACCATTATTTTCTTACTGAATTATCTTGACATCCCTGTCAAAAATCAGTTGACTGTACATGCGAGGGTTGATCTCTTATCCTATGCCGCTACCACACTGTCTTCATGATTGTAGCTTTGTAGTATGTTTTGAAATTGGAAATTTAAGTCCTCCAACTTTATTCTTCCTTTTCAAGATTGTTTCAGCTATGCTGAGTCCCTCAAATTTCTACATAAAGTTTAGGATCAGCCTGTGAATTTCTGCAAAAAAGCCCGTTGAAATTCTGATAGGGATTGCATTGACTCTCTGGAACAATTTTGGTGGCCATCTTATCAATGATAAGTCTATCAATCAGTGAACATGGGATATTTTCCCGTTTATTGAGCTCTTCAATTTCTTTAAGTGGCGTTATTTATTTTTCAGAGTGTAAGTTTTGTCCTTTTGTTAAATGTGTTCCTAAGTATTTTATTTTTGATGTTGTTATTGGAATTTTTTTTTTAAGATTTTATTTATTTGAGAGAAAGAGTGCAAGAGAGAGCATGAGTGGGGGAAGGGAGAGGGAGAAACAGACTCCCCTGCTGAATGGGGAGCCTGATGTGGGGCTTGATCCCAGGATCTTTGGATCATGACCTGAGCTGAAGGCAGACATTTAACCAACTGAGCCACCCAGGTGTCCCAGGTTTCATAATTTCAGAAAGAAAAACTAAGGCCTAGTGATGTACTTTAAAAAAATAGTGACAGTTTTATAAAAGAATTCTTCCTCTCAGTCAGTTCTTTTATCCTTTAAAATAGACAATTCCCTTTTAAGAAGTAAACATAAGGAAAGCATATTGCTGTATTTGTCAAAGCACAGATTTCTAAAGCTACCAAATGAGGGGAGGAAATCACTAACCAATTAGAATATCAATGGGAAAAAAATTTAAAAACTGGGAATATAAAGAGCATCTATGAAAACCCCCCCAGCTAATGTCATACTTAATGGTGAAAGGCTTAAAGCTTTCCCACTAAGATAAAGAACAAGAGAAGAATATCCACTCTTGTCCCTTTTATTCAGCATTGTACTGGAGGTTCTATCGTCATTCGGTCATCCATTTCCATAATAATGGCTAGAAAGTCTTAGTTTCCATAGCAAGGAAGGGAAATATACTTTATCTTAGTGGTCTTGACACCCACAGGACCTCCTAGGTGCCAAGCCCTGAACTAATATTAGACATGGTTTATCACATTTTGGTTTTTTTGGAGAGATGAATATCTTGGGCAGAAATATTAAAGAAGAAAAATTACATACCTAAACAGACTACCTTCCCTTTTCCCCACTTCTCACTTAAAAAAAAAAAATTCTGCTTTGAACATTTTTTCTTTTTATGGAAAAGCTGCCTTACTTCCTTAAGTCCTGATACCTGCTGCATAGTTTTTTTTTGTAAAGTCAGAGAAGATCAGTTCTCCCAAGTTGGATTTTTTCTTCTTCTGCGGAAGAGAGCTAGTTTTCCTCAGCTCTCCGGGCCATATTTAAGTTTTGGAACTTAGCAGAGTCACCATTTCCTATGGAAGAAGAGGATCTGCAATTTGTCCTAATAGAAAAGATGCAAATAATCCCTGACAGAGAGTAACTAACCTGGAAGAAACATGACACTTCTAAAATACCCAATCTTCACAGTTTACTTTTGAAGAGTCCAAAGAAGTAGACCCTTTAAAGAAGATACTTCACTGTTAGAATTCCTTTTTATTCCTAGATAGCGTTTAAAGGTATCTCCATGTAGCAGAAGGAAGAAATGTTTTGTTCCTTTGGCAGAGGCTAATACAGGCACACCTTGTTTTATTGTGCTTCCCTTTTTGCACTTACTAGCTGATGTGTTTCTTACAAATTGAAGGTCTGTGGCAGGCCCTAATTGAACAAGTCTACTGGCACCATTTTTCCAAGAGCATTTGCTCACTTCGTGTCTCTTTGTCATATTTTGGTAATTCTCACAATATTTCAAACTTTTCATCATCATTATTATATTTGAATTGCTGCAATCTCATCAACTTTTAACGGATGAGGAGTTGCTTCTTATGGACGAGCAAAGAAAGTGGTTTATTGAGATGGAATCTACTCATGGAGGAGATGCTGTGAAGATTATTAACATGACAAAAAAGGATTTAGAGTATCCCATAAACTTAGGTGATAAAGCAGTGGCAGGGTTTGAGAGGGACTGACTCCCAATTTTGAAAGAAGTTCTGTGAGTAAAATGCTATCAAATAGCATCACATGCAACAGAGAATTTGTTGGTGGAAGGAAGAGTCAGTCGCTGCAGCACATTTCATTGTCGTCTCATTTTAAGAAATTGCCACAGTCACCCCAACCTTCGGTAACACCACCCTGATCAGTCAGCAGCCATCAACATCGAGGCAAGACCCTCTACCAGCAAAAAAAGATTATAAAAGCTGCAAGCTCAGATGATGGCTAGCATTTTTTAGCAATATATTTTTTAATTGAGGTATGTGCATTTTTTTAAGACATAATGCTATTGCACACTTGACACACTACAGTGTAGTGTGAACATAACTTTTATATGCCCTGGGACACCAAAAAACTCATTTGCCTCACTTGATTGTGATACTCGCTTTTTTGTGGTGGTCTGGAACTGAACCCTCCGGATCTCCAAGGTATGCCTGTCCACTTAATTTTCAGAAGACTTAAAAGCCCTTCATGAAGAGAAATTCCTATTTCTTGAGAATCAAAATAGCTGTTATTCCTGACAAAAATAGTGGAAAATAATCAACCAGATTTGCAAAGTAGAACTGTTTATATATGTCATTTCCTTTAAAACTTAATGTAGCCATTTTCCTACGTGTAATCTGATACTCATATCTTGGTCCATTTCTTTTGTGTCATATATGAGAACACTTAACTCCCCACCTCACAGGGATGTTGTGAGGCAAAATTTAAATGTTCCTAAAAAAAGTGTAGAATTAATAACTCTTGACTGTTTCTTTGTTGATAGTTTCTATAATCATAAGATTTTGCTTATTTTTAAATTTACAAGTGCTTTTTTAGAGCTATGAATGGATATTAGGTATATTCAATTGGAAGTAAGATAATGAAGTTGTAATTGATTTATCAATGAACATCCTTGTATACATAATTTAAATGCATGAAACGTTGCACTGATTTTTTAACAAAGAGCTTTTATATAATTACAATTAAAGAAAAAGCTAAAGTAAATGTCTGGTTTCCCCTTTTATTTAATTGAGATTTAATTATGCCTCTTAGAAAAAAGGTAACCCAATTCATTAAATTCTAGTGAAAATGAAATCTACAATGAAATAGATACAAATTAAAGAAAAGAAGTGAAAATCTCGAAACAAGGTTCAAGCATATAGAGAAGCCCGGAATTTAGACTTTGATAAAAGCTGAGTAAAACTCGTGTGTTATTAGTTGGAAGTGAAAGTAATACTTTGATTAGAAATAGGATTATTATAGTAATAGAAATTTGATAAGCACTTGCTTCATATGACAGCAGAAGTGTCTGAAAGAAAATTTGCATAAGGAAAATGAGGTAAAAATCATGCATAGAAAATTCTTGATAGCCTGCAGAACATGGTTTCATTTGTACAATTTTATTTTCATAACATATGAACATAACAAAGTAATTATATAGTATTTTCAGTTTCACATAAATCAACCTGATTTTTTTTTTTTTTTGGTGGGCAGCAAAGCAAGGTTTATTGAGCCATAGCAAAGTCATAGTACAAAGCTCCCAAGGGGGGAGGGGACCCAAGGGGATAGCCACCGAGTTTCTAAGTCTAGGAGTTTTTATGGGCTTGTTGGCGACGACCTGTTTCAATCTGATTAACCCTCCCTGCACCTGTCATCCAGTCACGTTTTTGTCACCTATCTATCTTATGGGAAAGGGTGGAGGGCTCCTTCCAGGGCGATATAAAATCCTTTTAAGGGTTCCACCGGATTTTTGCAAGCAAAAGCTTAGTTACTGCGCATGCATTATCAGATAATGGCTCCCAGAGTGAGGCTTTAAAATTGCTATCAAATGTCTACTTCTGCTTTGTTCTCACTGTCATAGTATCAAAAGACAAACCAATTCAAAGTGAATTCAGGGATTCAAGCTTATAATCTGTATTTGTAAACAATTTAGAAAATATTTTCTAAATTACCATATTATTTAAATACTTGTTTTGTAGCTTACTCTATATGCTATAAAAAGGAGAATGGATATTTAGTCCTAGGTTAAGTATGTTGGGATCAAGAAAGCATTTGACATCACAATGTTGTATTTTTGTATGCCTCTCTTTTTCAAAATGTCATAGCTTCAGATGAGCCTTGCAGACTTCCCTTTATCAGTCTGCTCCCTAATGTCATATGTACCACAGAGTTCATTCATGTTGTTTAATTTGTTATTTAACTCCAGTAGGGGTGGGAACTATACAAGGGGCTTTTCTTTGGCTAACTCAGTTTGTCCCTGTAATTGCTCCCTCTTTGAAAAGTTTCATAATTTGCCCTCACTTAAGAGTTTTATGCATATGCATTCATATGTACATGAATGATATAAATTGGCTCATAGTGTATTATTGATCCATAGTATATAGTATATTATTCTTTATCTAGTTTAGTGCTCATATGTTTGATTACTACAGAAAGAGTAATTTTTGGAAATTCTAACCTCAAAATAATGAGAAAAACCCTATGTGAATGAACAGCGAGCTAGTTTGAGGGTAGTAATGAAATTATTGATAAAATTTCATGGATAAGCATTTATAAAAATAGAGCTCCTTGGGGGCAAATGGTGGCTCAGTTGGTTAAGTGACCAACTCATGATTTCAGCTCAGGTCTTAAGTGACCAACTCATGATTTCAGCTCATGTCACGATCTCAGGGTCGTCTTGAGATTGAACCCTGCATCAGGCTCTGCGCTCAGCAGGGTATCTGTGACTCTCTCTTTCCCTCTGCCTCTCCCCCAGCTCACGTTCTCTCTCTCTCTCTCAAAAGAAATCTTTAAAAAAAAAAAAGAGCTCCTTTTAAAATAATTCTGAACCTGGTTTCTGTTGCCCCAACTGATTTTTTAACACCAAAAATGGAATCTAATACTGAGAAGTTCTTTTTTAATAAAAAAATTTTAGAGGAAGTGTGCTTTTCTTTTCTCTAAAGCAGTCCCAAAATATGATAGCATTTGATATGTGTACTCTTCTAAACAATCTGTCATAGAAAGGACATATTAAAGTTGGTGAACATGTGCTTCAGAAATATGAAGAAATATAAGAGTATTAGTCATTACCTTAAGAGTATTACTTTTTGGATCTTTAAAATTTAGAAGGGCTATCTTGTATCAGTGCCCATTTTATTATGGAAACAGTTTAGAGAATGAATGCATCCTGAGCCTCATTTAATTCTAGAGAGAATTATTTCTTGGGAAGAAATATGAATAATACAATGGTTTTGTGATTATTGGTCTCTAAAAATAAAACACATTCATACCATAATATCCATCTCATAAATAAAGGGGTAAACTTGGGTTCTCCTGGCCATGCCACCGGTAGTATTCATTTTAGGCAAATCACTTCATCTCTGTAAGCTGGTTTTCTCATCTATGAAGTAAAAGAGAGGAGTGAATAATGATTTCTAAGGCCCTTTCTCTTGATTACCTAAATGATCTTGCCATTAGTCAAGGAAATAAGTAAGATGTCCTCTTGTGATCTCCTGTGGCTGGGCATGAGCTTTCGTACCAAGTTTATAATCACTAAAAACATTGATAATGTTACTATGCTACATAAAAGAATCTATTATATAAGTCAAATTAACCATCCCTGTCTTTAAGTAGAACATTAAGAAGAAGCAGTATACTATCCTATGCTTCTGCATTATGTGCACACATAATTAAAATCATTTAACTTCCTTCCAGATGGCACCTAGAGGTTCAAAATATGTGATCAATCCATCATTTAATACTTTACAGCAGTAGATTCATTTAAAATTAGAGAACTAGCACGGGAGATAGCCATAACATCATAATGTCCTAGAATGGAATATTGTATATTTTGAACTCTAATGCTGTCTAATAACAAGACTTACAGATTGAAATTTGTAATGATAATTAAATCTTCTGTACTTGGAAATGGATTTTAGCAGTATTAAATCATAAACAGTAAACTGAAAGAAACTTGCTATTTATAGTCACTCACTTTGAAACCTAGCACTTCACCACAGGAAAATGGTGAAGTCTGATATGCGGTCTTGGAAAAATAAGATGTAAGAATTTAATAAGTAATATATTGCTGTATCTGGAGATAATAGTGTAGACATTTAGCACTTCAAATAGTGTTGTTGGATGTCCTACCTTTGAGTCACACCTCACAGTCTAACACAAGTTGTAAAGTAATTTATAGAAAGAAAGCATTAATACTCCAAAAAGCCAGGGAAGACTAATCCTTGCTTTTAAATCACTGAAGGTCAGTGATACCAATTTAGAGAAAAATCATCTTTGTTCTTCTTTACTCATTTTTCTTCACAAGAGATCATCTTGTAATAGTCCATTTATTTCAGTTCAGAACTCTGAATGTTAGGCTTCTATGCACTGTTCTTAGTACTTCTAAAGATTAGGCAGTATGGTGTATATGGAAATTTAGTCATTAAAGGGCATAGGGTGTATATTTTTAGACCTTTGTTTTTACAATTTTTAATTTTTTAATCTATTTTTTTATAGTTGTCTCATGAGAAGATGAATAGGTAAAATTATGCCGTTTTTCAGAGAACAAACTTGAGATGTAAGGAGGTTAGGGAATTTTTCTAAGATCTATAGACATCAGAATTAGAATTTGACTCTAACCATTGGCTTTTCTGTCCCAGTCTTTCCCTAATCTATCTTGAAGAAATTTTTAGTCTCCATATGGAGACCAAACTTGGAAAAGATGGTAATTGACAAGATTCATTCATTATTTGGCACAAAAATAGTGTATGAATCTTTAAATGTGTGGTTGAAATTCACCAATAAGTAGTAGTCTGTAGGCATTTGATTTATTTGAGAACATACTATGTATTGAGGTTAAGTCAACATGGTCATCTTGATATTATAGGTATTTACATTGACAGCTATCTTAACAAGATTTAGTGGGTATGCTTGCTGTGTATAGTCATGGTATTCTTGCTTATAGAGCCTGCAAGCAAGAGAAAATATTTAGGCAATCTTAGACTTGAGTAATTTGTAATTTGCACAGTAATTGTACAGTAATTTGTATTGTATGTTTACTGTGTATACATACATTATATGCTTTCTTTGCTCATTAGTCTGTTGATCTAGTGATACAGTTAAGAATACAGTCTAGGTATTTACCAAGTAGCTGGCTAATGGTTTTAATTCTGCTTGGAGCTAAGCTTTGTTTCCAGAACCATCATGGAATGAAAAAACATTTGAAACCCTTGTCCTAAAAGTTCTCAAACCTGCATATAATGATCTGACAACATCTAGAGAGCGCCCCATAACAAAAGTCATTTCTTGGGGGCAGCAAGTTGAAACTTATAAATAGCTTCAAAGGTAATCTGCAAAATATGGTGGTAGGCCCTGAGCAGTTTAAAAGTAGGTTCTAAATTTTATTTGAGGGTAAAGAGGTTAAAAGTAGTTCTATAAACCTGTGATTCTAAAACCACATCCAGAGGCTGGGAGCACCTGGAAGGCACAATTATCTTTGTGAAGTGTTTTTATACATATGTATATATACATGTATAATCACCTGGATTAGAAATCATTTAACGAAAAGTTACATATGTAAAATCACCATGGGCCACACATAGAAGCAATCAGTGGTCAAACTAACCTATACCAGCTCTTTCTGGTAGTTATCCACATATAGGTTCATTTTAATACCCATTTGTTCAAAATCTAGAATTTATTGAGCATGTCTGTGTGCCAGGGCAAAGCAAATAAGATTTTCCTTGAAGAGCTTTGTGAGGCAGAATATATAAGCAGTATGGTAGTGATCCGTGGGGTGCTTTGGAAGCCACGAAGAGCCCCATCTCTCTCCATTGCGACTAAAAACACTCTCTGATCTCGGATCTCAGTTTCCTTTACCCTCTTTTGGCATTTGAGTGTCAGGCATTGTAGATACATCACTGAACAAGAAAAAAGTCTCAGTTCTCATGGTATTTAAACTTAAGTAGGGGAGTAAGAAAAATAATTACATAAATAACTTCATAATTACTGGTATGAAAAGTATCACGGGAGCGCCTGGGTGACTCAGTCGTTAAGCGTCTGCCTTCGGCACAGGTCATGATCCCAGGGTCCTGGGATCGAGCCCCGCATTGGACTCCCTGCTCGGCGGGAAGCCTGCTTCTCCCTCTCCCACCGCTGCTGCTTGTGTTCCTTCTCTCACTGTGTCTCTCTCTGTCAAATAAATTTTAAAAATCTTAAAAAAAAAAAAAAAAATCATGAAGGAAAAGATCAAAGGGAGAGGGAGAGGGCAGGTGATGATATGACTGGATCAGAAGAGGAGGCCTCCTTGAGGACCACACATCACTTACTCTTCCAGAGAAGAGAAGGTGGCCTAGGAAAGAGAGGAAGGAGCACCCAGGCAGAGGGATGGGCATCTGCTTTGGCCTTCAAGCACTGAGGTGTTTAGTGATCTCGTCTGAGGTCATGGTAATGACAATGGAAAGAAACAGTAGAGAAAGACTGGGCTGGAAGAAATGAGAGAATTGTTCACTTTGTAGCTTTGAGAGCAAAGGGATAGTAAGAAATCGAGATGATTTTAGTCCACTAGCTTGTAAGCCGTTTGAGAACAGTAGCGATATTTATTCGTCCTTGACATTGTCTGATACAGTACTTGACACATAGGTGTGCAGTGAACATTTATTGAATCTGGTGACTGGTAATTGTTGCTTATATATTAGATTTTTTTCTACAGTTAGGATAGAAATTCCTTTGAGGATAAGAAAAATGTCATATACATCCATACCTCCCAAAATAGTAGGCCCATAAAAGGCAGTAAATACTGTTGATTTATCACTTTTTGCTTGAATTCTTTAGAAATTGTATAGATAGCCTGTTTAGTTATCCAATAACGATTAAAATGCTAGCATCACATGACTAAATAAATTAGAAGTGCAAATCTTAATGTGTTGATAGAAAATGGACTAACACTTCTTTGATTATTTTATCTTTCTTCTCCAAATAGTAGCCAAGAGCCAAAATATATAAATTTTATAAAATTTATTTTATGGTTCTCAATTGCTAAACATTTTAAGGAAGACGTACTTGTGACTGTGTTGTAAATCCAGAATATCATTTAGCACTGTCTATTAAGATCTTCTATGAGTACAGTGCTAAGTGGTATCAGGATATAGAATCTAAAATAAGTTTTCTTCTTGAATTTATTTGATCACTTTTACAAAAATGCACCTGAAATAGTTAATGATACTCTCAGAAGATCACCATTTTTAAGTTGCTTGTATAGTTGCCACAAGTCATGTCACTGTAACATAATTCTTGAAAAAACTCAGCATAGAAGCTAGCTTTCCAGATCTGTATTTACACAGAGTATCTCCAAAGTACTTTTTTTTCTGGTTTTGAGATATGATTGAATACAACATTGTGTAAGTTTAAGGTATGCAGTGTGTTGACTTGATACACATATATTGCAACATGATTATCACGATAGCATTAGCTAACTTCACCTGGGTCATGTCCCATTTTTACCATTTCTTTTTCATGGTGAGAACATTTAAGATGTACTCTCTTAGCAATGTTCAAGTGTAGAGTACAGTATTATTAACTATAATCACTGTGTTATACACTAGATCCACAGGACTTACTCATCTAATGACTGGAAGTTTGTACTCATTGACAAACATCTCAATCCTTTCTCCCCCAGCCTCTGATAACCACCATTCTAGTCTGTTTCTATGATTTTTTTAGATTCCAATTATAATTGGTATCATAGATTATTTGTCTTTGTCTGACTTAAATCACTTATCAAAACACCCTCTGTGTTCATCTGTGTTGTTGCAGGCAGCATTTCCTTCTTTCTCATGGCTGAATTATTCCACTGTGTCTATAGACCACGTCCTTGTCCATTCATCCACTGATAGACACTTAGGTTGTGAGAAAAAAAACACCAGTCATCACAAACTCATAAATTGAAGCAGTTACATAAGGGGTTCAGTAATATGGGCAACATAATAATGTATATGATAAAAGCTCCTCTCAAGCTTGGCCTGTGTGGTTTGGGGTGGTTTTCTGAAAGCTGTTAATAAACCAAGTAAACCTCAGAGGCATATTTTAGTACTAAGAGCCTAGTTTTAGTAGAATGTGCATTCACTTGCAGAGAGCAGCTTAGGTATTAGTAGAAGGGTGTGAAGTAAGTAGTTCCACAGATATTCACATTTATATGTTATAAAATTACTTACTTTTCATGTAAATATAAGCAAAACATGAGGTCATCCATCTCCCATAATATAAAGTCTTTGGTTTTCAGTATTATTTCATATCCTCAAAAAGAAATATAGAGAAATATAGGGATCCTACTTTATTCCATCCTTAACTATTTTCCTACTTTATTCCATCCTGTAACTATTTTCTACTTCGAAATAGGTTTTGCACATTTTGCCAAGATGTGGAAGGCCTTCGGAGTAGCCACAGCTGGAATCGGTTTAATTCCATACTTACCAGACTATCCAAGGATATGAAACCAACTTTGACATTTTCATTTCTGATTAGTATAATCTGATTATCACTGATTTTTATTAATTCATATTCTAAGCTATTGAAAAGTAGTCCGTTTTCGTGATCTCTGCATAGCATTCTCAACACCTTTATGTATGACCACACGTAGGCAATTGCAGATTATTTATAAGGTGATAGAGCAGAGGAATAGTGCAAGTGAAAAAAGACTGTATAGTTGGAAAAATCTTAAGGCAGGAATCTTAATTCAAGTCCTAGCTCTGTTTCTGTTGTATGGAAGGCAGAAAGTCCCCATGTGTTACAGCATTTGGATTTAATAATCTGGGTTATTTAATTCAGTTGCTTAAGCTTGGCATAAATGAAGCGCAAGTCAGTGATCTTGAATCATATGTGATGGCTTCACACAGAGAAAACTTTGAAAGTCACAGATTATGAAAGAGGATATTAGATCAAGGGGAGCTAAGTTTATGGAATGGATATGCTCAAGTCTGTGACTGTTACTAGAAAAACAACACAAAGCAAACAAATATCCTGCTGACAGAGATTTCAGTTGTATCATCTTATAGCTCAAGTGACTCTTGCTGAAAAAATCTGGAGCTGAAATACAGCCAGTCTTTATCACCGTGGCCAGTAACATTGGTTCTCAGAGTTACAATAAACTTCTGCTTCCATGCAGGCTAATCAAGCAGGCTTTAGAGGGAAAAACAAAAAAGCCTCTGTTGAGAATAGCCAGTTAAATAGCTTAAGCTGCTGTTAATTCTGAGCTACATTCTTACATACTTACATACCTATCACCATCTAACCCTCCTTAAAGTTCATTTGCATAATACTTTTGATCAGGCCCTTTTACGAATTATTTACATAGCTCATGTATGCATTAACTAAATAAAGTTGGGTAATGATCGGCTTCAACTAACACAATAATGGTTGCAAGTAAAATTTTACTCATGCTATGACTCAAACATTTAAGTAATTTGAAGTTATATCTTTTGATCCTGGCCTTCTCTTTAAAAAAAATTTAAACTGGGGCGCCTGGGTGGCTCAGTTGGTTAAGCGACTGCCTTCGGCTCAGGTCATGATCCTGGAGTCCCGGGATCGAGTCCCGCATCGGGCTCCCTGCTCAGCGGGGAGTCTGCTTCTCCCTCTGACCCTCTCCTCTCTCATGTGCTCTCTCTCATTCTCTCTCTCTCAAATAAATAAAATCTTTAAAAAAAAAAAATTTAAACTGAAATCCAGAAGTTCTCTGATTTTGAGTGTCAAATATTGAGTGGTCAATTAAATTATTGATCACATCTGGTTTTTTAACGAATGAAGTGTTTTTATGACAGGAAATTGGAAAAGAGATTTCCTTGTAAGATTATTCATATATTTCTACCCAGTTTTAGCTTTGGCAAAATCTCTGTGAATAGCATCTTTTTCATTTTGCCAATACTGAAAGTGATTTCTGTTGTTTTATTTCTAATATTTTTTCCCCAACAATACTAAATATTGTGCTAAACAATGTTTTGGATGGATTTTCCATAAGCGACCCGCTTTGCAAGGAAATGGACATCTTAGAAATCAAATTATGGATAAACAGATAAAAATATTCATTTCTGTCTTGAATAAAGTATAATGATTATAATACTATTACCCTGTAAATAAAAGGACAGGCTTAAAAATAATTGTACCCGTTGCAAAAGGTAGATGTATATTCATAAGGGATGAGAGA
Source organism: Mirounga leonina (assembly GCF_011800145.1). Taxonomy (NCBI): domain Eukaryota; kingdom Metazoa; phylum Chordata; class Mammalia; order Carnivora; family Phocidae; genus Mirounga; species Mirounga leonina. Next base: position 50,433,671 of record NW_023270426.1, on the reverse strand, counting down.
AACATAATTCTTTACTTAGTATGTAAGGCTGTTTCCCTGAAGACATCTCCCCCACTAGGATAGTCTAACACCGTGCTCTGAATAAATTTCCAAAGGAAGTTTTTAGTGACTGATCAGTTTTTATAAAAGGGAAACCAATGCAAATATTAACTTGTATGAAAATAGTAGGTGCAAAATTCACCGTATCACCTTGAGTACATTCTTTTCTTACTTATAAACTAGCAGTAGGCCCACCAAATAGCTTTTTTCTCCCTTATATCCAGCACCCAACCCTCATTTCACACATGTAGAGAAAGTATTATTTACATTAAAGCATTTAAAATGCCTGTAAAGTACTTCAGGCCTTTCACAAATCTTTTTGAGCAAGGAGTTGGTGTCCACATCTCCGGCCTTAAAGAGAATAGGCAGCTTTAAATCTTTAAAGGGATCTCTTCAGAGGTTTTAGAACACTGTGGGTAGGGATTTGTAGCAGGAGTAAAAAGTGGCCATAATATTGGGACCCCTTGTGGTCCCTTCACCTTGTGTCTTCATCCCTTGGTCACAGCTCCCTTAAGGCACATGGCAGGAACCGCAGAAGTCACTGCGTCAGGCGGGCAATGCACAGATGTTACAGGAACGAGCCCTCTCCAGCGAGTGCTGCTGTAGCATGTGGAGATGCTTCTGTTACGCTAGGAGCACGGTTATGGGAGCCAGGGGATTTCTAAGGGCCTCTTTTTAGTGGGTTTGTAAGTCCCTCCGTTTTAGTGAATAAAAATGGAGTAGAGCTAGACTTTTTGTGCCCTCCAAAATTAAATGGGAATTTTGCACTGAAGTGCAGGATGTTTTATGAGGTAAACCTAATGTAGTTCAGATTCAGATTTCCTCTTCCCTCCTCGCAAAATCAGAAATCAACCTTACCACTTCATGAGAATCATTTCTGTGTGTTTCCTCACTCCTCCATTAACTTGATAAATTTATTCTGAGCGCTACATCAAAGGTGTAAACTTATTATAAATAATACATCTATAGTACCTAAGGATGATGACAAAAATCACTGAATATGTACCAGATGTGGTTTTGATTTATTACACCTATTTAAGTTATTTACATCACTAGTCAAAAACATCTCCCTTAAATATTTAATATTAGATCTTTTAGCTTTTTCATAGTTCACTGAAGAATCTTTGAAGATTCCTTATTGCATGTACATATACAGAAATATTTGAGTGACTGTTACGTGCTTTCTTTAAGGTTTATTCCTCAGAATCACCCAATGAGGATAGTCAGTATTAATTATAGTTTTACAAATGAGGAAACAGAGGCTTAAAGAGTCTGGATAGTGTGCCCAAGGTCCCATAACTAGTGAGTAGCTGGAGCTACCGTGTCAACCAAGTCAACAAACTCCTCAGCTTGTGCTTTTTTTTTAAATTGAGATATAATTGATGTGTAACATTATATTAGTTGTAGATGTACCTGAGCCTGTATTTTTAACCACTCTTTCACAGTTGGTTCTTATTTCATATGTACATTTAATGAAATTCTTTATTTCTATTCAAAGTAATTTCTATTTAAAGACTGATAAAGGCATGGTTATACATTTTAAAGTAGTTTATTTCAGATTAATTTTATAACTTCCTCAGAAAAGTCACTGGTGTTTGTTTTCCCAGAGCTAAGTAAAATTCTATATTTTATCTGATTTCAGATGCCTTTGTTGATAAGACATACCATTATTTTATATACTACCAGCAAAAAAACATTGTCAATTTAACTAACAGCTCTTTCAGACTTACTTAGACACAGATATCAGTCTATCTAGAACACTTTTATACATAGGTGGTATATCTAGAATAAGTGGCTTAAGGTGCTCCTATGCTTTCATCATATTCAGAAGTCCAACTCTTCTGATTCACTTTTTGACTGTATGTCCACATTTTTCAACCCAGTGTTCTAATTTTGGACTATTATAACATTGGAGATAAAGTATTTCTTTAAAAACTCTGTCACTCTTGTCTATGAAATTTTCTTCTAAGCCACTGTTTATTAAAAACTTTAATACATAAATTCCATTTCAGTTCTAGATACCATGTTTTCCAGAGTGTGATCTCTAGTTCCCTATTGGGATTGTTTTTAAAACTTAATCAGCAAACATATCTTCATCTGTTCACCAGTAGCCATTAGTTTGTGTATTACGTGTTAGCCAGTCATGCCAGGTTATGTGCAAAGATGATGGGTTGTAAGTCAGGAAGGAATCTGAGCTGGAAAGTAAGATTTGGGGGTTATCAAGGCATACATTGACAGCAAGGGTCAGAAGAGGCAATATTTAGAAACAGGTGCCAAAAGAACTATAAGGATCAGAACAGTGGGAACATCTGATAAGAGGACCCCAAGGATAAGGAAACTAGTGAGTTGCCAAAATTATAGTAAGCTTTGAGGGAAACCTTGTTAAGCATTTAGGCACGTTGAGGTTTTCATAGAATGATCCTTTGGTGTACTAGATTATTTGCCTAGCAGAACCTGAAATCCCTACTCGTTGAAGTCTTTTTCACAACAAATAATGTTTGTAAACATTGCAGAGTTACCCTATTTTCTTTTAAGAGATGTTTCCTTCCTTTAACTTGGTAACTTATATTAAGGAACACAAATTTAGACCCTGAACTGTTGAAGAAAGCATTAGTTTCTAAGTGGAATTAGCCTTGGGGTCAATAGGCCAACAGGGGAGCACCTAGTTCAGAAAGTGGCGTGTGTGTAGGTTGAAGTCCTCGTTGATGGCTTCTGCGCTCACAGGTGTGCAGGAAGGGTAAGGAGACAAACCGCCGGGCTGTCCTTTGACAGGGCGGTGTTGGGACTGCTTGAGTCCCTCTCTTACTTTCATAGTGAGGGAGTGACCTCACTACCAACACTAAGAATCATGTCCAGAGGTAAGCCTATTGCCACCAATTTTTACATCCCCTTTTAAAAGCTTATCTGGATATTTTTTACAGTTCTACATAATTAGCATGCATGGGGCTACCATTCTAGAGACTGATGGTGGATCTGGGCCCTGGAGGCATGGTGGGGAGGCAGCTTTTTAAAATTCTGTAACTAGGGGCGCCTGGGTGGCTCAATTGGTTGGGCAACTGCCTTCAGCTCAGGTCATGATCCCGGAGTCCCGGGATTGAGTCCCACATCGGGCTCCCTGCTCGGCGGGGAGTCTGCTTCTCCCTCTAACCCTACCCCCTCTTGCGCTCTCTCTCTCTCTCTCTCTCTCTCTCTCAAATAAATAAATAAATAAAATCTTAAAAAAAATGTTTAAAATTCTGTAACTAACCATTCACATAGAGGATTCACTTCATAGGTTAAATAAGTAACTGCATTGCTCATGCATTAGACTTACTTTGTTAGATTGTCTATTGTTAGTACTTTTTCTTCTAGACTTTACATAACTAATTTAATGAGGTTTACTACTTTTTTGTAGAACTTTGACCTTAGTTAAAGGAAACCTGTAAAATTCCAGTTTAAAGAACCTTTCAAGTGATGTCTTGGGAGTGTTTGGAACTCCCTCATCTGACTTATAGATCTGAAGCCAACAGGAAACCGGCTGGTCCTTTCTGAAGGGAAACTTTACCAGTCACAAGAATAAAGAATTATTTTGCTCTTATTCCAGCAAACAGACATGAGATCATAGTGGTATTTCAGTATCTCTTCTGACTCACTGGTGTCTCCTGCTAAACAATTTAGTGGTTTCTTTGTGAACTTTACGTAATGTGAAACTATCAAAACTGTACCTGTAAAAAAGGACCAAATTAGCAGCCAAAGTTAGGACCCTAACATTTTTTTAAACAAGTATTCCTGAACTGTAAGATGCTAAATTAAAATGTTGGTATCAACAGTAATCCCATGGTATTCATTATTGCTAAAAGTCAGTCTAGGGGCGCCTGGGTGGCTCGGTCGGTTAAGCGTCTGCCTTTGGCTCAGGTCTTGATCCCGGGGTCCTGGGATCGAGCCCCGCATCAGGCTCCCTGCTCAGTGGGGAGCCTGCTTCTCCCTCTGCCTCTGCCTGCAGCTCTCTCTGCTTGTGCTCTCTCTCTGACAAATAAATAAATAAAACATTTTAAAAAAATAAAAAATAAAAATAAATCTAATGGGGGAGGAATGGGCTATCTTAAAATTGTAAGAAAGGAACACTTTTTTAAATTGCAAAAGTATGTCAACTATTTAAAATTATATATGAGGGCTGACCACATCTGAGATAACTGAGATAGCTCACATGTAAAACTTCCTTCAGGATACTCTTTGGTATTCATTGTAAGTTGAAATTGTGTAGGGTAGTCTAATATACTAGATGGTGAGGGGAATATACCAAGAAAGCTATAAAGGGAAAACAGGGCAGATTGGCAAAAATCAAAAACATGTTATTTCCTAAATCGTATTTCACACTGTGTACTAGGTAATTAAAGGAGCAGCTCATAAAGTAGAGGAAGCAAGAATGTTCTAATATATTCAAATTTACCAGCAAAGTTAAAATTTTGGTTGATACTGCAAAACAGCCTTAAAAACATATTTACTTTGGAACCAAGTATAAGAGAATGCAGAAAGACAAAAACAATATTGAACTGTTCTCTCCTGTAATACTTCAAGATTAGATTATTAAGTCTCAATTTGTTATGGTTTGTTGTCTTCTTGTGCAATATATATAAATTATTTGGTATGACCGTTTTCTTCAGCATTTACCTTTTTGTTTAAATGCAATCAGCAGGACTTTGGGGCTCTGCAGAGTAAAGAAGAAGAAGGTTAATGGAAGTCCATGGACAGTTATCTGTGGCCAGATCTTATTACTTGATATACTAGAGGCTCAAGACATGTTTAGGGAAAGAAGTAGATAAGTTTATAGTATACTGAGACACAGTACCTTCACCTTTTTCTGTCTGTTCCAGAGGCATCATTTCAATGTCTTCCTGCCCAAAACCAGATTTTTGATTCATTTATTTGACAGAGCGAGAGAGCACAAGCAGGGGGAGCAGCAGAGGGAGAGGGAGAAGCAGGCTCCCCGTTGAGCAGGGAGCCCGACATGGGGCTCCATCCCAGGATCCCGGGATTATGACCTGAGCCGAAGACAGATGCTTAACTGACTGAGCCACCCAGGCACCCCCAAAACCAATTTTTTTTTTTTTAAGATTTTATTTATTTATTTGAGAGAGAGAGCACATGAGAGGAGGGAGGGTCGGGAGGGTCAGAGGGAGAAGCAGACTCCCTGCCGAGCAGGGAGCCCGATGCGGGACTCGATCCAGGGACTCCAGGATCATGACCTGAGCCGAAGGCAGTCGCTTAACCAACTGAGCCACCCAGGCGCCCCCCAAAACCAATTTTTAATTATGCCTTATCTATGGCCCATTCCTTTCCTATGTGTATCTCTGCCTCTATAATCCTGCTTCTCCTATCTACTTCTTTTTTTTTTTTTTTAAGATTTTATTTATTTTTCAACAGAGAGAGACAGCAAGAGAGGGAACACAAGCAAGGGGAGTGGGAGAGGGAGAAGCAGGCTTCCCACTGAGCAGGGAGCCCAATGTGGGACTCGATCCCAGGACCCTGGGATCATGACCTGAGCCGAAGGCAGACGCTTAACGACTGAGCCACCCAGGCGCCCTCTCCTATCTACTTCTTATCACCATCTACAGATGCCCACTAACCTCCTTCCTTTTTATTTTTGACTCTTTTATTATGTGTTTCCTGCCCACCCAGTCTCTTCCCATGCCAACAAATGCATGAATGGAGCAGCTTAGGGACCATTCTACCAGTTTAAGAAGACCTTTCCAGCTCTTAAAGTTTGTAATCCTACATTCACAGAAAGTGTATTTACAAGTTTTAGAAAGCGTTTTTTTTTTCTTTTGGTAATGTGATAATTTTAAAAATTGAAGTATAATTTTTATATTTAGTAAAATTCACTCTTTCTGCCGTACAGTTTTATCCATTTTACATTTGTATAGCTGTGTAGCTACCAACACAAAGTAGGGTTCTATCACCCCCCAAAATTCTCTCCTGCTCTTTGGTATGGTAGACTTCTTTCCCTACCCCAGCCACTGGACAACCAGGGATCTCTTTTCTATCCCTTTTGTCTTTTCTGTAATGTCATATAAATGGAAATCAAACAATATGTAGCCTTTTTTCCCCTATTTAAAAAAATTGTGGGGGTGCCTGGGTGACTCAGTCAGTTAAGTGTCTGATTCTTGATTTCTGCTCAGGTCCTGATCTCAGGGTTGTGAGATCAAGCCCTGATGTTGGGCTCCTGCTAAGCGTGGAGCCGGCCTAAGATTCTTTCTCTCCCTCTTCCTCTACCCCTCCCACCCCCGGCTCACACGTGCTCTCTCTCAAGGGCACCTGGGTGGCTCAGTCGGTTAAGCATCTGCCTTTGGCTCAGGTCATGATCTCAGCGTCCTGGGATCGAGTCCTGCATCAGGCTCCCTGCTGAGCAAGGGAGTCTATTTCTCCCTCTCCCTCTTCCCCTCCCCCTGCTTGCACTCTTTGTCTCTCACCTAAAAATCTTTTTAAAAAATTTAAAAAGTGATAAAATATATATAGCATAAAATTTATCATAACCATTTTTACATGTACAGTTCAGTGTAACATATATTCACATTTTTTTTAAAGATTTTATTTATTTATTTGACAGAGAAAGAGAGAGAGAAAGAGATAGGGAGAGCAGGAACACAAGCAGGGGGAGTGGGAGAGGGAGAAGCAGGCTTCCCACTGAGCAGGGAGCCCGATGCGGGGCTTGATCCCAGGACCCTGGGATCATGACCTGAGCCGAAGGCAGACGCTTAACTGACTGAGCCACCCAGACACGCTAGGTAGTATAGACATTTTAACATTTGTTCTTCCAATCCATGAGCATGGAACATATTCCCATTTCTTTGTGTCTTCCTAATTTCTTTCATTGAGTGTTCTGTAATATTCTGAGTACAGATTTTTTTGCCTCTTAGGTTTATTCCTAGGTATCTTACAGTTTTGGGTGCAATTGTAAATGGGATTGACTCCTTAATTTCTCTTTCTTCTGTCTCATTGTTTGTGTATAGAAATGTAACTGATTTCTGTGCTTTGATTTTATGTCCTGCCACTTTGTTTAATTCCTGTATGAGTTCTAGCAATTTTGGGGTGGAGTCTTTTGGGTTTTCCACATAGACTATCATGTCATCTACAGAGAGAGAGTTTGACTACTTTGCCTATTCAGATGCCTGTTATTTCTCTTTGTTGTCTGATTGCTGGGGCTAGGACTACAACTGGTTTTGTGTGTTGATTTTTGTGTCCTGCAGCTTTGAAGAACTCATTTGGTAGTTCTGACAGCCTTTTTATGAAATCTTTAGGGTTTTCAATATATAAATCATGTCACCTGCAAACAGATTTTTACTTCTTCCTTTTTAATTTAGACATCTTTTATTCATTTTTGTGCCTACGGGTACTGGCTAGGACTTCCAGTACCAATTTGAAGTTGGAGTGGTGAAAATGAGCATCCTTGTCTTGTTTCTGATCTTAGAGAAAAAGGTTTCAGTCTTTCATATTTGAGTCTGATATTAGCTGTGTGCTTTACATATATGGCCTTTATTATGTTGAGGTAGTTTCCTTCTGTTCCTCATTTACTGAGTATTTTTATAATAAAAGGGTATTGAATATTGTCAAGTGTTGTTTCCTACATCATTCGAGATGAGTTTTTTTCTTTTATTCTATTAATGTGATGTATTACATTGATTTCTTTTTAAAGATTTGTATTTATTTATTTAGAAAGAGAAAGAGAGCGAGTGCAAATATGAGCTGGGGGAGGGGCAGAGGGAGAAGCAGATACCCTGCTGAGCAGGGAGCCCGATGCAGGGCTCCATCCCAGGACGCTAGGATCGTGACCTGAGCCAAAGGCTAACACTTAAGCAACTGAGCCACCCAGGTGCCCCTACATTGATTTTTATATGTTGAACCTTCCTTGAATTCTAGAATCTCTTCATTTTATTTTTAAATGGTGTTTTTCAAAGAGAAGTTTGTAATTGTTATGAAATCCTTTTATTAATTTTTTTAATGGATCCTGCTTTTGGTGTTTTAGCTAAGAAACCTTTGCCTAACCCATGGTGACAAAGATTTTCTTCTTGGTTTCTTCTGGGAGTTTTATATTTTATAAGTTTTATGTTTTCAGTTAATTTTTGTATTGGAAATGAGATATGACTCAAGATTCTGTGTGTGTGTGGTTATCTAGTTGATTTAGCACCATTTGTTTTATTTTTTATCTTTTTTAAAGATTTTATTTGACAGAGACACAGCAAGAGAGGGAACACCAGCAGGGGGAGTGGGAGAGGAAGAAGCAGGCTTCCTGCCAAGCAGTGAGCCCGATGTGGGGCTCAATCCCAGGACCCTGGGACCATGACCTGAGCCGAAGGCAGACGCTTAACGACTGAGCCACCCAGGCGCCCTGGCTAAATTTGTTTTTTAAAATTTTATTTATTTGAGAGAGAGAGTGCAGGAGTGGAGGGAGGGGCAGAAGAGGAGGGAGAAGCAGACTCCCCACTGAGCAGGGTGCCCCACTTGGGGCTCAATCCCCGGATCCCAGGATCATGACCTGAGCTGAAGGCAGATGCTTAACCAGCTGAGTCACCCAAGCACCCACAGTTTGGCTAATTTTGGTTGGTCAAATGAACTGATTTCTAAATTACTCCAAAACAAGGCATTCTGTTTTGGGGATGCTAACCTTTTCCTGAACACGTCCTTTGTAGATTCTCCAAGTCCCAGATCTGTGTTCTGTACATGAAATCTCTTATATTTTGTATGTTTGATAGATCGATCTAGAATGGAAATCTAAATAGTAGAATCTATAGATTCTACTAATCAAGGCTAGTGTGAAGTCCTGTCCCAAGTGTAAGATTCAAAATACTTATATTCAAACTTATATTGAAAACTTAATTAAAATTTAATAGTTAAAACATTTACTATTCATTATATTAGTTAACCCTAGGTTGATTTTGTACTTACTTCATAAAGAATACATTTTACTTAAATGAACACCTTTTCTTTTTCATTTAGGTTGTCAGTGTGTTAGCTAAACCTGCATAGATTGGCAAGCACCAGGCTATGCTCAAAGTAGGATAGGTGGTGTAACTAGAAAATACTTATGGAGAAGACCTGAATCTGTGAAAAGGAAGAATGCAATCTTGTAGATTGATGCTAATATAGAAAATTTGGGGCAAAAATTCATAGGAAACAAAGTGAAAATCTGATTGGGAGGAAGAAACCCTCACAGGCAAGCCAGCTTGACTAGAACGGGAGATATAACCCATGTGCCTCAATCCAGGAAGATTAGGCAGATTGATACCACCAAGGAATTAACTCAGTTCTCCATGGACACTGATTGAGTGTCCCCAAAATTTAACTCAATTCTTAACACTATCAGGTTAAGGGCTCAGTCCCACAATACTGCTTCCTCTTTAGATGCCAATCTCAAGTCCCAAGTTGTTACCTGTGCTTCTGTTTGGCTGTAAATTAGAGGTTCCCACAATCCCCTCCCTAGTTTGATTAATTTGCTAGAGTGGCTCACAGAACTCAGGAAACTGGTTTTACTTACTAGATAATCGGTTTATTATAAAGGATATGAATGAATAGCCAGGTGAAATGATACACAGGGCAAGATTCTGAAAGCAGGAGCTTTTTTCCTGTGGAGTGTGGACCTAGCACATGGATGCTTTCTGGGTCACCAACATGGAAGCTCTGAGAAACCCATTCTTTTGGGGTTTTATGGAGGCTTCATTACACAGACATGATAAACTCACTAGCCATGGGTGACTGATTCAACTTCCAGCCCCTCTCCCCTCCCTGGAGGCCAGGGGGTGGGACTGAAAGTTTTAACCTTTAATCAAGGTTGGTTCTCCTGGAAAGCAGCCCCCACATCTTTAGAGGGGTTCTAAAAATCACCTCATTAACATAAACTCAGTTGCAGTTGAAAGGGCCTTCTTTTGAATAACAAGACATCCATTTCACCTTTATGAGTCTAAAGTGATTTCTGGAACTGAGGACAAATGTCCAAATGTAACAAAAGATGCCCAGGAGTTTGATATTTGCATATATCAAGTGTTTAAATTAGTTCAATAAGATTTTACTTGTCAGATTGAAGGGTCTGTTTAAATAAAACTCCTCTATAGGGAAAAAAATGGTAGGTGGTTTTAAAAAAATCTTTAGAACAGGTGCATGCTTTGCTCAGAAAAACCGAATTTGGAAAATCATTCCACAAAAGACAGAATAGCAAAGAACTTTCTTTTCAAGGATAGAAGTGGCTTGTTAAATTAATAGCTTAGCTTATTGTTTGATTTTGTCCTTTCATGTTTAGATGAAATGTTCTCACTTAGTAAACTTTAGAAAAAAAAATTTTTTTTAAACTTTAGAAAATTTTTTAAACTTTATTTGAAACTAATTTTAGACTTAGAGGAAAGTTAAAAAACTATGTAGAGAAACCATCACCCAGCTTCCCTTACTGTTAACATCTTACATAACCATAATAATTATCAAATTAATATCAATACAATACTGTTAACTCCAGTTTAGGAGACTTGTTTTCATCATTGTCCCTTTCCTAGGAACCTGTTTGCATTTAATTATTTCTTCTTATTCTCCACCATTCTATTTCTCAGTCTTGTCTTCTCTTGACACTTTGGAAGAGTACCAACCAGTTATTTTGTAGAATGTCCTCAGTTTGGGTTTATGTTGTTTTCTCATGATTAGAATGAGGTTATGCCTTTTTGGCAAGAATACCGCAGAAATTATCTTGTGTCTTTCCTTATGCATCATATCAGTGGGTTCATGTTGCCGATATATCTTATTATTAGTGGTGAGCTTTAGAAATCTGGCTGATAATAATATATATAATATTATATATATAATATATAATTAATTATATAATAAACAAATTATTATTTGTTTATTATTTTATTGTTATAAAATTATATAATTATAATATATAATTAATATAATACATATTAAAATTCCTATTAAAAATACCTGGGTGGCTCATTCAGTTAAGTGTCCAACTCTTGATTTCTACTCAAGTCATGATATCAGGGTTGTGAAAATAAGCCCTGTGCTGGGCGTGGAGCCTGCTTAAGATTCTCTCTCCCTTTGCCCCTCCCCCCTGCCTCTCTTAAAAAAAAAAAAGAAAGAGAAATCAGTCCATCAAAGCATTTGCTCTGTGATGCAGATAACCTACCAAAAACAAAAATGCAGATTAAAGAAAGCTATCATTATCACTAATTAATGGGATGAGGTTTGTAGAATTTCACTAAAAGGAGGAAACTGTTCAATAATAAGTAAGAAAAGGGGCACCTGGGTGGCTCAGTCGGTTAAGCATCTGACTCTTGATTTAGGCTCAGGGCATGATCTCAAGGTCCTGCCATCTTGAGCCCCATGCAGGGCTCCGTGCTCAGCCAAGAGTCTGCTTGAGTTCTTTCTCTCCTGTCCCCCCACCCACCATGTATGCGCACATTCGCTGTCTCTCAGATAAATCTTTTTTTTTTTTTTTTAAGGAAAAAAACGTCTTTTTTTTCAAATGAGGCAATTCTTTCTTCATGGGACAGTTAACGAATTATCAAGAGAGAAATCTTCCCAATTAATAGAATTGTCTTTGTAATAGAAAAATTGTCTTGGTTGAGGCAATTAACTTTGGATAACTTACTAAGTAGAACAGTAAATGAGGAAATAGGTTATTGCTTTTAGGTTTTTTTTGTTTTATATGCAACACAGAATTCTATCAGAAATTAAGTCATTAGGACCAATTTCTAGGTGTAGCCTATCATAATACCTGAAATAAATTTATTGCGACAAATTTTTGTATTTTGGGCATCTCAAAATTATGAATAACGTGAAATAAATCAATAACAGTTTCACAAGAAATACTATGTTACATGTCCCAAATCTTATTGACATTACAGCATCCTCACATGTTTCACAAAGGAATGAAATTGTACTTCAAGGTTTGATGAACTTAAAAAATACAGTGCATTTGGTGCAGCCACTGTGGAAAACAGTATGGAGGTTCCTCAGAAATTAAAATAGAAATATCATATGATCCATTAATTTCACTTCTGGGCATTTACCCAAAGAAAATGAAAATACTAATTCTAAAAGGTATATGCACCCTTAGGTTTATTGCAGCATTATTTACAATAGCCAAGATAGGGAAGCAGCCCAAGGTCCATTAATAGATGAATGGATAAAGAAGATGTGGTATGTGGTGCGCACACACACACACACACACACAATGGAGTATTATTCAGCCGTAAAAAAGAATGAAATCTTACCATTTGCAACAACATGGATGGGCCTACAGGGTATTTTGCTGTGTAAAATAGGTCAGATAGGGAAAGACAAAATACCAGAGGATTTCAAGTACATGTGGAATCTAAAAAAGAAAAACAGAAATAGACTCAAAGTACAGAGAGCAAACTGGTCTCTCTAGTTGCCAGAGAAAAGGGGAATAAGGCAAAATAGGTGATTAAGGAGATTAAGAGGTGCAAACTTCTAGTTATAAAGTAAATAACAGGGATGAAAAGTACAGATTAAGAAATATAACAAATAATATGGTAATAACTTTGTATAGTGACACATGGTAACTGTACTTATCATGGTGAATATTTCGTGATGTATATAGTTATCAAATCACTATGTTATACCCCTGAAACTAATATAGTATTATATGTCAACTAATACCCACCTTAAAAAATACACAGTACGTTGTTAGGTTTTGCTTGTAGATATTTTTCAGGGTATAATGTTTATTCCTCAAAAGAGAATGGGTAGAAACTCTTCTGTAGATATCTGTATCTGTCCTAATGAAGGTGAGAACTGGTCTACATTAAGCCTACTGCTTTGGTACTTTTTCTGTTTCTTCACTTGCTAGATTTTCTTCAGCCAGAACTTTTCAGTGAAATATTTGTTGAAATATTTGTTTTTATTCTTTTCGGATTATCTTTGAAACATTCATGGACTATAAAACTAATAGAACCAAGGACTGCTGCACCTCCAAAGTGACAATATTCAGTGTAATTGATAGAATTTTCTTTTCTTTTAGTTCAGCAATCAGCAAACATTGGGAGGCTGAACTGGCTACCCTCAAAGGAAATAATGCCAAACTCACTGCGGCCCTGTTGGAGTCCACTGCCAATGTGAAACAATGGAAACAGCAGCTTGCTGCATATCAGGAGGAAGCAGAACGTCTGCACAAGCGGGTAAGCTCAGAGCTCCTGCTCTCCGTGGGGATTGATGGCTAACAGATTTCCCTGACCTGCAGAAACATACATGTAGATTCAGCACAAGGACATCTGGAGATAGTCATTGCTTGTCAGAACATATGTATAGATGGTAGTAAATGTGGGTTTAGTTAAGAAAAATATTTTTCTATTCTGCCACGTATTAGCTGTGTGACCTTTGGTAAGTGATCCCTTTCTGCTCAGTATTCTCATGTATAAAATTGAAAATTGTAGAATTCCTGTGAAAATGAATAGAGAAAATGAATTGTCATGTAGTTGCACCGAGTTGATAGATCCTTTTATCATTTTTATTGGTTTTTTGAAGAAGGAACAACTTAAAAAATACAGGTAAGAAATTCTTTATAAAAGTTGCTTATGCAGGTTTCCCCACTATCCAAAAGTAAAGCTGTGAAACCTTTCCTAAGCTGAAGTGGTATAAGGAGAAGAGTATCCCCTGCTTTCCAGAAGTTCACTTTGTTTTTACAAAAGACCTACATTAGTATCTGTTTTTGCTGACAAATCTGAGGACCATTTTTAGTTTTGCCACAAAAAGCTGTTACCGTACTAATTCAGGTCTTTTGTAAAAGTGAAGTGGCATAATTCAAACTCTCAGAAAGTGGGAGACACCTGTATTTGTAATTTCATGCAGGAAAAGAAAATCAGAAATCCCAGTATGAAAAATATTAGAAGCCCAAACAATTACTTGTGAAGAATTTTTTTTTGTATTCACAGCATTTGCATTTACCCAACAGGAAGTATATGCCGCTAATTTCCTTTTTTGGGAAGGATGCCAAAGAAGTGAACTTCGTAGACAGTAGGAAATGGCCTTACTTCCAGAGCACAGTCAGGAATGTAGTAAGATCAGGCTGAGGTGGGAAGTAATATAGAGATGAAATAGAGACAGGGAGGGAGAGTAAGAAACCTGAGTAAATGTCATCCTGTTGTATGCGTAAAGGTTAACTTAGGAGGAGGAAGAAGGAAGTTGTTGTTTAATGACTATAGAATTTCCATTTTGTAAGATGAAAATGTTCTGGAGACCTTTTTCACAACAGTGTGAGAATACTTAACACTGCTGAATTGTACACTTAAAAATGGCTGAGATGATAAAATTTTTTTCTGTGTTCTTTACCACAATAAAATAAATTAATCCATGACAGTTCACTCATGAGCCAATAAATACTCACAGAAGAACTATCATATCCTCTTACTGTATAATCCCTGTCCTTAAGGAAATTTTGGTTTAAATTGTGAATTGAATTTTAAAGATCTAAGAAATGAAATCTTTCTATTTATTCACATGTTTATAATTTTTAATGCTCTTCTTTCCTTCTTGTAGATCTGAATTTCCATCAGGTATCCTTTCTGTGTAGCCTAACTTCCTTTGCAAGTTGCAGCCAGAGGGATATAGGGGGCAGCTTTTTGTCTTTACTATAGGTTGCGTTTTCCTATTTCTTCACATGTCTAGTCATTTTCAGTTGTATGTTAGACATTTGAAATTAGATGACATACAGCCCATAGTTTCTCTTATCTTACTCTGAATGATGTTGATTTTTGTTTGAGTAAGCAGTTAAACTTACTTACAGATTTCCTTGAAATTGTGGAGGTGTGGACTTAGGCTTCATTGGAGTCCATTTATTTTAATCTTGCCCTTAACCCTATGGTGAATTCCATAGTCCTGGGAAATGTTTATTTCTAAGGCATAATCCTGCTGGTGTTTTAGTGGAAAGCTTGAAGTAATAACCCACGTCCTCTAATTTGGTGGGACTGAAACGCCAAACTGTTCTCTCTGTGGTGAGCCCTACCACAGCTCAGCTCTTGCAGCCTTCCGGCTCCTTTCATTCCTCCCCCCCATGCTGGACTCCTTGGATCTTACCTGTGCATGTGTAGATGAAGGGTTAGCCAAAGATTTGAAGGAAGTCTGTATGTTTCTTTGGGGGCTTTCTTCATACAGTTCCCTCAATTTCTAGCTGTTTCAGCTGTTTTAAGGGGTCCCCAGATCCTCAGGCTCCTCAGGGAAATAAGACCACAAGTTTCTGCTTAAGTTCTAGTCAAGCAATGCAGCCAGACTACAGAGTGCCTTCAAGCAAAAAGATGTGTATATGTGTATTTTACCCAATGTGATTGCTTTCTTTCTGGCTTTTGCTCTATTTGGTTGCTTACCTGGGCATTCAAACAGTTGAATTTTACATTTTGGTCATGATTTGCAATTGTTATCTGTGGGAAAGTTTTTCCAGTAAAAAGTACTCCATCATTATCAGAACTGGAACTCCCTATAAGGAATTCATTATCTAATTGGACCAAAAAAAAAAAACCCTCCTATATATTGAATAATAAGGAAATAATTCCCAAGATTTTGAATACATTTCATTTTGTGGACCACAGGACAGGAGAGCCTAGAGGAATCAAGTAGATAGGAATGACTTTCTGGTGAAAGTACATGCTGACCTGAGAGCTGAAGGTTTGCTAAGGTCTGAACAGCCTCAGCGGTAAGAGTGGACATTCTAGTTAAGTCAGCAAGATGGTTTATTCAGTGAGAGTGGTTTATTTTTAGGGTGAAGAGACTCGCCTATTTTTAGTTGGAAAAACCACCTATCACATACTGTGAGTGTCTTGGGTGATGAGGATGGTTAAGTAGTTTAGGACTGGTGTATGCAAGACCTGCAGGTTTAGATTTGATACTGTAAAAAATGAGCCATTGAAAGGCTTTGAATGGAGGAATTATACAATGATAGATGAATGTTAGTTTATAGGAGAGGTAAAAACAGACAAAGATTTTAGTTATGTCCTCTGGTGGGCCATTGCTGTTGTCTAGGCTTGGATGATAGGGTCTGCACAAGGCTATTAGTACATGAATAGAAAGGAAGAAAATGTTAAGAAACGTAGAGTAACATTTATGGAGGATAAGTGGATATTTGGAAAATGTGAAGGAGAAGGATTTGCTGTTTCCTTAATAGTCTAGAATTTATTGCATTCTAGTCAGCCAAAATGTATGAGATGCTAACGTGTGTAAATTGCTGTGATGAGGTGCGTGTGTATGTTTTTATGTTGTCTTCTGCCTATTTTGACTGTTGGGTCCAACAATGTCGTTGGATGGTTTAACTTTTAGGGGCAGTGCCTTTCTTTCTTCTCTCAGAAAATACCAAGTGCTCATTAAAAGTTCTGTAGCTCTTTGGGCCCTTAGTACATTCTTATTGACTAAAGAATATTATCTTTTGCTACAGAGACACTACTGATGTGAAGTCATTCTAGTATCGAATGATTGAAGTTGTATTTTAAGCATATCTTTTCTTCCAGATTCTCTTACATTTTGGAAATGTATTTGAAAAATTTCTCACTCTGTAAGGCCAGTTTTCAGAAGCCATGTTTAATTTGAAAGCTACAGATGGAAGGCAGATGGCTAGATCTGATTTTGAATATGTTTTCATAAGAAATTTTTAAAGAAGCCTCTCATTATAGGGGTTCTCAACTGTCATTAACCAATTAAGCTTTCCTAACTTCTTCCATGACTAAGCCATATAAATAATTATTCCCCTAGTCTTTTTTTGTTGTCCTAAATTTGTGTCCTTAAAGAATCTGTTCATTCTACCTTAAGTGTCTTAATATTTCTCAAAATTGATTTTCATATGTTGTTTAAAAGTCGTGATTTACCTATGAGGGGCTTATTATACTTTCAGCAAGAAATCTTTTGAGATAGTCATATAGCTTAACCTGTGTTCTCATTTCATTTTAGGTGACTGAGCTTGAATGTGTTAGTAGCCAGGCAAATGCAGTGCATACCCATAAGACAGAATTAAATCAAACAATACAAGAACTAGAAGAGACGCTGAAAGTGAAGGAAGAGGTATTTCCTACTTTTCACTCATCTGTAATCTAGCTAACATGTGTACAAAATATTTGAGTCTCTTTCAGATTTACAGGTACTTTATGGAATAAAGTAAGGTTGTGGGGTGTTTTGGGGGGGGGAGATGAAATTTTTTTTGATTGATATGAAGCTTGTTCATACTTTCTCCATCCTTGTCTCTGCTGTTAGGAACTACAGTGAGGCAGGCAGACTGAGATACTGCCTCTTGCCTTCTGTATGAGAGTTGCATTCTTAAAATCAACAGAAAACTGCGAGAGGTTAAATGAATTTTATAAGCTGTTGCTTTTTCTGATTTCCAGTCATAAGATTTAACATCCCAGGAAAGAATTATATCTACAAAGCTTGAAACAGCCTTAAAATGTTCTGATTGTTGTTTCCAAGCCGTGCTGTACCAAAGCCACCAAGCAGACTTGTTGCTTAAGATTATCATGGCTTAGACAACCTACCCATAAAGACGAATTCACCCTTCTAAAAATCAGCATAAAGGAATGTTTTTTAAATTATTCTTTTCCAAGGACTAGGACAATAATTTCAGGGAGAAATAACACTTTCTCTTTGCTTGATTTAGTTTAAATATTGTGGCTAAAGACATTGCTCTGCTTTTTCTAGGAAATAGAAAGATTAAAACAAGAAATTGATAATGCCAGAGAACTACAAGAACAGAGGGACACCCTGACTCAGAAACTACAGGTGAGCTATAATAACATTGTGATTCATTTCTGCATAGAGAGAGGCATCAGTCATTCTTTCACATAGTAATGACTTCTTTTCTGAAACTTCATTTTGTAGGTTCTCATTTTTCCAGGACTTGTGATTCATGACTAATCTTTGATTTTTCAAAAATTAAGTGATAACCTCACCTAGGTAGCATGGGATCATCATAGATGGCCATTTATAAACTGCCTTCAGTAAATTATTTTAGAAATGTCTGTTTTTTAACATAAAAAATACCCTGAATTTAAAGAGAATTTCTCACATGGATTTCATTCAGTCGAAGAGTTCTGCTCATTTTTTTTTTATGCTGAACTAATGAGTATGAATTGCAGAAGTAGTTGTGCCCTAATGGAAATTAAGTTAGTGACATTTTTCTTTCTTTACTCTAATGAATTTTTCTCACTTCTTTTGCATAAAAAAATATGTTTCCTGACTCTAATTTACATACATATATCCTGTATTGGTGGTTAGGGAAGATTTTTAGAATTCATTATCAAAGTCTCCGCACCTCCCGCCCTTTTCTTACACCCCAGTGGTTAGCTGCCTCTATAAAGAAAGGTTAGGACCACTTCAGAGTTTGGAGTAGAAATAAATGTATGTACAGAGGGAGGAATTTTGGGTCAGGGGTGATAAGTGGAACCTGAAAGCCCGGGAATTAGGAGTACCTCAATTGTAATGCGAATGTCTTGCGTTAATTGAGTGCTTACTATGTGCCAGACACTGTGTTAAGCACTTTACTTATATTGTGCATTTACTTCTTGTGACAGTCGCCTGAGGAAACTGAGGCTTGTATAAGTTCATTTGTCCACTCTCCATTTATATAGGTAGTCAGAATTCTGTGACAGTAGAGAGGGCCTTCATAAAGGAAGTAGGTTCTTTATATGGCATGACACATTACCCTCTCCCG
Organism: Mirounga leonina; assembly: GCF_011800145.1. Taxonomy (NCBI): domain Eukaryota; kingdom Metazoa; phylum Chordata; class Mammalia; order Carnivora; family Phocidae; genus Mirounga; species Mirounga leonina. The sequence continues at coordinate 50,414,968 of NW_023270426.1, read as the reverse complement.
TCATTGACTTGCAGCAGTCTGGTTTGTTTTGGCTAGCCCTATTAAATGTTGTTCCCACATTTTAATGATCTGTGTAAATTACTGGTTCTCGGGGGGAGGGGGCAGATTTGCCCTGCAGAGAACGTGTAGCAATGTGCCGAGACAATTTTGATTTTCACAACTCAGGCAGTACTATTAACATCTAGTAGGTTGAAGTCAAGAATGCTGCTAAACATCCAGTTATCTGGACCAAATTGTCAATAGTGCTAAGGTTGAGAAAGCCTGATGTAGAACTAAAGATGAAGTGTGTCCTCAGGGCTAGAAAAAGTGGGGGAAATTCAGTGGAGCTTTTGTCTTTTGTTCCTTTGGTTTGGGCTGCTATTTTCTAAGTCCTTGCTGTGATTCGGGCATTTGCCGAGCCCTTGCATACCTTTGCTTGAACTCATCCCTGTTTTCGAAGAGAAGGCAGCGGTTCAGAGGTGTTCACAAGTTGACGAGGCATTGAACTAGAAAGCAGTGAGGCCTCAATTTGTTTGGATTCCAAAGTCTCTGTTCTTTCTGTATGACTGCCCCCGGCTTCAGGCGGCCATGCTGCCAAGACATTCCTGACGGTTCCTTCAGATGTTTTCCAAGTTACGTACACATCCCAGAGAAACCAAGAGGTGATTTTTCAAATCAAACTTCTTAAATGTATTTCATCATTAATTGAGCGATAATTGAATTTTAAAGCTGGCTCCTATTCTTACCTCTTCTTTCACCATATATCAAAAATGCTGATCAAAGCAACCTACTAGGAACATGATAGGGAAGCTTTCAGACCTTCTGATGGGCTGGCTCCTACTTGCAACTTAGGTCTTGGCTTACGTGTTAATTTCTCCAACTTCTCAGTTTACGCACAACTCCGCAAGGTCTCCCCCACCCCACCCCAGGTACTCTTTGTTTTTTTTTGTTTTTTTTTTTTAAAGATTTTATTTATTTGACAGAGAGATAGACAGCACAAGTAGGCAGAGTGGCAGGCAGAGGGAGAGGGAGAAGCAGGCTTCCCGCTGAGCAGGGAGCCCGATGTGGGGCTCGATCCCAGGACCCTGGGATCGTGACCTGAGCCAAAGGCAGCTGCTTAGCCGACTGAGCCACCCAGGCGCCCCTACTCTTTGTAATATTACCTTGTTTTATTTTCCTAGTAGCAATTAGTCACTATCTGAAGTGGTCTTATTTTTCAACTTTACTTTGAAATAATTTCAGACTTACAGAAAAGTTGCAAGAATAACACAATGACTTTTTATATACCTTTCACTCACATTTCCCAAATGTTGCCATTTTTTGCTGTATTTGTTTGACCATTCTGGAACTGTCTCTCTCTCTCCGTGTGTGTGTGTGTTATTTTTTCCTGAAATCTTTGAGAATAAGTTGCAAGATACTGTATCTCTTTACCTCTAAACGCTTCGGTGTGTATTTTCTAAGAGTAAGGCATTATTTTACATAACCATCAAAATCAAGAAATTATCTATATACAGACCTTATTCAAATTCCCATAATTGTCTTAATAATATTCTTTATAACAAAGTTTAAAACTTGTTTTTCTGGTCCAAGATTTATTCCGTGCTCATGGGTTGCGTTTAGTTGTCATATGTATTTATTTTGATGTTTGAATTGTCCCAGATTTGGCCAGTGGGAACCCATTCAGTCCAGCTTCTGATTCCTTTTTGATGTGACCCTTTCATTCTTTTAAAGAATGTCTTCATGTTTTAGGACAACTACATATTCAAGGCTCATCTTGTATTTTTTCAGTCCTCAACCTTGGAATTAGCTATTTCTCCAAGGAGAAATTTATTTCTTTTTTTTTTAAGATTTTATTTATTAGAGAGCGAGCGAGAGCACAAGCAGGGGGGTCAGCAGGCAGAGGGAGAAGCAGGCTCCCCACTGAGCAGGGAGCCTGATGCTGGGCTTGAGCCCAGGACCCTGGGGTCATGACCTGAGCTGAAGGCAGACACTTAACTGACTGAGCCACCCAGGCGTCCCTCCACGGAGAAATTTCTTTAGGCAAAGATTGATATTTAGAAGCCAGGATCTGAGTACCAGGTAGGGTTTTTGCTATTGAGATAGCATTGTTTCTATGCCATCTTAATAAACAGAGCTGGAAGGACGTAAATACCACATTATGTCTATTTCAATAGCCATGTATATATAAAACTGAATTCTTACTCATACCTCCCATTACAGTGTAATACAATGGAGTTTATTATAGCCTTTCCCATACTCATATTTGTAATTCCTTTACCCAATACTAAGAAACCCGATTCTTATTATCTACAGTATATTTATTTACTTTCTCAATCTTAGCACAGAAAATAGTTTTTGAATTACTAATTCATACCACCACAAAAAAATGCAAACAAAACCTTACCAACTAGAGATCACTATAATTTTTTTTGTCCTCAGCCTATGTTCAAAAGTTTGTTGGGTTAGTTCTTCCCCTCCTCTGCAATTGGTTAGGTTATTCATTTGAAACATACTTTGTTCGGGGCACCTGGGTGGCTCAGTCAATTAAGTGTCTGCCTTCAGCTCAGGTCATGATCCCAGGGTCCTGGGATTGAACCCGGTGTCAGGCTCCCTGCTCAGCGGGAAGCCTGCTTCTCCCTCTCCCTCTGCCTGCCGCTCCCCCTGCTTGTGTTCTCTCTGTCAAATAAATAAATAAAATCTTAAAAAAAAAGCCATACTTATATGTTCATTTGTATCATATTATATTCCATTTTAGTATTTTCTTATCCATTCTTCTACATTTTATATATGCATGCATTTACTGAGTATATGAAACATTAGCATGGTTCCAAAAGTCAGAACTATTTGGAAAGATGTCTTTAGAGACATACCCTCCAGTCCCCACTACCCTAGCTTCTGCCCCATCCTTCCCACCCCATTCCCATCCGCCACCTGTGGGTAACCAATCTCATTAGTTGCTAGTTTATCTTTTCTGTATTTCTTTTCACACAAATGAACAGATCTATTTGTTTACCTTCTCCCCTCCTTTTTAAAAGGTAACGTACTCTAGATTACTCTTCTGCACTTTGTTTCTTTCACGTAAAATATATTCTGGAAGTCACTCTTGTCAGTTCACTGAGATCATGTTCATGCTTATGATAGCTGTAAACTCCTTCATTTGTGGAGTGATAGTTTATTCAGCCACTCCTTTATGTGGGTATTTAGGCTGTCTCCAGTGTTCTGCAACAATACTACAATGAGTAATATTGCGCATAGGTATTTTGTTATTGTTGGAGGTGTATCTTCAGAATAGATTTTTTGTTTGTTTGTTTTGTTTTTAGTAATCTCTGCACCCACCGTGGGGCTCGAACTGATGACCGCAAGATGCAGAGTCTCATACTCTTCCTCCTGAGCTAGGGAGATAGCATTGTTTCTATGCCATCTTAATAAACAGAGCTGGAAGGATATAAATACCACATTATGTCTATTTCAATAGCCATGTATATATAAAACTGAATTCTTACTCATACCTCCCATTGCAGTGTAATACAATGGAGACTCTATCACCCCCGAGATAGATTCTTAGAAGGAAGATTTCTAAGTAAGAAAATAAACACATACGTAGTTGGGTTAAACATTGTCAAATTCCCCTTTGTAATGGATTGTGCTGGTTCCCACTCATAACCACTACCATGAGTGCCTCTTTCTCCATGGCCTTGCCAACAAAATGTGTTGTCATACGTTTTCATTGTGTGATAGGTGAGAAATGATATTTTAATTTGCATATCTCATGTTATTAGTGACATGAACATCTTTCATAAGCTTAGAGGTCATGTCAGTATCTTTTTGTACATGGGCGGATTGGGTGTTCATGTCTTTTGCCCTTTTCCTATAGGATTTTTGGTTCTTTTTCAGGAGTTCTTTATATATTACAGGAGTTCTTTTTATATCTGATTACATGTTAAAAATATTTTCTCCCAGTTTTTTTTGTTGTTGTTGTTGTTTTTTTTTTACTTTGCCTGAGATGGTGTTTTATGTACTAGTCAGATTTATTACTCTTTTCTTTTCTTGGTTCTGGCTTGTGGATCGTATAGTCAGATAGCTCTTTTCCGATCCTTGTATCATCTGATACAGGGATTCATCTGTATTTCCCTCTAGTACTTACACGGTTTCATTTTTTACATTTGGATCTCTGAGTATTTTGGGTTTATTCTTTTGTGTGTGGTATGAGATATGGATCCAGTTGTATCCTTCCAAATGCCTGTCCAGTTATCTCATTACCACTTATTTAAAATTTCATCTTTTTTCCAGAGATTGGAGATACTTGATTTCTCTACACATTCTGACCTACTCTGGGCTTCCTATTCCAGCCCACTAGTCACTCTCTTAATGCATCAGTACCACCCTGCGCTGATAGTAGAGGCTTTAATATCTGCTCGGGCCAGGTGCCCCTCAGAGTTTCTTTTTCATTGTTTCTCTCAATAGTCTTACATACTTATTTTATCATATGCGATTCAGTATTCAGTACCAATTTTTGTGTCAACTGAAAATAAAGCTCCATAAAAAAATTTTACTGAGATTGCTTAAACTTTATAATATGACTTCAGGAGAAACAATATCTTACTGAAGTTTCGATCCTATCCAGGAATAAGGGATGTCTTCCCATTTGTTCACATCTACTTTTGTGTTTTTCACAGGAGTGTTAAGGTTTTCAACATGTAGTTTTGCATATTTCTTGTTTATAAATATTTTATCTTTCTTTTTTTTCTATTTCAAATGGTTTTCTCTACCATTGTATCTTTTAATTGATTATTGTTTGTATATTTGAAAGCTGTTGAATTCTTTTCTTTTTTTTTTTAAGATTTTATTTATTTATTTGACAGAGATAGTGAGAGCAGGAACACAAGCAGGGGGAGTGGGAGAGGGAGAAGCAGGCTTCCCGCGGAGCAGGGAGCCCGATGTGGGGCTCAATGCGGGGCTCGATCCCAGGACCCTGGGATCACGACCTGAGCCGAAGGCTTAATGACTGAACCACCCAGGTGCCCCGAAAGCTGTTGAATTCTGTATGCTATTTTTATGTCCTGCTACCTGACTAAATTATTTTATTATTTGAGCTAGTTTTGTCACTTACTCCATTGATTCTGTAAGATTTTTTAGGTATGGTAACACATAATCTGCAAACAGATAATTTTACTTTTATTCCCCCATCCCTCCAATTCTCAAGCCTCTTGATTTTTCTTGTCCAATTACACCTGTTAAAAACACCACTACAGTATTTTTTTTTTTAAGATTTTATTTATTTATTTGAGACAGAATGAGAAAGACAGAGAGCACATGAGAGGGGGGAGGGTCAGAGGGGGAAGCGGGCTCCCTGCCGAGCAGGGAGCCCGATGCGGGACTCGATCCCGGGACTCCAGGATCATGACCTGAGCCGCAGGCAGTCGCTTAACCAACTGAGCCACCCAGGCGCCCCAACACCACTACAGTATTAAACAATACTACAGATGATGGGCTTATCTCATCCCTCATCTTAGTGAAAATGCCTCTAGTATTTTTCCATTTTAAGTAAAATGTTGGCTGTAACACTGAAATACATTTTATCATGTTATGAGAGTGTCCTTCGTGCCTATTAGAATGTTTTTACCAGGGATGAGTATGGGATTTTGTTAACGGCTTTTTTTTTTTTTTTTTTTTAGTATCTATGAAAATAATCATAATTTCCTCTCTAGATCTATTTAATATGGTTTATTTTATTAATGGATTTTCTAATACCAAACCACCTTTGCATGACTGGAATAAAGATCACTTAGCTATGGTATCTTATTTTCTTAATGTGGTGTTAGACTTTTGTTCTTTATTATTTATCATTTTTACACAGTACTCATTTGTGATATTGGTCTGTATTTCTTTTGAGGGGAGCTATACGTATAAGATTTGGGTATCGGGGTTAGACTTTACACACAGTAATACTTCAGTCATACTTCATGCACTGTCTTCATTTTTTATGCTCTGGAATAATGGATGTCATATTGAAACTACCTCATCTCTAAATGTTGACACCATTGGGGCCTGGTGCATTTTTATGGAGTAGTTCCTGGATTATTCTCTATTTCTTCTGCAGACGCTGGGCTGTTTAAGCTTTCCATCTAGGTTTCACAGAGTCAGCGAGAACTCTTATTTCTTATTTTATATAATTGTCCATTGTCCTTCTTGATTAAGTAAAGTTAAGCAGTGGTATGTCTCATCAGTGCCACTGGTTTTTTTTTATCCTCTACCTTATGAATTTCTCCTTTTATCTTTATTATTCCTGCCTCGTACTTTGTTTTGGTTTACTTATTCTTTCTCTAGCATTTTAAGAAGAGAATTTAATTCCTTTATTTTCATTCTTTCACTTTTATGTATATGTGTTTAAAGTTATAGATTGTCCTATGATGATTGCTTTAGGTGTATTTCATAGATTCTCATATTTAGTATGTTCGTTATCATTATTTCCTGAAATTCTGTAATTTTGGTCTTATTTCCCTTGCACCCACGAGATGTTTAAAAGAAGGCACTTGAGGGGCACCTGGGTAGCTCAGGTCATGATCCCAGGGTCCTAGGATGGAGCCCCACATTGGGCTCTCGGCTCAGCGGGGAGTCTGCTTCTCCCTCTCCCTCTGCCCCTCCCTTCTACTCGTTCTCTCTCTCTCTCAAATAAATAAGTCCAAAAATTTATAAAAGATAACAGAAGGTGCTTTAATTTCCTGGTGGAAGCACCTTTTTATTTTTGGGGTTTAGTTCTTAAGTTCTAGTTTTACTGTCTTGTAATCGCAAGGGTTTGTATAATTTCTGCTTTATATAATTGACTGCACTTTTTTGTGTGATCTCATATATGACCGATTTTTGTAATGTTCCTTGTTGACTTTATAATTTTTGTTTTCTGTTTTGTTACCTTTCCTTTGTTCCACCTGATGTGTCCTGTATTGAGAGTGGCAGAGCGAAGTCTCTCATCAGTATGTTTTTATCTATGCCTCTTTACAACACCTGTAATTTCTACTTTATAAGGTGGTTGGTACCTAAATATAATGGTTATATCTTCATTGTGCATTGTGGCTTTTAGCATTAAAGTGCCTTCCTTTGGCACTTTTTCTACCAGTATTGCAACCTCTCATTATCTTGCGCCTATCCTGTTATTTTTGGCCTTCCTAAATGAATTGCTCAGTGGAAGGACCTTTCTATTTTATGATTTTGTTTTCAATTCCTAGTCTTACTGCATTGTGATCACAGAATATTTTTGGTGATATTTATACTTAATGTAACTTAATACTACTTTTTTGTGACCAAATGTAAAATCAGTTTTTGTGAATGCTTCTTGTATGTTGTGTATACTTAGTGCTTTGTGAGCCAAACTGAAATTTTTTTTCTTTTACTAGGTAACTCATTCATACTTATTGATACGATTTTTGTTTTAGTTCAACTTGTCATTATTTTATGTAATAATTCCTGTGTATTACGTTAATTGGATTTTTTCTTTCTCTGTATGATATGTTCTTTGCCCTTTTTTATATCTTTTGATATTTAAGATGGTCTTAACTTTGTTTTAGTGGTTACTTTTAGACTTACACCTTTTTAAAATACTCCTACTTGGGGCGCCTGGGTGGCTCAGTCGTTAAGCGTCTGCCTTCGGCTCAGATCATGGTCCCAGGGTCCTGGGATCGAGTCCCACATCGGGCTCCCTGCTCGGCGGGAAGCCTGCTTCTCCCTCTCCCACTCCCCCTGCTTGTGTTCCGTCTCTCACTGTCTCTCTCTGTCAAATAAATAAATAAAATCTTTAAAAAAAAAAAAATACTCCTACTTAACTGTGTTCATATTTAAACTTTCACTATCTGGTTTATTCATTTTTATTTATTTTTTTAAATATTATTTATTTTAGAGAGAGAGCATGAGCGGGAGGGACAGAGGGAGAGGGAGAGAGAATCCCAAGCAGACGGCACGCTGAGCCTGGAACCTGACGCAGGGCTCGATCTCACGCCTTGAGATCACGACCTGAACCGAAACCAAGAGTCGGGTGCTTAACTGACTGCACCACCCAGGCGCCCCGGTTTGTTAGTTTTTAATGATAGTTTTAATGATAGTTGACTTTGACCTATTACATATTCAATAATTAGAAGCTTATTCTGCTTTTCTCTTTTCCTTTTTTTCCTCCTATTTTTTAGTTGCATTATTTCTACCTTGTCAGAATAAGTAACATTTTGGGGGTGCTCCAGGCTGGCTCAGTTAAGCATCTGACTCTTGGTTTTGGCTCACGTCGTGACCTCAGGGTCATGGGATCCAGCTCCGCGTAGGGCTCTGCGCTCAGCTCGTGGAGTCTGCTTGAGACTCTTTCCCCCTCTGCTCCTCCCCCTGCTCTTGCTCTCACTCTCATTCTCTCCCTCTCAGATAAATAAAAAAAATATTTTTGAAAAGAAAAGAGTAGCATTTTTATATTATTTTTTAACCATTGTTCACCTTTGTTTTAGTCTTTGATATGTATTACCTATAGTACATGGACATGGTCACCGTCAGTCCTTTCTCTGAAGTTGCCACAGTAATCTGTTGGTTGGATGAAGCTTATCCTCTAGTAGATGGTTCCAGAAGAGCTCGTGGGTTTAAATTGTTTTTTAAAAGCCTTAGTACTTAGGTGACAGATAAAATCCTTGGTTCGTAATTTACTTTCTTTGAATTTCTTGAAAATGCCACTCCATTATTACCTTTTTTTTATGTTGCCTTTCTTTAAGATTTATTTATTTTAGAGAGAGAGCATGAACAGGAGAAGGGGCAGAGAGAGAGGGACAGGGAGAGAAGCAGATTCCCCGCTAAGCACGGAGCCCAATGCGGGACTTGGCCCCAGGACCCCAAGATCATGACCTGAGCCGAGATAAAGAGTCGGACACTTAACCAACTGAGCCACCCAGGCGCCCCTTATATTGCTTTTGAGAAATCTATTCCAGTCTAGTTCACCGGGCTTGGAAGTTTGGGGCTCCTGTGTGTGCACCCTGAGGATTTTTCCTTTATTTTCAAAATCTAAGAGTTTTACTAAGATATTTCTCAGAATTGATTTCATTGAGGGTCACTTTTCTCAGGTACTTGGTGGGCCCTTTTAATGTGTAGATTTAGGTCTTCCTTTATTTCCAGGAAGTTTTCTAGTATAAAAGTTTTAAATATTAGGTTTGTCCTATTGGAGTGTTTTCTTCGTAAGGAGCTCCAGTGATATGTAGTTAGATGGTCTTCCCTTCTATTTCAACCCCTTTCTCTCTGATCATTTCCCCTACTTTATTTCACTTGCGTTCCCTTGAATATTTAAAAATAATAATTGAGTAAAGCATAATTTTATTTAAATTTATTTTTTATTTTATAATTCAGTCTCTATTTCTGATATAATTTTGCCTTTTTCTTCTATTTCTATCAGGGCTTAATCACTCCTGGTTTTTTAGTGTTTTGTCTCATTTCTGTTTTTAGTGTTTGATATCTGTCTCAGGCTCTATTTTGAATGCGTGTTCGACAATATTTAAAGTTCATCTACCTGTTTTTTTTAGTACTCTGTACATCCAATGTGGGGCTCAAACTCATGACCCTGAGAGCAAGCATCACACAGTCTTCTGACTGAGCCAGCCAGGTGCCCTATTTGACAATATTTAATTCAGAGTGGAGGCTTCTGTTTTCTTGTGCTTCATAGCTGTTTTTGGGGGGGGGGGTCTTTTATTTTCAATCACTAAAGTCTCTACAGTTTCATTTTCTGTTTTCATCTTATGATAGTTGATGTAGATGAAGATAGCTCACACCTTTGTATTTTGTGGATTGAGTGGCTTACAGATTCTCAGTTCAAAATCACCCTCTTTTTGGGAGATAGTGGGGAAGGGGCTATGTGTCCTTCAGTGTTTGAGTTTTCTCTTGTCTTAGAAGATTGTAAGTTTCCCCGTGTTGCTTCTTCCCCCTTTACCGTAGTATTCCGGAAGGCTCCTTTCTTTTTCTTCTTTCTGCCCATTTCTCCTCAGAAGTGTTGCCTTTCCAAGATTGCCTCCTGTCTCGCGTACACTAGTAAGTCCCTTCCTTGTAGTCCGCTCTGGTCTACCAGGACTTTATTTATTTTTCCAGAATTTTGACACTTCCAGCGGTCTGTCTTAGGGTTATTAGAGTTCGGTCTTAAGCCTTTGGTTTTCCTCTTGCTTCTGCTCTACTTGCCCCACAACCCTGCCTTGCCCTCTGCAAAGGGTCAGAGAGAGAGCTTGGGAAATGTCTTTGCTGGAAATTGAAGTTTGATTTGTTTTATATCTTCTAGTTATTTGAAGTCATGGAATTTGTGTGGTGTTATTCTTATCATTGATTTATATAGTTTGGGAGGATGGTTGAGAGATCTCAGCATACAGAGTCACCATTACCTCAGCGTCCCAGAAGTGTTTACTTTTTTGTTGCTGGCATCCTGATTCTAGAATGCATGCTGCATTAAAACAAGAACCATCTTTGTTTATTTTCTGCTCTATCTCTATTGCTAGTACATAGAAGATGCTTGGTAAATAATTGTTGAATGTTTCTTCTTCAAAATTTGCGTGTGTGTCTTTGGCCCATTTTTCTCTTGAATTACTAATACTTTTGATGATTTCTATGTCCTGTTACATATGAAGGTTGATGATCTAATAGGGCACTATATCTTGCTTGTAATGGCTTAACATGTGAATCAGATGTCAAAGATAATTTTTCTGTAACTTTTATTTAGATTAAAAATGCACGATTTAAACTTAAATGAGCCTGATCTGGTCCCATTGATGATGGCAATGTGTAAATTTTTTTTAATCACTCTAGTGTTGAGGCTCCATATCTAACAAACACAGAGCATGACCTTCTACCCACTAAGATTTTATACTTGCAATTATTGCCCTTTAAAGCACTCGAAAGGGAGTTAGCTTCTGGCCTCCATTGCTTTATCAGGACTGAACCAGGTCTCTGGATGCCCCTGGCACATGCTTACATGTCAGTGAAGGAGAAGAGGAAACTGGTAGCACACACGTGGTTAGAAGCAGAAGAATGCGTTCGGAGGGAGAAGGAGAGGCTTGGAAAATGCGGACATAAGGCCGACTACTAGGAAGTTCCCACCTGCCAGGGCTCCTGTTGCCTTGTGTTGGCCCGTGTGCACTGGCTTGGCCAGTCTTGCTCTATCTAAGATTATATTCTGTGCCTCAGAATAGACCAGCACCGTCAGCACTGTATTGGATCCCTTTTGTTATCTGACTCCTAAAATTCCTCCAATCAGAGGAGTGGCTGAGAGTATGACACTCTGTCTAGAGAGAACAATGCGATTTTAATGGCTGAGGAAATTTGGTGTTTTGCATGCTTCCATTGAAAATGTTTGCATGTCTCACTGATTGGCAAGGAGAACAAGGAAGCCTTTCATTTGAAGGAAGGCTTCAGAGGGCATACTGGATGGTGCCTGGTGAAATGGGTGTTTTCTAGTGAATGACATTTGGTCTATTTTCGTAGTTGGCAACATGCGACTCTTAAGCTTATTGTTGAAGCAGGCAAGAGAGCATGCCGTGCAGTCATGAGTGGAATTTTTTCATTTGACCCCAGGGGCTGTCTTCTCCCGCCTAGCTTGGAGCCTCCATGAATATGGCTTCTGAATTTATAAGCATTTTATTGGTTTCAGATCCCGCTCTCCGTTTACTTATCTTCACTTTGTGGATTATTCAGAGGGAAGAGATTAGAAACATACCTGGGAAACATCCAACACTAAATGCTTTAATATTAGATTGGGATTTCTTAAATTCCTCATTTATTACTCATTAGAGCTGCTGTATTCCTTTCTAGTATTTTCCCAGGTTCTTGTGGCTCCTCCGTGGCATTCTTGCTGAAGCCTTACTCTTAGTTATTTCTGTCAAAGCGAGTGAACATTTCCTTATGTTCAGAATCCTAGGTCAGGGTTACTTTCTTAGATGTATTCAAGCCAATTTCCTAATTATTTTTCTCAGAAGTTTACAATTTTTACAGGTGTTGTAAGAAAAATAAATTTTGGAAAAAAGTACCCATAATCCTAACAACGGCAGCTCTTTCCTATTTGTACAGTAATTTACAGTGTTTGTCCCCATGAATACCAGTGTTTGCCCGTTTGCACTGTGTGCTTCATATTTGGGGTTTTTTCTCATTTAACATTTACCAGATTGTCTTTCAAAAATTAAAAAAAAAAAAGTGTTCTGCCATCCATTAGACTCGATAGAATTTTTTACGAGATTTACATTTAAACCATGTATTAACATTTGAAACATAATATTTTCTGAGGCTGATTCATATTGTATTACTAACACCAAAATATTGTCATTGTCCCATATAATTGACATGTGTGAATGTAATTTGTGTCAATCATTTAATTCCTCTCAGAGGTAAAAATGAGCTTTCCAGAAAGGATATATAACTTTCAACTAATTGCTTATCTGAATACCTTGTTTAAAGTGTCATAAAGTGTTTAAAGTTTCTGCTCTTTTTCTCAGTTTGAATTTTTAACCGAAATTAAAACTCTAGGTCACTAGACCATTTCATTTTTTTAGAATTACTTATTATTATATTTGTCATGTTTAGAAACATTTTTAGAACAGTAATAACTTCTAATTAAGTATATTAGACTTGATTGTTTTTTTAAAAAAATAATTATTTTTGTCATGAACTTTTACTTGCCTTTTGTCATTTTTTTTTCTTTTCTTTCCATGATTTGCAGTATGTTGGAACTGTCAGCTGTATAATTCTCTTATATGTACGCTTATTGTAGATCTTGACTGAGACTGTAGATCTTGACTCAGTTTTTAGCCACTGAGCTACTTCTCCGGCCACAAGCACTCATTTGGACGGTGAGGCAAAACAAAGAATAGTAATTAACATATTCAGAGGATCCTGATACCTCGTGTTAGAGAGCTGTTGTCTTCTCACGGGTCTTTCTCCAGAATTGCCCGTAAGGAGGAAAAAGTACTCTCTTTTTCTCTGCCTGCTTTCAGCTGAGATTGCTACCAGTTGGTTGTGCATTAGGGAAAAAGAGGTGGGCCGAAATTGAATTGAGATGTAGCTAATCCACAAAATGGATCTTTAATCCTCTTCGGTATTTGAAATGCCCAGAGTGTTTGCCTGGCAGGAAGTAAGCATTCAGGAAGTTTCTGTTGGGTTGGATAGATGGATTCATGAACATGCCTGTCTCGAAAACCACATGGATTTCTCAGAGGGCAGAATTCTAAAAATCTCCGTAAAGTGTGTTAACTTGAGATTCAGAAGCTCATCTTCCTGTGTGTCAAACTGCATTAACTACCACAATATTAGTAATAATGAAAGTTGTATCGTTTCCTAAGTCGTGAACTGACGTGTGTATATATATCACACTTTTGTTTCTAAAGGAAGTAGAGATTCGGAACAAAGACCTGGAGGGACAGCTGTCTGACTTAGAGCAACGTCTGGAGAAAAGTCAAAATGAACAAGAAGCTTTTCGCAATAACCTGAAGACACTCTTAGAAATTCTTGATGGAAAAATATTTGAACTAACGGAATTACGAGATAACTTGGCCAAGCTACTAGAATGCAGCTAAGGAAAGTTAAATTTCAGTGCCAATTGATTAAAAAATACACTGTCTCTCTTCATAGGACTGTTTGGGCTCTGCATCAAGATTGCACATAAAATTTGAATATCACTCCTCCTCCAGGAGGATGATCTTTTGAAAATTGGAATTGTATATTTCAGTGTAAATTTTAGAATTCAGCTCGTAGCTAGTTGGGGAAAAAAGAGATGAAAAACTTGAACTACAAATTACCTCCATGTATATTATTGGCCATAGTTAACTAGAAAGTTATAAATAGACACTTAATGCAATCTTTTTTTTCTGATATTAGCCAATGGGAGAATTAACAATGTCTGGGTCACATCCCCTTTTTGTGTTCAACACAGTGAAGGTTATCTGCTTTTTAAATTAATTTATTTATGATATCTAAAGCTGTGTTTTGTGCAAAAACTTAGTGATGAAAGCCCTGTCTTCTGTTGTAATCTGAATAATTTCTCAGGATATTTTTGCACTGCTGAGAAGCAGCGCCATTACCAATTAATTCTTGCCAGGAGTGAGAGAGAGCTGCATCTTTAATTGAAACATACTTACTAGAACTGGGTGTATAGAGTTCTTCCCTTTTTTTATACTGGAAGATATTTCACTCGGTGACCACTCTGGTACACTCTGGTGTTCTTGAATCTTGTCTGCTGTATAGTTTACTTTTCCATATCGATTCCGTGTATTTATGAGAAGATATTGTCTCCCACTTTATTACACATTTTAAAGCCAACTAACGAAGGCAGCTGAGTCCCTCAGAAATTTTTCTTTTTAAATTTCTAATAAATTTGACACACAGTACTGAAATACAGCAGCCCGTCATCGACGGTCTGGCCTAGCAATGTTAAGTATATTTACAGAATATGCAGTTACATTTATTTATATATTTTGCAAGAAATCTTTTCTGAATGATCAATGCATTTCAATTTACAACTAATAATGGCTATTGGGGAACTGTTTATTATAGATCATTTTAAGGTATATAGCAATTTTAAAGGGGATCCATTTCCATCAAACAGCCGATCAGAGGACTATTGGGATTGGAGCCGTGTACTCTGTCTGGGTCTTCACATCAACCACATCTCTAGTCAAACCTCACAAGGCAATATTCTGAACTGTTAACTAGGTGTTTCAAACAGGAATTCAATTCAATAGGCTCTTCTCAATGAACAAGTTTTAATGTTGTTTTGATGTAATTTTAAAAGACTTTTAGCAAACATGCATTTCTTTATATATTTCTTTTAAGAAGCTATTTTAAAAGTAAGCCAAGTGCTGTCTAGTCTGCTTATGGAGTTAGGGATTGCATCAGAGTCCATATATTCTCGCTGTACAATGCCTGTGATGTTGAGGAGGGTTCTTTTTTAAAGTGTATGCTTGAGCATCTGACTCTGTGGAGTCTGCAAATGCACTGACTTTGTTTGTACCCCAAAACGATGGAATTGTTAAGTACAAAATTAAGCTAATGAATCAGTTTGTAACCATTTTTTCACTCACAAACAGCAACTCAACACTAGACAATTTTGTTTTATATATGTATGTGTATGTATGTAAATACATACATCTTAATTTATATTAGAGTGAAAAATAAATGGTTTGTTTCTAAAGTTAGTTTCTAAAGTGAGTTTTCAGGTGTCTCTGAAAAGTTTCTGTCAGACACTTACTCATTGTGTATTCTATGTGCTATGACATCATGTAAGTTACCTCCATCTATTTTAGGATCTTTTCCTCACCTATTTATTATAGGGAGGGTAATTTAGGTACACAAGCTCAGAGCTGAGATATTTCTCTGATAAATCAGGTAATAAAATTTATTTGATTGATGGAATTTTGAAGTAGATGTGATTTTATCCATCAGTTTCTGAGTATCTGCTGAGTAACAAAGAGCACCAGATTTTAATTTAAATAGGGGATTTAACACTAGGGATCAGGGAATTTAGTTACGAAGAGTTAAAAATTAAAAAAAAAAAAAAACAGTGTAAGCTGTTGAAATGGTAAGTGAATTATTTTAATGATGTAATAAGATATTTTTAAATTTTGACATAGTTGTCATTTAATGGGAAAGTAACTCACCAATATGTCTCCACTTGAATTGTATTGATAGGTGAGACGTGTGTAATTCAATATATACATATACCCGTATGTATATGCAGAAAATTATTTTTAATATTTTCCTACTGATTAAGAAATTTAAAATTGGAAATTTTGTGAGTTTTTTCCTCGTCCAATAGGGCCTAATTTTTTTCTTTTTTTAGTGATTTAACAATTTGAGGGCTGCACCTTTAAATTCCCAGAGTGTCATTAGACGTGTACAGTATATGGGATAAGGGTGGACACAAGTGCACATATAAATAAAATCTTAAGACTATTTTAAATATTCATTTATAGTAGGAGAGTATCTAGAAATCATCATCTACAAGTCATAATTAGGTTGTGTGTCTACTATAGTTTTCTCCATTTCTGTATTATATAAATAAAAGTTTGCCTATTAAAATCTGATTTTTCCCAGAGACAAGTATTATATAATGTATCTATATTTAGATCCAACTGTGGTAATATATTTATCAGAAAATGATGCTGGGGACTGTAGCCTGAACATGTGGACTTTAAGTGACACAGACAAGGAGAGCAGAGATCGATCCCATTGTGTATAAGTTATTCTCTGATAATTATGAATTCTTGTACAAAAACCTGAAAAAAAAAAAGGAAAAAGAAAAATACAGTTTTTATTTTGAAATATATTTGTTGTTCTCTGGAGAATGTACTTTATCTTTTTTTCCTTCAGTCTTTTCCAGATACTTTTGAAAAGCATTTAAGTGATGACAGCATTGCTTAACTTTTACAGGTGCTACTGGATTTCGCATTAGTGTGTTCTGTTGTGAAATCCTGACTTTGACATAAAAGGTTTTATACGTATTTCCCTGCCTGGAAAATTAGTTTTTGTTTCTCCTCTCTCTCCTTCTCTCCACCTTTCTCTCTCTCTCTCTTTTTCCTCCTTTTCTTTCTGCAGATTAAAAACAGTGCATGAAGTTGCATCCCTCCTTGTCCCTCTAGAAGAACTTCAGCACTGTCAGAATGTAAGGTTTTGCTGTCATTGAACTGCTGGAAAGCAGAGGAAAAGCTTGCAGGGTTTTTTCAAGTGGAAATAAAAGGGATGCTCAAAATTAAACCACCACCTTTGAAAACTCATTTTTTTGCCCCATTCAAGAATGTGGATGGTCTTGTGTCACTCATGTCATTCTGTGGTTTCGTTTCACTGCGGAGTGTGCAGCTCAGCTACTCTCCTCCCGCAGACCCGATCTTCTGTCCGTTCTGGAATGCGAGGCTGGCCGCAGGGAGAATTGGTTGGGTGGCAGTGTTGTGTTGACTTTTTTAAGAAATCCTGTTGTTTATTTGGTATCACATGATTTTACCATTCCTGATAGTCTGTGCTTGAAGTCATGAAATAGTCTTCATTGCATTTTTGTCTTCTGTACATTTGGCATTTATGAGGTAAATTAATTTATGGAAAATCTAAAGAAAACTTTCAGGTAAGAAGTAGTTAAGAATGACACATTAAAAAAATTTTTTTCAAGTAGGATACTGTGCCATAATTATTGAGAAGATAATTTTCATGTGAGAGAATATTTTTTAAATAACTAGAAAAGGATCATGTTGGAAAGGAAACAGCTGAATCGTTCACCTTACTTTTATTTGAGAAAGTGCATTTTTTTCCAATGTAAAATTGGACCTTAAATTTTGATAACAGTTTTTTTTAACGGGAAACTGATAATATATCAATGTCACAGAAATACAAGCATTGTTAATGAATTAAAGAAACGGCTTTTGGTTAGTAAAATAGCTAACAATTTTATCCAAGAAAAAAAACTCAAAAACTCAGCACTATACTGCCTACTGATTTCTGCTTAGTACACTAGATAGAAAAGAAACACTCTTTTTACCCAAAACAGGTGACCCAGGAAGAGAAATTGCATCTGGACTAGAATAGAATGCAAAAGGCCACGAGCTCCCAGTAGATTTCCAGTCAATTCTCTGACCTCCTTAGGTCTCTCCTGTCCTTTGCATGAAAGGACACATACTAGTGATGGCAAGAGCCAATCTGGAGGAGAAGAGGATGTTTTTTGTGGAAGCAGGGCCAGCAAAGAGTGGGTACACGCTCACGTCAGTCTTTATGGAAGGCACGTCAGGCTAGCCAAAGACACCTGTTGCTTTCCACTAAACAAGTTGGGATTGCCTTAGTGAATTTTAAAGGCTTTCAGGAGATCTTGTCGTTTTATCTTGTCAGGATTTATGACCTAATATAGACACCTGACATTTGGAACTCACCATTCTGTGGAATTCTGACGTATTTTTGCCAGTTACTTTCACATCAGATCTACCCAAGGATAGAAATATTACTGTGCTTTCTCCTAATAACACCAAATTAAGATGATAATGAGTGCCTAATAGATACAAAACTAAGCCCACTTCTGTACCACAGGAAAACATCTTTTGTGGGTGTTTTTTCTATCAACATTCATGGTTTTGTCTTGTTAGCTGTGATTTATAACTGTTTTATTATATAGGCATCTCTAGAAGTCCTAGCTGTATGACTCACATATAGGACTTGATTGTTACACCTTGAATGGAATGTTTGTTTCATGAAACATGGCCAGAGAGCAGACCCATTTGGAGGAAATGCTTTCTCAACAACTTCAGTGTGAAATGGAACAGAAAGGAGTGTTTGTTGAATCTGTGCTATGTGACAGGCTCTGTACTAACTGACATTTCATCTCTACGTATAGGGGCCCTTGCAGGGGTGTTCCTTTGGAAGGGGGAGGAGGGAAAGGAAAGGAAGAGGTCAAATGATTGCACCCGCTCTGTTGCCACAGTGATCAGTCTGGTCATCCAGTATGCCAGTCAAAAGGTGGAGATCTTGCCCATGTATCTGGTACAGTTTTTCCCTCCAGCTTGACTGCCTTGCTCCTAGAATTATCTCTGTTAGGGTACTTCTTTTTTTTTTTAAGATTTTATTTATTTATTTGAGACAGAGAGAATGGGAGACAGAGAGCATGAGAGGGAGGAGGGTCAGAGGGAGAAGCAGACTCCCTGCTGAGCAGGGAGCCCGATGCGGGACTCGATCCCGGGACTCCAGGATCATGACCTGAGCCGAAGGCAGTTGCTTAACCAACTGAGCCACCCAGGCGCCCCTGTTAGGGTACTTCTTAATTACCTATTTTATATTTGCTCTTCTTGAACTTCTTCCTTCAGCCTCCTTTGGTGTTTATAATGCTTGTTATCATTCAGTTGCAAATTGTACTTTATTTGCAGGTCATATTTATGCAATGTATTTTAGTCCCAATTTTTTTTGAACTTACAAACTTCAGATAATCCAAGGACAGTGGGTTTCTTACGCAGAGTTCCAGTCAATAAAATTTAAGTAGGAAATTATTTATAAAGGCCTTGGGAAGACGATTCATCTCTTAAATTCCCTAGTGAAATAAGCTGTAAACCTGTAAAACTCATCCTCCAAGACGAAACCGTAGTTGAGCAGGATGTGGGTTTTGCAGTCAGTGTTGAGTGACTTTGTGGTCCACTGTGGTTCCATAGAAGGTAAGGCCTCTCCACGTTGATCACGTCATTAGATCAGCTGCAGAACTATCTCATGGCCTCATCTTTAGATAGGCGATACCCCTCTTTTAGGTGGAATCATACAATATTTGTCTTTTTTTGTCTGGCTTATTTCTCTTAGCATAATGTTTTCAAGGTTTATCTGTATTGCAGCATATATCAGAATTTCACTCCTTTTCAATGCTGAATGATACTCCATCGTATGGATGTACCACATTTTATTTATCAGGTCATTTGTTAATGGACTCCAGAGTCATTTCTCCCTTTTGGCAGTTGTGAATAATTTTTCGATGATCCTTCATGTACAGGTATTTTATGGGCCCTGCTTTCATTTATTTGAGGATACATCCACGAGTGGAATTGCTGGATCATATGGTAATTTTATGTTTAACTTTTTGAGGAAGGATTGGGTTTCAATTGGGTTAATTTAAAAGAGCAGAATGCCATCTCACTAGGAATCCAGTTGTGGGGCCGGTGTTTGTTAACAGACCTGTAAGTGATCCAAGGGTATCTAATAGATCTTAGGCCTTTTACTCTCTTACCTAAAATATTTATTGAGCACAGGCCATGTCCCAGACGCCATTTTGCAATAGAGACCAGAGAGAGAAGCTTAAAATCTAATGTAGGGTACAGATGGTTACTTCACAGTACCTAAATGCTACCCTAGAAGAGGACACTAGAATGAGGGAGCCCAGAGGGAAGAGGAGTTTTCAGGTCTTTCCCAGAAGAGTGAAGAGCTTGCTGGTTGAAGAAGGGGTGAAATTTCAGAGAATTGAGAGTGTGTCATGTGCAAAGGTCCAGAGAGATGAAAGCATTGAGACATTTAGAAAATTAGGCTGGGTGAGTGCACTGAAACATAGGATATTAGGGAGGAGTATAGCAAAAGATGGCGATAGAGAAGTAGGCAAAGGGTAGATCAATAAAGTCTTGTTAAGTCATAGGGAAGACTTGGGTTTGTTTTTGGTTTTTTTTTTTTTTTTTTTGAAGATTTGGGTTTTATTCTGAAGGGAATGCAGAGATAGTGAAGAAGTTTTTGTACAGAAGTGACATAATAAAAAGTGTGTTCTGTAAGTCTAGTAGTTATGCAAATCATGGTAGTCTCTCTTAAAAGGCTGCCTTATGGCAGTGACACTGGAAATGGAGAAAATGGAATGGATTCAGAGGGTAGGAGGTAGAATCAGTAGGACTTCTTGGCTAATGTAGATGGCAAGGAAAAGAATGCAGGATAATGCCTAGATCTCTTGAATTGGCCAGCCAGGTGAATGATCTCATTTACTAAGAGTGAATCCAAGATGAGAAAGGGCTTAGTTTGGGTGTAGGTGAGGAAGAAGGACAAAGCAAGATGAAGGAGGGAGGAGTTAATTTGTTTTGAGTTTAAGGTGCCCCTGGAATAGGCAAATGGAGATGTGAGCTAGATGGAGCTTAGGAGAAAAATGGGAGCTGAAGATCGATATTTGGGAGTTGTCAGCATATGTAATGGTAATGGAGGGCATGAGAATGAGAACACAAGATAAAAATGTCACTTTGGGTCAGGTACAGCACCGAAGTATGTGAAAGAGATGGAACGGCCAAGAGGGATGAGTGGATAGCTGAAGAGCAGGGACTCCTGGAAGCCTAAAAGAGTCTCAAAAAGCCAGATTCCACACAACACAAATAAATCAACAAATGAACTCATGTCTTAAGGCATTGATATTCAAACTGTGTTGAGACCTTTTGTCAATGTGTAGTTTTAAAATATATTTTAACTGGAAAAATTAAAAACCGAACTCAAATTTATGTTGCTTTCTAACATTTTAAACCATTAAAATCCAGCAAATGTGAGTTCCAGGTAAAGCGTTTTTGTACAGATGCCACAATAAGGCCATGTCTGGTAAACTGAAGAGCATCTTGTTATTTCAAGGTGAGTTGTTAAAGAACTCCATTTCTTACTGTGAATTAGGAATTTCTCAATCCTTTGTGACGGAACCACGAAATACAGAAATCGGGTCTTCTACACAAGCTAAGTTCTGTCTTCCATAAACCCAGTCTCAAATGTTTGTTGTTTCTGAAAATAACTTCACTCTTCTTACTGACTTATTGATGAAATTAAATGTCACATATAATGTGTTGGTTTTCCATATAGCTGTCATTTCTAGAAGGTTGCAGGGCCACAGATAAAAGGTTGACACTTTCCTAGCAGAACTTGGCTTATTTTTCTGTGGCTCACCTGCCTCTCCACAAAGTCAAGTTCTAGGGGCTTAAATGTATTTTCTGTATCTTTTTAAATGTATTATTTTGATACTTAACCCATCACTAGGACCAGGTGATTTTGTGTTTGTGTTCCCTGTTACTGTGGGAAGTTTAGAGAGTTAACATTTATGTGATCTTAAATGATCTTTACTCTTTTTTTCATATTGATTCATAAATAACTGTGTACAAATTATCTCTGGTAGAAATGATCTTGAGCAATGACAACAACAAAAATACTCTTTGTATTTGGTTTTAGACTGCTGTATGGTATTTGATTTAAGTTAAAATTAGCTTGAATTCCTTGAGTAGACACAACTTGCAGTACTTAGGCAACAAATTAGAACATGTTAGACATTCCAGGAAGAAAAGAGGAGCTACTGGTTTTCAAATTTGGCGCCAAATAACCCATAAAATTTGCAAATCACTTGTGAATTGTCAAATAAACTCTTTTAAACCACTTTTGTTCATATTTTTCTATTTAGTGATTAAGCTTGGTCTCATTTAGCAGAGCCTTTATTTTAGAGTATACTGTGTGCACTGAAATCCTGTGTTATATGTAAAAATAGAAAATACAGAATTTCACGGGCTCGTGGCCATCTCAACAGTTCACAACAAATTTTCACAACAGTGCCATGACCTAAATGTTATTGTTATCCCCATTTTATAGATTTTATAGAGTCTGAGATTCAGCAAGATTAAGTGATCGACCAAGACAGAGGCCGCCAAGAAGACAGGCCCCGCCCCATGCCTGCTAATCCTGTGCCCTTCCCACTCCCTCATGCCCAAACTGCGAACTGCAGACCTTTTTTAAGAAGACAGGTACAAAAGTTTATCAGTTCCCAATATTTAACAACCTGTCACTTAGAAAAATTGTTCGTTTTCCATTTCACAATGGTATAACATCTTTGAATATTTATCTCCCTGCTCTTTTTTAGAAAAAGAAAAAAAAACTTTATGCTACTCATTCATAGGTGCTTTCTTTTTGCAAACATTCTTAATAGTACAGATAGAAAAGACACCCTTGATCTTAGAGTTCCATCCCTAGAATTTATGTCCTTTTGGCATATTTATATGCATTTATACTTAATATTTATGTGCTTATAGAAATATCTAATTGTTCTGGGAGGAGGGAGTACATAAATTCTATTATCAGTGTGTCTTGTTCTATAATTTGCTGTTTTTTTACTTATTCTCTTGGGAAGCTCTGTCCAAGTCAGTACATACAGTTTTTAACTCCTTCAGAGTATTCCATCCTATGGATGTATTACACTTAGTTTAAGCATTTCTGTATTGTTTCTTTCCTTTTTCATGCTACCCTCTTCTTCTGACCTTGAGGCTACTTTGTTAAGCACAGTATTAGGGATATTCAAGATTGATTAGTACCCAGTTACCAAAGGCCCCCACAAGGCCTTTTATATCCCCAATGAAAATGAACTCTGGATGAATAAATTTCCGTGAAAACTTAAAACTCAAAAAAAAAAACTGTTTTAACTGGTCTTGATAAAATTCTTTCTAAATAACTACAAGCAACACCTAGCAACGTGCTTTGAACATAGTAGTCACTCAATGAATGTGGAATGATCAACCGTGCTTACTGCCGTAGAAAAGAGAGGATGCCTGGTGTAAATTGTAACCTCTGCTGAGTGACTCGGGCCACCAAATGTTATACAGTGCCACCATCTGCATCTGTCTGAGGACCAGCAGGGGTGTATGGCACAGTTTAAAATGCAAAGTGCTGTGCTTTGTGGCCCTCAAAGTGGGCAGGAAGGGGACAGGACTAAAAAGGAAAGGACAAATAGGAAGATACGTGAACTGTGGTATTTCCAGACAATGCCTCCCTCTTAGGCCAGTAGCCTTTTGCCCCCTTACTGGTGGCTTAGCTTCTGGTAGCATCCCCTGCCAGTTGGCTGTTGATTCAAACATTTTGTGAGCACCTACAATATCACAAGGGACTGAGCTAAGCACTGAGAATGGAAAGGTGATGATACACAGTCCCTGCCCTCAAGAAGCTCATAGTCTGGTGAAGGAGGCAGACACATTAACCAGTAGGAACAGTAAGACAGTGACACTGAACGGAGTCATGGCTTCTGGCGAACAAGGCAGAGGAGGGAGTTAGCCAGTGTCCCTGAGGAGGTGGCGCCTTAGCGAAGACGTAAAAGATGAAGAGATGTCCACTTTGACGAAGATTCAGGTGGATGGTGGAGAGCCTAGGGGCAAGGGCACATCACAAAGAGCCACACGCTCAAATTCAGTCTAACACCCTGGCGGACCCATCCGTGGCTTAGCTGGGGTCCAGAGCAGACGAGGTGGGCGGATCCAGACTGCGACCTTGTCTCGGGTCCTCGGCCGTTCGGACTTTCCCTCAAGGCAGTGGACGGCTGCTGAAACCTTGGAGGGGGGAGGTATCGTGACTAAGATTTACACCTTGAGCGCGAGTAAATCACTCTGGCCACAGTGTCAAGAATAAATAAAAGACCAGGTGAGTGATGGAGGTGCTAACTAACCTCATTGTGGTCATCGTTTCATAATAAATACGTGTATCAAACCATCACATTGCACACCTGGAACTTACACAATGTTATATGCAATTATATGTCAATAAAGCTGGGGAAATGGATTAAAGAAAGGTTCTGCAAGACCAGATTCAGAATTCCAGAGGACTCTTTTTTTTTAATTGTAGCAATCCAGGCAAGAGACAAATAAAAACTGGAAATGATGCCAGAAAATGCTGAACTGAATATGAGAGAGACTCCAGAGGTATCTGATGCAAGATATTTTGAAATTCTAAATTTCTGCTGCTTTTGTGGCATTTATTGCTTCCTTTCCCCTCCTCCCACCCCCAATTCAGGCAACAGCAAAAGCCCTCTATTCCCTGGCCCTCGGGATTGGGTTGGTACTGCAGTAAGGAGAGTCCGTTCTCTACTTTTGAATTTCTCCACTCCAATGAGATTAAAAGGAAAAAGAGCTCTCTCATGTGACTAGGAAGAGGAATGGAAGGGAAACAAGATAACAAGAGGGTGGCAAGCATCACTAAGAAGGGGCCCCGAGGGCTGCTCCCTCCCTCCAACACACTAGCCTTAGATCAGAGGTTGGGGGACAACTAAGTGACCCCCCAGACAGGATGGGGGATTGAAGACCCATGCCTCAGTTTCCAGGCTTTGCCTACAGAAGAATTCCCCTGGGCCAGGATGATGGAGCAGCCGCTGAGGAGAAATAATGATGTGGTATGGCAGCTAAGAGAGTCCCCAACAATTTTTTTGGTGCCCCAAAGGTAATACATAGGGAAACATCTGAAAAACTTCCCTGGCCCACCCTCAGCAGGTGCAGAAGCAGCTGACAAGCCAGTGAATTGGGATAGAGGGTCATCTCTGTGGATCTGGGACCAAAGACCAGGTGGACATCACCGTGGATGCTGGTGCAGAAAGCTCTCTGAGTACATGCCAGCCTCAGTAGATCAACACTCAGTAGTGGATGAACACTCAGAACCCAGCATTCTTCCCAGCCCCCTCCATACTTGGACACTGTGGAACTTACTTGTAATCCAAGGGAGGAGGTGGTAGAGGGGAAACCTTCATTGGCTGCTTTTATCTGGAAATGACAAGAACAATGCTTCTGCTGCCAGGCAGAATGTATTTTAGAACAAAATTGAGAACAAATTTCTTTGCACGTCCTACTTGTGGCCTGGGAACATAGACCCATTACCAGCAGACACTGCAGGATTTGGCAAGTGTCTGGAGGGCTGCTAGGTTTCCAGATTTGGTGTAAGAAGGATAAGTTCTGTTTTGGACACAGTGAGTTTGAAGTACTTCCCCAGCGTGTAGGCTGGAGAAATAAATCTGGAAGTTACCAGAAAACAGGTTGTTGGTGAAGCCATAGGCGGATGAACTCAAATAGAGGGTAAAGAGAACAGGCCCAGAGCCCTAGAAAGCCCTGACATTTAGAAGGGTATGCAGAGAAAATAAAGTTAGGGAAGAGCCTGTGAAGAATTGTCCAAAGTTGACCTAGAGAAGAACTAGCAGGTGACACCAGATAATCAAATTGATAGCTATTTAATTTTATACTGAATGGGCTCCAGCCCTAACATAGTTCATGGTGTAAACTAAAATTCTTTGTGACATCTCTTTTCCTTATTGACCAGGACATCCTGCCTCATCTCCAGACTTGAGGCCATGTTCTGGTTTCCTGAGGATTCTGGGATTCTGACAACCAGGGCCCAATTTAACCTTACTTAGCTCCATAGTGTTCCTGCAAAGTAGATGGAAGTTCATGTGCACAGGGAACACTGCTGCAGGTTATGTCAATGTGCTACTGGGATCTTGGGGGGTTTTTTGTTGTTGGTTGGGGTTTTTTTTTTTTCTTTCTGGTTTTGGTTTTGTTTTGGTTTTGGCTATATAACCCACTTTTTCAAGAAAAGATCTCCATCACAAATTGTTTTCAGAGATTAAGACTAAATAAATTTGTTTTTTCGGGCCTGTGCTGCTTATTTCTGGGCAATGACAACTACATAAATCCATCATTCCCTTATCACCCTGGCTGCTAGGAAGCTCAAAACCAGGTTTTAGGCTTAATTGCTATTGTGTTCCTCAGCTAGGAGTTAGAATTCTAGGTTTTTTCCCTTCCTTTTGGTCCTTATTTTTTTTCCTCTTCTGATTTTTTTTAGAGATTATTTGAGAGAGAGAGAGAGCACGAGCACAGGGAGAGGGAGAAGCAGACTCCCCGCTGAGCGGGGATCCCGATGTAGGGCTCGATCCCAGGACCCTGGGATCATGACCTGAGCCAAAGGCAGACGCTTAACCCACTGAGCAACCCAGGGCACCCCTCCTGTTCCTATTTTTTGATCAGTAGTTTGGTCTTGTACTGGTCTGATAGTACCAAATTTTTATAATAAGTTACCTCAACTCTTTTGTGAGTTTGGCAAGGAACAGAATAGCTAATTAAAAAATAAAGGATATGTCATCATTTTACAGTTTTTTTTTAACCTGTATCTCTAGGGCTGGCCGTTGGTCTATGGTACTAACTGCTGTTTTCATTTTAGTTATAAAGTTCATTCTGATGAATAATTCAGAGAAGCTTCCCCCACTCCACACCCCCATAGTCAACCCATATATCAACAACAGTAGCAAAAATGGAACATTTGATTGCTTGATGATATAGGGCATTTAAGGAAACAAGGTAACCCTAGTGAAGTGACATCAGCAAGCTTTCCTCTTTTGCATCTCTTAGCTCTGTCTATCATGGCCATGTTGGTTAGAAATGTGGCCAGTAATCTTTTAGGTCATTAGTATAAAATTTGCCTTCTCCAAATCCCATGTGAGAGCTGATAACAAGCTTCTTGCTCTGCCTGCTGAAGTATCATGGGCAAGAACTCAACAAAAATTAATAATAATGTGTTCCCCTGTACTGTACTTGGTTCATGACTTTGGACATAATTTCACTAGCCACATCTTTGGGACTGTCACATCTTCTTTAGGAGCCAAGATCAACTTTTGCCATCATCAGCCAGGAAGACCCAAGGCTTCCCTCCAAGGTAGAGTGAACTACTGAATGGCACTTTGTTCAGAACAAAACTATTCCCCCAAGAGCTCTGCCAGAGGTTGCCCCCTGGGCCAGAGGTAGCCTCCTTCAGAGAGTGAAGCACACACCATGTGATCTTCCTTTCGTCTCACCTGGCTACAAAACTAATCATAGCGCCACACTTACCAGGTTAGAATGAGTTACCAATCATCATTGCTTTAATTCTCACAATTTAGATGGCCCCGTGCCACCTGATTTGAAAGTTGGATGAAACTCTCCTTTAAATAAAACTTTCATTGCAGTACTTAATGTGGCCTTCGTCTTCAGCCCATGCCTGCTAAATACTCACTTGGATTCCAAAAAAATAAAAAAATAAAGTCTAAACTCTCCGTTTGATGATTTGTTCATCAAACCAAAATGTCTCAAACCTATAATTCTAGTTTTAATTGATTTCCCAGTTGATCTCATCCTACTTGGGAGAGCAATAGCTACAGGGGAGAAGAACAGGATTTTATTAACCACAAAGCATGCATGTGTAAGGTCCAATGTTGGTCCTCACAACAGCCCTAGAGAAAATGGATAAGCTCCCAGAGACTCCGGGAAACCAGTGGTCACCCAATGCCATATAACCAACAAAAGATGGAATCCAGTTGGAATTTTTCTCTAAGAGGCACATTTTTCTGGGCCAACCTCAGCCATGGGAGACAGAAATATCACGGAAAAAACAAGAGTTGACTATTCACTTAAAAGGTTGTAACAAGGTTGGAGCCGCAGGGCTGTTGCTGGAGACCATGATTCAGTCATTCCTTTCTGTTGCCTGGCTTCTTATCTGGTCCCAAGACTGCTAAGCTTTTGGGACTAAAAAAGAAAAGAGCTGAGCCCCTGCAATAGTCACACCTCTGATGCCTGAGATGCCTACTTCACACATAATGGGGGAAATGCCTGCAAGAAAGTTGCAGGTAATCATCGAACCACGTTGGGAGTACAATCTCCCGCAGTGCCAAGGTAGGCTAATGCACGTGGACTCCGGAACCTCAGGGAGAGGCTTTAGAAAACCCGAGCCTGGGGTTCTGGAAGCTAAAAGTGTCGGCAGTAATGAAAGTACTTGATACTCCCCTTCCGGAGTACTCCCATTCCTGTCTCTGGAAGGGGTCCCAGATTTGCTGGAATCGGATCACATAAAGATGGGGTCATGAGGGAGAACGGTGGTGACACACCCCCATTCCTCCACCTAGAGAACCTTCTTAGCCTTCCCCATACGCATTCTCCTGTAAAGAACTCCCTTCCACTTTGGCTTTGCTGGGATCCCCAGATTTCAAAATGAAGGTTTTGGGTCCATCCGGGATGTCTCAGGACTGAGACAGTTTTTGTTGCAGGCTGGGAGCTGGCAGCGTAACTTGAGGGCCAGAACTCGGATGGATTCCTTAAAAACATGCCGTGTGCAGCAGGTAGGAAAACCACAGAACTGCTTCTGAGATTCCCCTTAATCTTCAAGCTGTAAAACCAATAGCAATAATGGTGGGACTTTTGTTTTCTCTGAAGAGCCTAGGCTTCTTTTGAGAAAACTGACAAATATGTAAATGTGGTAAAGATAACATTTGCAATAAGCTTTTATCTCTTCTTTATTATTTGGTTCAAAGAATTTTAAAATTTCACTCCAATTCTTTTCACTTTGTGAAAAAGTCACCAGGAAACACTTGACCAATATATTCTTTTCATATAACAAATTCTCTTCTCAAGCTGTTTTTTCTGAGATGAATAGAAATAATTTTATTTTTTGTTGGGTTATGGTCACGTTCTTTCCAGTGACATTTTTCCCTTAAATATGCAATTTCCAACCTACCTGATTGCAACACTTAAAATGTGCTGCATCTAGTAGTGTTCCATCTAAAATAAGATTGGCGGGGGGCGCGTGCGTGGCTCAGTCGTTAAGCGTCTGCCTTCGGCTCAGGTCATGATCCCAGGGTCCCGGGATCGAGCCCCGCATCGGGCTCCCTGCTCCGCGGGAAGCCCGCTTCTCCCTCTCCCACTCCCCCTGCTTGTGTTCTCTCTCTCGCTATGTCTCTCTGTCAAATGAATAAAATCTTTTTTTTTTTTTAAGATTATTTATTTATTTATTTATTTGAGACAGAACAAGAGAGAGAGAGAGAGAGCGCACATGAGAGGGGGGAGGGTCAGAGGGAGAAGCAGACTCCCTGCCGAGCAGGGAGCCCGATGCGGGACTCAATCCCGGGACTCCAGGATCATGACCTGAGCCGAAGGCAGTCGCTTAACCAACTGAGCCACCCAGGCGCCCTCAAATAAATAAAATCTTAAAAAAAAAAAATAAAATAAGATTGGCTGTTACTGCTAGAGATGATTTTATAAAACTCCTAAGAATCGTGCATAATAGTATTGACAATAAAAAGCAAACATGAATTGATTTTTTAATTAGAATTTTGTTGGGCTTATGTTTTAGATTAAGAAAGAAATGTGGTCAGTTAATGATTTTATTCCACTTGTATTGCAAACAAGAATGAAAAAGGGAGCAAATATTTCCACAGTGGATTCATGAATAAATTCAAGCAAACTTCATGACTAGTACTTTTGTATTTGGCAAAGGTGTGAGACTGTGCCCATAGAATTTGCTCCTCCTCCAGAGACGGGCCATTTTGAGCGGGCAGTGTTGGCCCCAAGAGAAGTATCTGCTCGTGTCTGTTAAGTCCCAGGGACTTCAGGGGTTTTTGTTTTTTTAAGAAGAATTTTGAGAGCGAGTGAGCGAGACAGAGAGATAGAACTGTTGAGGGAAGGGCAGAGGGATAGGGAGAAGCAGACTCCCCACTGAGCAGGGAACCCAACTTGAAGCTTGATCCCCGGACCCCAGGATCATGACCTGAGCCAAAGGCAGACGCTTAACCGACTGGGCCACCCAGGTGCCCCACTTCAGGGGTTTTGATAGAGTTAAACACTGTTTTCCCCCCACTAGATTCTAAGTAGAGAAAATAGGTCATCCAATGTAAATGATGACTAGATCATTTCTAATTGACAGTCCATAAGCCTAACAATGTGAACCAGCCCCCAGAGCTGTGCAGCTCTTCTTGACATTTCCTTCCATGAAAAACCCTGTGCACTTGTGTTTGTCATGTACTGTTCTTGGCACTTGTGACCTGCCAAAATCGATAGCATGCCTCACAGCTCTGTTTCTGGATGGTCCCCTTATCTCCCCAGGCTCCAAGTCCTCCTCTGCAAATGAGGAAGATGATCTATAACTTGTTCCAACCTATTCTTCCATCTCTAGAATATCTAATACATTAAGAGAAGGACTGGGCACCTGGGTCGCTCAGCTGGTTAAGCGACTGCCTTCGGCTCAGGTCATGATCCTGGAGTCCCAGGATCGAGTCCCACATCAGGCTCCCTGCTCGGCAGGGAGTCTGCTTCTCCCTCTGACCCTTCCCCCTCTTGTGCTCTCTCTCTCTCAAATAAATAAAATCTTTAAAAAAAAAAAAAAAAAAGGACTGAGTTGGGGCGCCTGGGTGGCTCAGTCGGTTAAGCGTCTGCCTTTGGCTCAGGTCAGGATTCCAGGGTCCTGGGATCGAGTCCCGTGTCGGGCTCCCTGCTCAGCGTGGGGGAGGGGTGGTCTGCTTCTCCCTCTCCCTCTGCCCCTCCTCTCCACTTGTGCTCTGGCTCTCTCTCTCTCTCAAATAAATAAAGTCTTCAAAAAAAAGAGAAGGACCAGGTTAAGAATCAGTTCCTCTAGGACTTGTGATGAGCACTGGGTGTTGTATGTAAGTAATGAATCACTCAATTCTATTCCAGAAACCAACATTGCACTGTATGTTAACTAAAATTTAAATAAATTTTTAAAAAATTAATGCCCCTAAAGAAACTCTGAAGTTTCTCTCATCTGAGGGCTAAGATGTACTTGACAATCACTGTTGTCTCAAAATTTGTGAACTTTCTTTAAACATACACCTACCATATGTATTCCAGCCATTCTTCTAGCTATTGACTCGAGAGAAAAACATATCCACACAAAGACTTACACATGCATCTTTTTTATGCTACTATTATTCACTTTTTTATTGAAGTACACTTAACACAGTTACATTAGTTTCAGGTGGACAGCACAGTGATTCTACAAGTCTTTGGGTTAATGCTTTGCTCACCACAAGTGTCTCTGCCATCTGTCCCCATGCTTTACCGTATCACTGTATTCCCTGTGCGGTACCGTTTATCCCTGTGACTCAGCCCATAACCGGAAGCCTGTACCTCCCACTTCCCTTCATCCATTTTGCCCATCCCCCACATCCTCCGCTCTGGCAACCATCGGGGTACGGATTTGTTTCTGCTTTTTGTTCGTTTTTGAGATTGCACCTTTAAGTGAAATCATATGGTATTTGTCTTTCTCTGTTTTATTTCGCTTAGCATGATACCCTCTACTTCCATCCATATTGTTGCAAATGGCAAGATCTCATCCTTTGTTTTGGCTGCATAATATTCTATCGTGTGTGTGTGTGTGTGTGTGTGTACATACATGCCATATCTTTATCCATCCATCTATCAATGGACACTTGGCTCCCTTCCATACCTTGGTCACTGTAAATAATGTTGAAATAATCATAGGGTGCATATATCTTTTCAAATTAGTGTTGTTGTATTCTTTGTGTGAATACTTCATAGTGGAATTACTGGATCATGTATTTCTATTTTTAATTTCTTGAGGAAACTCCGTACTGTTTTCCATAGTGGCTACACCAACTTACATTCTCGCCAGCAGTGCACAAGTGTTCCTTTTTCTCTTCATCCTTGCCAACACTTATTTCTTGTGTTTTTTTATTTTAGCCATTCTGACAAGTGTGAGGTGATACCTCTTTGTGGTTTTCATTTGCATCTCCCTGATAATTACTGATGTTGGGCATTTTTTTCATGTGTCTATTAGCCATCTGCATATCTTCTCTAGAAAAAATGTCTATTCAGATCCTTTGCCCATTTTTAATTGGATTGTTTAGGGGTTTTTTGATGTTGAGTTGTATAAGTTCTTTATATTTTTTGGGTTATTAATCCTTTATCGGATATGTCATTTGCCAATATCTTCTCCCATTCAGTAGGTTACCTTTTCATGTTGTTGATGGTTTCCTTTGCTGAACTTGCACATGAATATTTACTCACAATAGCCCCAAACTGGAAATATCCTAAATGCCCATTAACAGATGAATGAGTGAGTAAAATATAGTATATCCATACAATCAATGTATTACTATTTAGCAATAAAAAGGAACAAGCTACTGATGCATGCAACATGAATGAATCTCATTAGCCTGAATGAAAGAAGCCAGACATAAGAGTACATGGTGTATGATTCCATGTATGTAAAATTCTAGAGAATGCAAACTATTGTAGTGACAAAAAACATTTCACTTGTTGCCTGTGGACTGCAGAAGGGTACAAGGGCTCTTTTGGTGGTGAAGGAAATATTGTGTTTTGACTGTGATGTTAGTTTCATGGGTATATGCAACTGCCAACATTCATCAACTTGTACACTTCAAATGGACAGAACTTATATGTAAATCATTTCTCACAGGTACTGGGGGAAATTTTTTTGTAAGCTCTTGACTGTTAAGGCTTAAAGAAAATACATAATGGTCAACAGATAAGTTTTGTGGGGCTATGATATCAAAAAAAGGGTTAATAATCTTAAAATATTCTGGAAAACCCTTTAATTTCTGGGTAGCAGATACGAATTTGTAGGGAAAATTTTTATCTTCTGGTTTCAGGTAAACCGCAGAAAAAGGACTGCCTTGGGGACTAAGCGGGGTCCTGGGCTGGTTGAGCTTTGCTCACTCTCTTTCTCCAGCTTTCTGTGGATTCCTGAGAATAGCTGGCTCAGGAAACAAAGGCAAGCAAGGGCTTGGTGGCGGGCAGTTTCCTGTCTTTTTGCATGTCAGGCATCTTAAAACCAATTTTCCTTCACTCTGACTAAAGTGGGGAGATTCCACTCTACTTTTTTGAAACTAGGAAGCTGTAGGCCACATTCTTCCTTTATGGGCCACTAGGAGCGACATATTTTAGTTGGCTCTACATACAGAGTCATGGGATGTGAGATTTGTAAAGAACCTCAGAGACTGTCCTGGCCAACTTCCCAAAGGAAGAAGCTTCGGCCCAGAGAAGGTAAGTGACTGGTACAAGCTGACACAGCCAGAGCAGGGCTACCAGTCACTGTCTTCCAAGTTCTCTTGGCTTCCTATTATGCCGGCTCAGGACTCGCTGAGGAAGTGCAGCCCGAGATCTCTGGCTGTCAAAAGCTAGGTCCTAAACCCAAGCACGTAGCTTCCTGCACTATTTTTAAAAATGAAAACTGTAAAATGGTTGGGTTGTAGCTCCAAGAAAGGCGGCAGAATGTCACTTCTGACCTAATGTGAGGAAACGTAAGGATCAGACCTCAGCTTGGGAATGAATGAGAGGCATTTATGATTATTGTAGAACTTGGCAGCAGTAACAAAAGCCTGTTCCATGGTGGAAATGACCGTGTTAAATTTCCATTCTTATTTGCATTTATAAAAGTAAAATAAAATAGTTTCTTCGGTAGGAACATTGTGACTGGAAAATGCGTCTTGGTCGTTATTGCTCCTTTCACTCTTCATATATTTTCCCTTGATGGCTATTTAAATAGCAGATATTTTATACAGAGGGAATATTCATCACAACAGCAGATTGTTTTTTTGGAAGGTAGTTAAATTTTATTTAATTAACTTTTTAGTTTTTTTTTGTTAACACATAATGTTTGTTTCAGGGGTACAGGTCTGTGATTCATCAGTCTTACACAATTCACAGCGCTCACCATAGCACATACCCCCCCCATGTCCATCCCCCAGTTACCCCCTCTTCTCACTGCCTTCCCCTCCAGCAACCTTTAGTTTGTTTCCTGAGATTAAGAGTCTTTTATGATTTGTCTCCCTCTCTGGTTTTGTCCTGTTTCATTTCTTCCTCTACAACAGCAGATTCTTTTTTTTTTTTTTTTAAGATTTTTATTTATTTATTGAGAGAGAGAGAGAGAGAGCATGAGAGGGAGGAGGGTCAGAGGGAGAAGCAGACCCCCTGCCGAGCAGGGAGCCTGATGCGGGACTCGATCCCAGGACTCCACGATCATGACCTGAGCCGAAGGCAGTTGCTTAACCAACTGAGCCACCCAGGCGCCCCAACAGCAGATTCTTGAAGTTGAATCAGATTCTTCCAATGAAGCAGCCCCTGCCTGGGAGTCAATGAGACCTTTCTGGAAGCTCCACGAACAGTCCAGCACAGCTCTAGATATTCCAGTTTGGCAGGCCCAGCCTTCTGCTCTCGCATCGTGCCCGTCAGTGCCTGGGCAGCAGGGGGATGCGGGCGGCTGCGAGTCCCAGCGCCATCCGGACAGTCCCTTGATGCTGGCGCCGCTCTGGGGGAGACAGAGATGTGTCCGCTGTGTAACTTAGCAGTGGTCTTGATTTGGATCGCTTGCTATGCTGGAGACAGGTTTTGTTCTTCACCCCGACTGCCCAGAGTAGAAATGGCAGAATGCGGCCGAATGGCTAGGATGGAAACTTCAGGAAGAAGACGTCAGGTTGTTAGAATCCCCCTAAGCTGAAGAAGCCGCATCAGCATTCCCTGCCTCTGTGAGGGGCTCCCAGATGACCACACGATACCCTTCCCAGAGGTGGCGACGGTGGTGAGATCGCCCTTCCCAATGGCATTATTTTCTGTGCCACTTTGTCTTGCCCGGGGGGGGGGGGGGGCATGCTGTATCATGACTGCAGCGAAAACCTGGTGTGTTTCAGACACGCTGGGCAGCGTGGACGAGCCACACTGGTGTCCAACACCTCCCACTCCTGAGCACTGTGAGGGCAGAGACTTGGTCTTCTTGCAACCTATTTCCACCCCCTCACATTGCAGATACCTGTATGTCCACAAGGACACATCATCAGCATGTAGTAAATCCTGCTAAATGACAAAATGACTCGTTGGGCAAGTGGATAATGAAAGTAACTGACCTTAAATGTGGACTGTGCCGATCATTGTACTAATGATGCAAGAAATCACTGAAAACACTGTGGGAGAAGAATGGAAACGTTTTCTAGGAAACCCAGTAATGACCAGAATAGATCTGTCGCTTTCTTCACGTGTATTAGATAACCAGGCAGAATTGAGGTGGGTCTTTGAACGAATATTCTCTGCTTCACCTCCTCTAATCCTTTGATTTGAAATCATTCCTATCATTGAGGTCAAAGGTGTTTGGGGCACCTGAACTGGATAATTAATTTTCTCCTCCATTTTCTCTTTATTAGTTATAAAGGTAGCCTTTTGCTTACCTAAGAAGCAGGTGGATAGGACTGCTATTTCAAGTCACTTTTATTTTTTCTTTACTATTTTTAACTTTTTTTTTAAGCAGTCTCCACACCCAGCATGAAGCCCAGTGCAGGGCTTGAACTCAGGACCCTGAGATCATGACTTGAGCTGAGATTGAGAATCAGATGGTTAACCACCTGAGCCACCCGGACGCCCCATTTATTTACTCTTCTTTAATTAGCATACCAGCATGCTCTAGTGTGTCCCCTCCCCTCCTCTCCCCTCCCCTTCTTTTTTCTCTTTCTCTCTCTCTCACTCTTTCGGACAGGGGTAGGGGTAGAGGGAGAGAGAGAGAGAGTCTCAAGCAGGCTCAACGCCCAGCACAGAGCCTGACGTGGGGCTCGATCTCACAACCCTGAGATCATGACCTGAGCCAAAACCAAGAGTCAGACGCCTGACTGACTGAGCCACCCCCAGGTGCCCCTAGTGTCTCTTACCTTTAAAGAGGTTCACCTTTAGGGGTGCCTGGGTGGCTCAGTCGTTAAGCGTCTGCCTTCGGCTCAGGTCATGATCCCAGGGTCCTGGGATCAAGCCCCACATCGGGCTCCCTGCTTGGCAGGAAGCCTGCTTCTCCCTCTCCCACTCCCTCTGCTTGTGTTCCCTCTCTCGCTGTGTCTCTCTCTGTCAAATAAATAAAATCTTTAAAAAAACAAAAACAAACAAAAAAAACAAGTTCACCTTTAATCCTCAGAGTTATTTTTTCTTTTTCACCAAAAAACTCTGAAAAAATTGTGTACTCACAAATTAGCTCCACTTCCTAACTTTCCGTTTGCTCTTCAGACTTCTCCACTCTGGCTTCAGCCCTGCCTGCTGCACCAGAATTGCGTAGTAACCTCCATGTCACCCATGCTGGGAGCGTTTCTGAGTCCTCATCTGGCTGGCACACTCCTCACAGGACCATCTGAGAATCCTTCTCTTGTACATGAAAGAAAACCCAGCTCAATCTGTAGTAAACAAAGGAGTAAGTTTCTTGTATTGTTTTTTTAAATAATTTGCTCCTCTCCACTTTTTTTTTTTTTTGCTCCTCTCCACTTCTTTCTACTCCCAGCATCAATCAGATATTGGATTAGCTGAATTAATCCTCTAATTATATTTTCTATTGTTCATCTCCTTAGCCGTTTATTTGACTCAAAGAGTTCCTGGCCTCTATCTTTTAAACCATGTATTGAATTTGTAGTGTCAGCTGTCATGGTTTTTGTCTCTAAGTGTCATTCACCGTTCTCAGAATATTCCTTTTTATTGTGATACATTCTTGTTTTATAGATGTAGTATTTCACCTTCTTTTTTCTGATAGAAGTAATTTTTCCCTCCTAGTCTCTTGTCTGTTTTCCAAGAATTACCTTCTTTAGTTTGTTTTTTGGTCTTTCTTCATCGTGTGGAGACTTCATTGTGATTCTAAGCAGTCTGTTCACATCCTACGGTGAAACCCTGGAGGCTCTGGGGTGAGGGAGGGAGGAAGGCTGGCTGGCGGGTGGCTTTGCGGGTATGTTGATTGGGTGGGAGGCCTGCTTTGTCATTTGGTAACTCTCCATCCCTCCCCACATACAAATATCAACGTGGGATGGTCTTTTCTCTGCGGCCATTTAGTTTCTCCAGAGAGGGATCTTTCAGACTCCTCTGGGAGGTGTAGATGCCCAGCCAAGGCCCATCTCAGAACCAGGCAGGAGAAAGCAGCCAGGGCCCTCCGGGTTTCGAAGGTAGATTGTAACTTAACCATATAGTGTTCACCATTCCCCTTGCCTTCCTCTTGTACCTGCTCTTAGAGTCCAGATCTTCTCTGGCTTGTTTATTCCAGAGAATAAACCTCTAGTGTCTTGAAATGGGAAAGGAAGGTCCAGGGAGGTGGGGGATCTGTTGTTTCTGTTGGGAGACTTTTCACCTCTCTCCTTTGCACCCTTATACCTCATCCCCACCTTGCAGGGAACACAGTACCTCCAAGTGCCAGGCCCCTCAGCCCTTGGCACA
Organism: Mirounga leonina; assembly: GCF_011800145.1. Classification (NCBI taxonomy): domain Eukaryota; kingdom Metazoa; phylum Chordata; class Mammalia; order Carnivora; family Phocidae; genus Mirounga; species Mirounga leonina. The sequence continues at coordinate 50,377,754 of NW_023270426.1, read as the reverse complement.
CTTGTCAGTACAAACTGCAGACTCTCAGGTCAGCTCCCTCCACTGTTAAATCATTACTTCCTGTGCATCTTGCAGTCACTGACATTTTTTGCCCATAATTTTCTCTTTTGTTTTTATTCCTTTACTGCCATGTTAGGGATTTAGGAGGATTTGGCAATAAAAGCATGTTTCAATCCACCATATTTAACTGAAAGTTCTTTGTATTCTTTATATTTTTGGATATTTTGATTCTTTAGGATTGCATTTCTGCAGAACGTCAGAAAATAGAAATTCTGCATTTTTTCAGTTGCACCCAATTCTCTCTACAAAAAGTAAACATGAAGGTAAGGTTTTTTTCCATTGTTAATATAATATGTTGCCTATTGCATATTCATTTTGACATGCGAATGAAATTATGTTCTATTAATGAAGGAAATAGATATGATCATCGCTGCTTTTTAGATTGTCCAGGAGCAATCTATTCTAATCTCAGATGTTCTTGCTTCTAAATCACTCAAATCTTTGTGGTTCTTTCTGAGAAATTTTGGCAACATACTTCGGGAGAATAATAATAGCTAACATGTACATATGTGAGGCACTCTTCTATTTAATCCATGTAACAACCATATGAAGTAGACATTGTCTCCATTTTACAGACTAACAAACTGAAGCACAGAGAAGTAATTTGTCCAAATTCACACAGCTCTACCAGATGTCTCGAGTCCTTGCAGTTAACCACTATGCCATACTATGTTGCAACATCTTTTTATTTAATGAACATTTTAAAGCTCTTCCCATCTACTTCCTCAAAGGAAACTCACAATATTAAAACACCAAGAAGGAGAGTTTCACACATACACAGACACACACAGCAAATTAAAAGGAGCAAAGAACAGTGTAGACCAGAAATTTGAGATGAGTTGTTTTTTCCATTGGAGCACTAAATTTGCTCTGATTTCCTGGCAACTAATGAAAAAAAGTGAAATGTTAGATTATATTGTTCATTGTTTTGTAGAGCAAGCATGCAAATTACTTTGCAGAGAAAAGTTTTTGGCAGCTGAATTCTAGAAGCAATTTCTAGAATTCTAATAAAAGAACTATATTAGTGTTTTTAAAAAATCTTTATGGTGAAATGTAATACTTAGAAAAATACATAAACATAAATGTATAGCTCACTGAATTATTGTAAAGAGAGCCCCACCTAACCACACCCTTGTCAAGAAATAGAAGCCTCAAAGCCCCTCAAAACCATTATCATCATTTTTATGGCAATCATCACTTTGCTTTTTTTTTTTTTTTTTTTTTTTTTAGTTTTATTACCTAAATATCCTAAACACTATGGTTTAGTTTTGCCTGTTTTTTAACTTACTATGACTGGAATCACATATTCTTTTTGGCCTCTGTTGCTCAACTTTGTCAGTGAGATTCATGCAAACTGGTCTGTAGAGCTGTATTCATTTTTATTGTTCTCCTGCACTTTACTGTACTGCATTTTAGGAATATACCACAGTTTGTCCATTTATCCGTAGATGGACATTTGGGTTATTCTGGTTGTTGGCTATGATGGAGAATGCTGCTCTAAGCATTCGTGTGTAGGTCTCCGGACTGAAGTGTGCATATTTTAGCCGAGTGTCACAGGGTGAGCACAGACGTGACTTTTGTAGATGATGCTTAGCAATCTTCCAAAATAGTTGTACCTATTACAAAATAGCAGTATACCCCTACTAGTAGTGTCTGAAAGTCCTTTTCTGTATTTTTGTGAACACTGGAAACGGTCAGTCTTTCAAATTGTAACCATTCTTGAGGATGCACTGGTATCTTATTTTGGTGTAGTGTTCTCCTTCTTGCTATTGAGGTAGACCACATCAACCATCTGAATCTCTTCGGTGAATTAACTGCCTACTCAGGTCTCATGCCCAGTTTTCTACTGCATTGTCTGTCTTCTTTTCCTTGACTTCTCAAGTTTTTAAACAATGATAGTTTTTATAAACTTAATTTTTAGCTGCTTGATACTAGTATATAGGAATTCTGTTGATAATAAAATACTGAATGTTATCAAGCAATTCTTACGAAAGCTGTCTTAATTCAATGGATAGTTTTAGGTTTTCTACATACATAACCGTAGTACCTGCCAAACAATGTCATTTTTTTCTTTCTTTCCATCCTTCACCTTTTCTTTTTCCTGCCTAACTGCAGTGTTAGTACCTCTGACACAGTAGCAAAAGGAAGTTGTGACAAAGGGAATCCTTGTCTTCTTCAGTCTCAAAGGAGGTTCCGTTTTCTTGTAGTGTATGAGACTTCTCTGTTTGCCACTAGAAAAGAGAAATATTGGAGCGATTTTTATGGACTTTTCACTGCATCAGGCTGAAAGTGACGCTTATTACTGCTTCTTCCATCTCATTGGTCAGAACTAGTTATATAACTCTCCTAACTGCATGGGTGCTAGCAGATGTAGGGGGAATCGGTGAATTATCTGATTAGCATGACTCTGATGGAGCCCAAGGTGGGATCTACTCAAGGAAGGGTGGGAAGTCCTCCTGAGGAGATGATACCTCAAGTGGGAACCTGAAGGATGATGTATCGTTTCCTAGGACTGCTGTAACAAAGTACTACAGACAGGGGGTTTAACCAAAAGAAATTTATTGTCTCACAATCTTCCGATGCTAGAAGTCCAAAATCAAGGTGTCAGCAGGGTTGGTTCCTTCTGAGGACCTTGAGCTTTCTGTCCAGGCCTCTCTCCTCGGCTTGTAGATGGCCATCTTTACTGTATGTCTCTCCACATTACCTTCCCTCTATGCATGTTCGTATCTAAATTATCCCATTTATAAAGATACTAGTCATAGTGGATTAGGCCCACTCTAATGACCTTACTTTAACTTGATTACTGCTGTAAAGAACGTATCTCCACATTCTGAGGGTTAGGACTTCAATATAAGAACTTAGAGGAGACAGATAAGTTGGTCATACTAAAAAAGAGAGGGAGAACAATTCTAGAAAGAGGATAGTTCGCATAGGTCCTAAGGTAAGAGATTATACATATGGCTAGAGCTCAGTAAGCCATGGGCCTGGTAGGAAGGGTCAAATCACATCCAGCCTTGGAGGCAGACCATAAGCAGACTTGAGATTTCATTCTAAGTGTAATGGAAAGCAACTGGAGGGTTTTGTGCAGGAGAGAGATGTGATCTCACCACTTTGTGGGTGGAGAGTAAGTTGGAAAGAGACAAGAGTGGCAATGGAAGGATCATTTAGGAGGCCAGTGCAGTAGTCTAGTTGAGAGGTGGTTGTCTGATAAAGATAAGGGTAGTAAGGGACAGAGAAAGCAATGGAAGGATGCCAGATATAAAGTGGACCTAGGCTTCATAGAACTTGGAGAATTGGATGTGGAGGGTGAGGGTGAGAAAGGCAGCAAGGAGAACTTGCACGTTCCTAATTACAGAACAGGATGAACTGTGGAAGATGGGCAAACCTGGGAAAGGTTGGGCTTGGGTTTCGATGGGTGGGTCCAGGGCACCATTTTGGACATGTTATGTTAGAGATATGCTTGGGGCATCCAAATGAAGAGACCATCAGGCAGTTGAATACATCAAGATCTAGTGTCCTGAGAAGAGGTACAGGCCAGAAAAAAACCTAATTGGGAATCATCATAACAGATGTCATTTAAAGCCATGGGAAAGAGTGAGACTAACTAGGAAAAGACTCATGAAGAAAGACCAGAAATAGGTATTTATTTCTACACCTCACCCATCCCTGAAAGCTGAAGTATAAAGTCATCGTGCTTGTATCTAACGTAGTGAATGCATTGCCGGAGTTGGTGAGGTAATACGTCGAGGTGTTGCCTTCTGATGATTCAACATTATGTAATACCAAAGCTTAGGTAACATCAGAGAAATTTATAGTTGACATTAGAAAACCTTTTAGAGCAAGTGCTGGGTCACAGTAAACTTATGGTTGCACTTTATGATGGTCCTTGGAAGTGCTGACAGAAGAGGCAATAGAGTTAACATTGTTTCAAAAATTGTGGAATTGACTGTATACTTGCCCAGGAAGGCCACCCTATTTCTGAAAAGAGGTAGGTCACAAAGCGGCCTACAGGGAAGACCAAATAATTTTTTTTTAAAGATTTTATTTATTTGAGAGAGACAGAACAAGCAGGGGGAGGAAGAGGGAGAAGCAGACTCCCCCCTGAGCAGGGATCCCAATGTGGGTCTCAATCCCAGGACCCTGGGATCTTGACCTGAGCCGAAGGCAGATGCTTAACCGACTGAGCCACCCAGGTGCCCCAAGACCAAATAATTTTAAGTAGATCTGAACTCCTAGAATACTTGTACATTTACTCAAAAATCCCAAAGGTTTTGGTCTTTAAGCATGAAAAAGATTATTTTGGCCTACAACATGTCTAGGATGTTGATGCCAACTGGACTACTTCCACCGCAGAACCATAGTATGGCTTTTTCATAATGTAATTTTGAATAAGATTATGTCACGATATGCCCATGATGGCTACAGGCATTAAGTTTCTGCCTGTCTTCTTACTCTTCTCCCAAGTCCCTTAATGATGTTAATTTATTCTTCTAGCTTAAGTGTATATTCACACACTGTACCACACACACAAAATTTAAAAAAATTCAGAGTAGGGTTTATATTGTTCTAAATCTTTCATAAGAAGTTTTAGGAGTAACTATATGATTGATTCCTGCCAGACTTCATTCTTTCCATTAAAAAAGGATTACAAACAACGTAAGGTTTCTTGTAGTTTGCCAGTCTTTCATCATCACTGATGACATACACAAAGCGTCTGTTGATGGGAGGTGTTCAGCACCCTTGGGGATAACTAATTGTTCGTGGTAGTAAACTATTCCAACAGAAACTGGCCAGTGGGTTTAATTGCTGTTAAGGCTTTTCTTCAAAATCCATATTCATAGACTTGCAATGACTTGATTAAAGTATTATTAATTTGATTAAAGCAATTTTTAATATTTCAATATAAAGGGCCTCCAGATCAGGTTGATATAGCAAGACATTTACTGAGGGTTGAAAGAACTTGAACTGGCCAGTCACTGGGAATGTTGTAGCTCCAGAAGCTGAAGAAAGAAAGAAGTTGCTGAGGGGGTACCTGGGTGGCTCGGTCAGTTGAGCGTCCGACTCGATTTCAGCTCAGGTCGTGATCTAGGGGTCCTGGGACAGAGCCCTGTGCTCAGGGGGGACATCAGCTTACGGATTCTTCCTCCCTCTGCTCCTCCCCCAACTTGTGCGTGCTCTAATAAATCTTAAAAAAAAAAAAAAAAAAAAAAGGTTGCTGAGGCTGAGTAAGAGTCCCAGCTTCTGCAGCTTGGAGACATCACTGGAAGTGAGACAGGTAACTGTGTAGGCATATATTGTGTGGGGATAAAGATGTTCCTGACTCTCCTTGCAAAAACTGTGGTGTGGGGACCAAGTTTCCTCCATCTACACTGCCTGTTAGCCCTGTGACTAACCATAATTACTTACCGTCTGTAACTGACTTTATTTGAATTTACATCTTGGTGTCTTTGATACTTTGTTTTTATACTTCTTGAAAATTTTTATTGAATTTCTCTAGCACATCTCAACACAGGAGACTCGGGTCTAGTTATAGCCTAGAATGAGCTCTTTTCAAGACCGTCTAAAATTAAAGCTGAGCACTTGGATCTTACAGGGTTAAGAGTGAAGTTGAAGTTGCTGTGGGGAATGATGGAGGGGTTAAACCAAAGCTGCTGGACAATTTAATACCTAAACCCTTTTATTTCTCGCTCTGCCTCAAATGATAACATTTATAGAATCATGATTAAATCAGATTATGTAATTCCTCTTACATCTTAACTTTCTTATTCCCCTAATTCCAGTGTTCTAAGGATGTTGACACACCGGGGGAGAAAGGGGGTCATGATTGCCCATGTGCTTTCCAAATTAACATTCAATGGACGGAATTTAGATGGTGTCGACAGAAAAGCATTTTAGGCAGACACGTGTGCAAGTGGAAAGGCATGAGATGAGCATGTGAAATGGAGATACTACAGCTAAAGGCTTAGAAAGGAGACCAGAGTCTGCTCACAGAAAGCCTTGTACATCGGTGCATGTTTACCCTAGCCAGTGTGGAGGCAGGAAGTCTAGGACCATACTGGCTGCACTGCAAGCCTGGCCACTGGAATTAATGACAGGGATGAACATGAGATCAGAGATGCTTAATGGCCTGGCTCTATGGAGTCATTCACAGCAACAGCCGAGAGTGGATAGAGGGAGGCATGAAGGAGGAAGGAGGGCAAGAAGTAGGAGGCGGCTGTGATTAGAGGATAGACCCAGTATGAACTCGGGGAAGAATGGGTCATCACCCTGTTAGACATTAAGCAATTGACTGCCAACTTCAGAGAAACAGGAGAGCGCGCAACTGGTAAGCAAGAGGATCTTGTGAATAGGCAAGATTATTGGTGGAGAGAGCTGGAGAAAATGCTAACAGCAAGGAACAAAGTTTTTGATGAGCAACAAAGTTGTAGGGTCTCTATGGAAAGGGTATGAATGTAGTAACTTGGCAGAGGGACAGAGTGCTTGGGAAGTAAGATCAAACTTCACTGTCAGAATGTGATGGAATGTTGGTATTTTTGCACCAAAGAATTCTAAACCTCTCCCAAACAGCTTCCTGTAGCAAAGAACTCATGAGGTTTTCATCCAGCTTATGGAATTCAGCAAGGTCAGGATGAATGACAGTTGTAAAGGACTGAGGAATTCTATCAGGCCTAGATTTCCAAGAGATGTTTTTTTTTTTTTTTAACTTAGTAAAGATGGCTAGTCCAACAGAGAGGTTACCCAGGGAGGCTATCCTAAGCCAACCACACCCTGACTTCGTAAGGGTGAACTAGGTACTAGGATTCTTCTGAAGTACTGTGTCTAAGTTTAATTCAGAGATGATATTCTGCCAGTTTGGCTAGATCTCCTCTTATTAAATCCATTCTCTAAATTCTTGTAGAAAGACCATCTAGTAATCAAAGCCTTCTGGCTAGTTTCAGATTTATTTGCAGAGGGAATACATAGAATTAATTTCTCCCTTGGGAGAAATTTCTCACTTCTTAATACAGAATCCTGAAGTTGGCAAAGTACCAAATCCCACTGTGTTCAGCCCATCATTTTATAAATGATGGCTTGGGGGAAGGAAGAAATAAATTATTTAATACCAGGCTGTGAACTTTCTCACACAGGAACTAGATAGCCCCAGTAATAAAAAAAATCAGAAACAAAAATTCTGTTATCTAAGGGAGCAAAAGTGATTTGAACTGCCCAGGGAGAGATGGAACTGGAGCCCTTACTTGGGGACTGAGCAGCACCTGGGACCCGCCCTTAAACGTGTGCCTCCTGTATGTTGGGGGCTGTATCAAGTCAGCATCAGATAAGGGGAGCTGCTGGGTTCCGGTGAAGCTAGTCCTATGTTTAAGTGTAGAGCCAATAATCTCAAATTTAAATAGTCACAGATGGCTTGCTAAAATGAAAGGCATTTAAAGACCTTCTAAATTCTGGAAGTCAACATCGCCAAACTATGTGGGGATAGCTACACAGACAACATGAATAAGGCTTTTATTAGCATAAATTTGGCAACTGTTAAAATACTTCATTATAAATAGGAAGAGGCAGAAGTACAAGGGTAGACAGTCTCCGAAGCCTGTTCATGATGTTATAGCAAATTCACAACTTGCTGTGCTCCTTCTATTTGAAATGAAGTGACAATATCTACCATCACTGTTATTTTAAACAAACAAAATGAAATTAACTCAATAAATATCTTTTATTAAAGAAAAAAAGGAATATTGTTAAGCACCAAAACTGTATGTTGTTACATTGCATGTACAAGAAGAGAAAGTGATTGCAATACTTGCTGTACAAGTACTTAACTCTGAAGTCATGGTGTAAAAAACATGAAAATACAAAGCAATACAATAATTACAATGCAGAAAATTTGCACTAAAGAGCAAAAGGCAACCGTCAAAACAATTATTGGAGATTTCAGAGTATTGCTATAAATGCCTGCTTAGTTTTTTCTTTGTACTTTTAATACTTCAGAATATTAAGGGAGCATATTTAAGTATTGTAAATTTTCAAGGAGTTGGCATTTACAATACACTGTGCACACTTCCGTTTAATGTACGGTGTTAAAGCCTCTTTAAAAGCCAAGCACAATGTGCTAGTGTTTTGCTTCTACCATTATAATATTGCACAAAGCTAGTAAATGGTGAATTGGTTTGCCATTGTAATTTTCACTTAACCAGAAAGGCTAAAAAACATGTCAGTTTCAGGAGCCCTAATGGGCTTTTAATCATGCAAAATGATCTGTAGCCTTCAATTTTTCAAACTATGTATTATGGTTTCACACTTGGCAAGACATACAGTACGAGAAACTCAACGAGACAGTGGGGATTCTGTCCAAGTTAAAGAAGTCAGAAGTCACTGTCTGGGTGGTATTTTCTATCCCTCTTGGTTCACAACTGAAGGGAAAATGCCATCTTGTGACCATGAAGACTTCTTAAAACCAATATAATTAGTACTGGGAAAAGCTAGAATAACTTGTTACACTCTTGGATAGTTAACCATAGAACATGCAAGTTAAAACAAAAAACAAAAAACAAAGAAAACCCCCCAAACTTCCCTTGATAAAATTCACCTCTATAACCAACACCCATACCTTTGTGTATACATATAAAAATGACTTTCCACGGTCTTTCCCCTCCACCCTTAACTCCCCCAAATTGAGCCACCCTTAGTTATACCTGACTTTTAAAAAAACCAACAAAAAACTTTCCCTTAACTCTCAAAACAAATGACTGCTTTGAGATTCAATGTGAAATAGCCTTGATGAAATATTTATTATATGTCAACCTCCGAGGTATTTTCTGTACATGCACCTTAACAGTGGCATAATAAAAATGGGGAAGGGGAAAAACATTTATAAATTTGAATTCAACCAACAAACCCCTCAAATACCAAGCTGCACATTTATATTTGTGGGTAAAACAGAATATTTTAGAGTGAACGTATCTTCCAAATAACCCAATGGGGCAAACATGTCACACACGCGCACACACATACAGGACCCCGATTCCCTCTCACCCTTAAAAAAAAACAAAAACTCTGTTTACATACATGATAGTTTAGGCAGCAATATAAACTCATTTTGTAGGAAAAACTTTTAAATTAGACTATAGGATGAAAAATACCATTGCTTCAACTTACAAAGCAATTAGGCAGAGATCCCTCTTTATGTGCTTTAACTAAAGAGCACTTTGCAGCAAAATTCAGAAGTAACTACTGATTCAGTTCAGTAGCACTAAATAAATGCAATATGCTCCAACAGTAAGGTGCTTCTACTCTCTTACCTCTTGCATCTGGAATATATCTTGCTGGTCAATCCTCTAACACTAAGCATAGCTCTTCTTGTATGCTAAGCTATAAATGTGAAATAAAATCTGTTTAAAATGCACATTTAACTTTATATTATCATTTAAATTCAGTGCAAGAATTAGGTAAAACTTGTTAAGGTTTCTGCTCTCATTATCAAATGGCTGCATGTTAATGCGTCTGCCACGGTTTTTAAATGTTTTACAGCTGTTCAAAACGATTTCTTACAAATAACCTGGTAATAATGTATATGAAATCTGAACTCCCTGATAAGGTCTTTAAGGGACCCCTTACTATAGCACTTTACAGGTTGGTATCTGATACGATGTGCATACTAAATAAATTATAAAGGTTAAAAAAAAAAAAAAAAACCAAAACTTTGTATTTAGTGGAAGAAAAAACTTTCCTTAGGCTAAGACTAAACTGACTTAGGCACGGACTTAAATTTATACACAAACTCAATGAATGCAATTAAAAAATGGAATCTTAAGGAATGTATAAAATTAAATTGTGTTAATTGTACACTGGTCCCATTCCAAACAGAGGATGCTGCCTGTTCATTTTTGTTCCACTGATATGAGGTTTAATTCTTAGTGCCGGCTATGGCCTAAGTATGCCTCAGAATTTAACACATTTTATGGCAAAGTGGCCATGCCATATGTTACCAAAAATTGCTACACAGTTCAGCTTTGTAGAAACAAGGATTTTTGCCCCCTCATTTTACACAGTAAATCACAGTGCAGAAAATTCCCTATGGTTTCATGCAATGAGGAAAACCCCACTTTCCCACTGGAAAATACTATACCTGGTCAACATTTACGGCTGCATCTAAATTTGCTTAAAAATACACGTTAAGAGATCTTTCAGTTCCACAATGAACAACTAGGGAATGATTGTTTTTATGCAGCTCACAAACTCAAAACCTATAAAACATATATCAAGTAAGCAAGACAATTGCTCATCTTATAATCCTCTTTAGCCAGGAATTTCATCACACTGCCTCACCACAGTACCACCCAGATTTGAGATTAGGAATACCTTTTCTATATGTACCACATTGGTTATATACACAGCATTTTGACTGTAAGTGGGAGAACTATTTAAAAATGGCATTCAAGTGAGCAGTAATCTTAACCTTAAAATATCCTCAAGTTATCTCTTTCCCTATTTAAAATCTATTAGTCGAGACCAGATTGGTAAATGAACTTCTAAAGTGATTCAGCACAAACAAGCAGCTGTTTGTGTATTCTTATGACAGAAATGACACATTGAGATATAACTCCCAAATATTTTAAACCATATAAATAGTATAGGCAAGTTTGGAACTTGAAATGTGTGATCATCTGTAACTACCATCTTAATTAAATATATTAGAATTTAATATTAAGAGCAAAGACACTCTTTTTTTTTTTTAAGGGCCGGGGCGGGGGGGAATTTAACCATGCTTACAGAATTGTTGGGTTCCAAACTGCATTAAAATTAACATGAGGAGGGCACCTGGGTGGCTCAGTTGGTTAAGCGACTGCCTTCACAGCTCAGGTCATGATCCTGGAGTCCCGGGATCGAGTCCCACATCGGGCTCCCTGCTCAGCTGGGAGCCTGCTTCTTCTGATCCTTACCCGTTCTCATGCTCTTTCTTTCTCACTCTCTCTCTCAAATAAATAAAATAAAATCTTTAAAAAAAAAAAAATTAACATAAGGAAAAAAATTAACTTGAGGATTCAACTGGTAATCTCATCTTGGACAAGTGGACTGTACTTATTTGAAATTTTAACACTGTGAGAACTCCAAAGGTGGATGATCTGCAGTAACTCGTAATTCTGTGCAAGTAGGAATCTGAATCTTAAGGATGGAAAATAGGTGTGGTGGAGGAAGTTTATTTAGCAGAGTAAGTATAGCTGGTTTTAAACGAGGGTTTGCTTTAACCTACTCATCATCTTCAAGTGAGATAATCTTCATGAAGTGCCACAGTGGGATGTACTCAAGAGTTTTGGATGCACCCCCAAAAGGATTCACAGGGGTCTGTACCCCCTCCAGAGTACTACAGACTTACGAGAACATGGTTCTGGAAGACAAATCACAGTACCCATTTATAAGTGAGCCTGTTTTTTAATGGAATCCCAGCTGTAACACTAAATGGGGAGCAAATTCCTGACATATGAAAGTTCTAGTGCTTTTGCTGTTAATTTAATGTTAAGTTCTCCTGTATTTTTCTAAATATCAATGAATGAAAAAACAAACTTATTCATAAGCATCCAAAGGCTTAAAACTGATACATGATTTTTTTAAGGTTTGCAAATTTGCTTAAACTTTTTTTTTTTTTGCCAAATTATATTAATCAAACCAATCATTATTTTGGTTGAAAAGCACACTTCAATGCTTTACTGAAGGAAACGGGGATAATTCCACACCCACCTCCCCCATTGTGGGATAAAAATTAAGTCTCTATACTAGATATGTATTTAACCTTCCAAGATAAGATATAGGAATAATACAACAAGAAAACTAATGTATTGTGAAAAAACTGTGCAAAAGCTCCTACTCTCATCAATAAACAGAAAATTTTCTCCATAATTATTTTAAAGGAAATACATCTTAAAGTGACAAAGGTGTAAGCATGTTTTCTCTCTTCTGAAAAACTAATTCATATACATTGGAGGGCTTTTACTCTGGGACTGCTTTCTGGGTCTAGGCCAGAGAAATGTCTCAGAAGAAATAAAGTTCTTTTTGGTACATCAGTCCTTACTTAACTCCCTTCATATAAAGGCCAATATCTGTCTGATGCAGAATTACACTCTACAGAATACTACAGACTGAGTCTGCCATATCTACCTTCATTCAAGCCCACAACACTCCTGCTGAGAATTCATAATGGCTCCATTCATATAAATGTGCCCTTCAGGACGCCATTATGGCAAACTCAGCACCTGGAACTACATACGTATGTTTTAAAAGGTCTACTAACAGTAATAAAGGTGCTCTCCCCAAATTCCACTCAAAACATGTGAAGATAGTGAAATGCTAGCGAAGGAGGCTTTTCTGCCTGTCTACTTTCTGCATATTTGTAGAGCACACTTCACTGTGGAGCATAAAAAGAAAAACTTAAATGGTGCATGTTAAACAGACTTAAGATCTGCATCCCTATTACTGAATTCTCATTTTTGATTCTCAATAGGAAAGTCATGTTGAATTACACTAATCGAGCAATCGTTCAAACAAAAGGACTAAAAATAATCTGAAATATTATCAAGTTACAAAGTATTGCTTTTCATAAACAAAGCTGCACATGAAATTCAAACTATTATAAATTCACAATTATGAAGAGCTATTTAAAAGCATGGAAATTTTTACTTCAAAACCTTACAAAGTGTGAGAGTATGTGGTCTTTTAAAAATATGCCATGGTAAATGTGTCATGTTGTGGTAAACACATTAAGTGTATCTCCATGGTTATAGATCTTTTCAGATGTTGAACATCTTTATGAAAATTCCTTTGGAGATGAGTAATGTGGAAATTTTCAGTGCGTTTCCATCTGATTCTTTCCAATTCCTGTCCTATAGCTATCATGATAAACTTCTTTTTCAGAGTGTCCGACTATTTATACAAGCTGATATAGAAGAAGCTCTGTGTTTTCAAGCAAAGGACTATTCAGTGCACTTAAAGATGGATTTCAAAGCAGTCCCAATACAGCTCACAGTAGGTCTCTGTCAACCCGGTGTTCTTCCAACTCAGAGCAACCCCTAGCTTGACTGGCCACTACAAGGATGTACACGGGTGGACAGGAAGGAAGGGAAGGTGCTTAAAAAACCAGGCATCTCTGGAAGGCCTTTTCTTCATTGCATCAGAAGCATTGCACATCTAAAACTCATGTTAACCACCAATATTGGAATGACTGGAAAAGCGATAACTTGCCAATTGTGCTTCCATTTTTTCATACCACAGAGCCAACACACTTTGCATCTAACGGAATCCAGTTGGGAAATCACACATTTAAAATTTTGTTTTCCAAAAAAATCTTTGATCTTCAACTGTAGGTGTTTTTTCTTTCTGTTGAGTCACCTGTTTACAAACAAAAATATACAGTGTATTAAAAAATACTGACTTATTAAAGACAGTGTGGTCTTTTAAAAATATGTCATGTTAAATGTATCATGTTGTTGTAAACACATATATGTTCCCACACAACTTTTGCAATATCTGGCACTGGTATTTCTTACAAATGGCCATTTGTAAAGACAGTATATAAGAGACATGTTTTAAAAAAATGCGTTTGTATTCTTCAAGCAATAAAAATGGAAACAAAATAATTAGAATACAACTTTGAACACTTAGAAGGTTATATGTTAGATTCACTTTTATTCCTTTTACTCTAACATTTTGTCAGAACTATACAATAAAAAGGACCAAATACAATCTAAAATATCAGCCTCATAAACTGCCAGTCTATTAAGAATTAAATGATATTTTAAAAATTCATGAGAAAGTGAGTTTTTGTTATACTGACATGTAGAGGACAGGATTAGTACCGGTCTTCACAGAGATGTTTTAGCTAAGTTCCAGAATAGTTGTGTTCAAGATCTATGGCTTACACACTGCACAGAAGCACTTATATGAAAAACCTACTTGGCAGATAAAAAGGAACATGCACATAAATCAAGTCCTAACTTATGTTATTATAGTTCTGCATTATCTGATACTGCAGCTACGTGTGGCTTTGGAGCACTTGCAATGTGGCTAATGTGACTGAGAAAGTGAATTTTTGATTTAAATTAAAATCTGAAGCAGTATAAAATATTTCTCCATTAAATGCAATTTTATTGTTTTGCTAGAACATTTCAACTTTAACCACTGAATACTTAGCATCCAAATTGAGATGTGCTACTAAATATAAAATACAAACTGGATTTCGAAGACTCAGTAAAAAAAAATAAACTACATCGTGGATTTTTTATACTGATGGGATGTTGAAATATACTGTTTTGGATACATCATATAAAATAAAGTATTACTGAAATCAATTTCGTATGTTTCTTTCTAGCTTTTCAATGTGACTATAAAAACTGTTTTAATTACATCTGTGGATCATATTGTATTTCTATCAGACAGTGTCATCATAGTTACTTCTTAACTTAGAGGAACCCACAGAAAAGAAATTAGAAACTAAATATAAAGTCTATATAATTATATGTATTTACTTATGTTTAGAAATTTCCTTCCAGGACACTATTACCTATGGCTGTTTCTGAGAAGAGTCTTATTATTATTTTGAAAGATTCTATTTGTTTGAGACAGAGAGAGAACCCAAGTGGTTGGCGGAGCAGCAGAGGGAGAGGGCGAAGCAGACTCCCTGCCGAGCAGGGAGCCCGATGTGGGGCTCGATCCCAGGACCCAAGATCATGACCTGAGCTGAAGGCAGAGGCTTCACTGGCTGAGCCACCTGGGCACCTCACTGAGAAGAGCTTTAAAGGAAGACAAGGCAGAACAGGAGATACTCACTTTTTATTTCATGAAGTTTTGAGAAATTACTTTTTTTTCCTGAAGAGCTAATTAATGATTTAAAATCCTCAAGAAACGGATTTGTAATAGAAAATAAAATCACAGACCTGTTAGCCATGTGTAGCGAAGCATCTAAAAGTTCAGTCTTAAAAACAATTCCCCAAGGGCGCCTGGGTGGCTCAGTTGGTTAAGCGACTGCCTTCAGCTCAGGTCATGATCCTGGAGTCCCGGGATCGAGCCCCACATCGGGCTCCCTGCTCAGCAGGGAGTCTGCTTCTCCCTCTCC
This sequence comes from Mirounga leonina, assembly GCF_011800145.1. Classification (NCBI taxonomy): domain Eukaryota; kingdom Metazoa; phylum Chordata; class Mammalia; order Carnivora; family Phocidae; genus Mirounga; species Mirounga leonina. The sequence continues at coordinate 50,362,597 of NW_023270426.1, read as the reverse complement.
CGCTCCCCCGTCTTGTGCTCTCTCTCTCTCTCTCTCTCTCTCAAAAACAATTCCCCAAGACCACATACAAGGCAGTGAGAATAGCCCCTTTATCAATGCCTGCTCAGATCGGTGGGGTTACAACTAGTCCATGGTTTGCTTCTGGCATAGGGTACAGTCTGTTTTTTATACGTTACTTTGCAGATATCTCAGCTCATGTGTTTTCTGGGAGTATTTCACTTTTCTCTCAACATTATTACTTATGGCTGGCATATGTATTAATAATCAGCCAAACAATTATTTTTAGGCAATTTTCAAAATTGTGGACATATTCTTAACACAGCTCTAAGGGTAAATTAGCAGCCAAAAGCTAAAAATAACCACCCAAGCACTTGAACATATGAACTGCTGCTGCCATGTCTACATGTTGGGCAGGATCTGGTGGGATGGGTGAAAACAAACGGAGATGATGGGCTGGTCTGAGCAAGTGCTGGTGGGCCATGTACCCCAACTGGGCTACTGCAGGCAGCTGTAACCAAAAGACGAAAACATTTATTGAAGGCCCAACTGTGGGGTTAACTAATCAATCAGTGCCTAAGATGGTAGTTTTAGGCATAGGCTTAGAAGCTCACTGAGAAGCTCCAAGCAAGAGACAAGGGGAGAGGTAACAAGCACCGTAAAGTGGCAGACAGTGTGGAAGATTCCCAGTCAGACACCCTGAATCCCTAGACATAGTCGCATACTGAGTACACACAATAATATATTTATATCTTCTACAAAGCATAGTGTACAAAGGTATAGCACAAATGGTTTGAAGTTAATCTGGGAGCCAAAAACACTGGGTCCTACAAAGTGATACTCAGGGCCTCTATCAATAGAGGAAAAAGGGATACCAACAGCCCAGTGCCAGGCAGCACAGTGCTGCTACTGAATGCTAGCTGGAGCGCACTAAAAAACCACTTATCGAGGGGAACGCGATTTTTCACCCCCCCTTTTTTGTTAAAGCTACAGATTAGTGCAGATGCTGATGGGGAGAGGTAGGGATGAGAGCACTGCAGAAGAACATCTACATTTTCCTGATGGATCCATGCCCAAAAGGAGCATGTAAAATTGCTTTTAGTAGTATTTTATTTGATATATCCCAAACAGTATCTTTCAACATGTTAGTAATATAAAAAAATTAATGACACAGTTTACCCTTTTTTGGTTTATGTCTTCAAAATCTAGATGTATGCCTGCATATACATCAGATCTGAATATTCAGTCAGAATCCATGGGAGCGAAAGCCAAGAATCTGCGTTTTTAATAAGCTCCCCAGGTACTTCTATGATCAGGCATGTTTAAGACTCACTTTGCTAACAAGTAAGTTTATTATTCTTTTACCTACTTCCTTCCCAGGGCTATCAGTCTCTCTCCCGCCCCCTCAACTTTTGGTGAATGTTGTAAAGCCCATAGAAACAGTCCATCAAGAAAGCATAAGATACTTAATAGAATATATGGGCATATTTGTATTACAGTTTGCACAAGTTGTAACATTTCAGTTAGGACTACTATCAATTCTATATTCATATGCTATCTTTACTGACTGTATTTAGCATAATTTGTGCCATAGAACTATATAATTAGCTTACTAAAATGTGGTCAAGTAAAAAACTCTATTACTTTAGAAGAACCCCAAATGTGTTACCAGTACCCACAGGTGTACTCAGTAAGATATGCATACACTTACTATGTATTTATTATATTAGCTGCAATTTTATCTGTATCATGCAGATAAACCTTCATTTTATAAGCTTAGAAAGCTAAATAATCAGACAATGCAATAATTTTTCTAAACTGATCTCAGAAAATTCCTTTGTAGGCAGCTAAGAAGACACCAAAATTCAATATACGTAAGTTTGTACCTGAAATACTTTAGTCAGAAAAGACCTTTTCTGTATTTATTTTTAAAGATGTTATTTGTCAGAGAGAGAGCACAAGCAGCGGGGAGCAGGAGAGGGAGAAACAGGCTCAGCAGGACTCGATCCCAGGACCCTGGGATCATGACCAGAGCTGAAGGCAGACGCGTAAACCCAGCCACCCAGACATCCCGCCTTTTCTCTTTTTAAAACAAGAAATAAGACTGTCACTTTACTGAGATAAGACTACCCTCTTTATTTGGGCTACAGCTATACTGTAGAAATTTTTAATGAGCAGGATATAAACACAGCATTTACATAACAGTATTTTTGAAAAGTGCTTTACTGTTAAGTTTCTAGAAACTACACAAAACCTGAAGTTCATAAATCTATGGTCTATGCTATAACTGAGCTGTATAATAAATAATAAACCTCATCAATAAAATCTAACAGACCTCCTCATCCAATAGAAAAGCTGTATTACTGATGCTACGAAAGAAAATAAGACCATTTACTTGTTAGTTTTCCCAGTCTGTGCAAGGCAAAGCTTCCTCTTCATCCTCTGACTCAGGGGACGCTTCTTTGATTCTTCTAAGAGCTTCATGGATGCTTCGTGTTAGAGGGTCTGTGTCAGGCAGAAGTGTGAAGGATTCTCTCAGAACTTCCTTCTGTACCTTCTTCAATTTTACCCCTTTCCTGATTTGTGCCAAGATATTATTACTATCATCTTCATCAGGAAAAGGAGGTAGAGTTCGCTGTTCAACCTTTTTCAGATGAAAACTACCACGCTTCAAGGAAGCTAGCACCTCATCCATGGGTGAGCTCACTTTACAAATGAAAGAGAAAAATGACAGTTAGGATCATGATTAGAGTCCAGCTGGCAACCTCTAGACTTTAGGACTGTGTTAGCCAAGAACACTGAAAACAATATGGACCATGAAGTTTGGACTGAAGGTTTCCCAGAAACACATGGGATCCCAATTATGCTTGCACAAACAAACAAACAAAGCCACAACACCCAGACTCCAATTCCAAGTTATTATTTCTATCATTTCCCATGTGAGAGAAGCAAGCAGACTGGGAGCTGGAAGGTGCTCTCTGGGAATATAATGGGTGAGACTCCCAAAGGATTTCCACAATGTACCAGCTCAATCTAAATTCAGACAGCAATTGAGTTACAAATGTAATTTTAAAGAACTAATTTTGATTCACTACGGTGATTTCTTCTTTTTTTAAAGAGGTTTTTTTATTATTAAGTAAACTTTGTCCCCAACGGGGGGCTCAAACTCATGCCCCTGAGGATCAAGAGTTGCAAGCTCTAACGACTGAGCCAGCCAGGTGCGCTGACTACAGTGACTGTTCTGTTTTTTTTCCATTTAGTTGTTTTACATATAAAATTCTACTCCAGTTATGGTAAGAAGTGTTTTACAGTATGGTCTCTCAGATTAAAATTTAATATGCACATTGTTTTATATAATATTCTCCCAATGAAAGCTATGGACCAGGATTATTCTGTTCTTTTCAAAAACAGCTTTATTAAGGCTTATCGGACATGCAATAAATTGTATATGTTACTCCCCATCCTTCCTTTTTTTTTTTTTTTAAGATTTTATTTATTTATTTGACAGAGAGAGACACAGCGAGAGAGGGAACACAAGCAGGGGGAGCGGGCTTCCCACTGAGCAGGGAGCCTGATGCGGGGCTCCATCCCAGGACCCCGGGGCCATGACCTGAGCCGAAGGCAGACACCCAATACTGAGCCACCCAGGCGTCCCCTTCCTTGCTTGTTTGTACAAAGAGTACACCAAGGCCCTCCGTAAATGTGTGACCACATGTTACATGGTCCTGCCAACGTCATCCTAGTGTGACAGTCCTGCCCAGCTGGCTTACCTTCTCTGGTGTGAGTACCTTCCTTGTATTTCCTAGGTTTGAAATCAGATTTTATTTTAAACACAGAAGGAACCACTTCCTACGTATTACCAGAGAGACCAAGTATCACTTCAAAATATGTAGTTTTTAAAACATCCGTAGGAGCTCAAGAAGGTACACATTCCTGTGCCTATACCCATTTGCTGATGGGGGCTGGGAGGATTTCCGCCAAGCCGGGACGTGAAAACCTGTCTGCTGTCGAATAAAGTCCCCACATTAAGCGTTCTAAGCTCTGTAGGGCGCGATGAGGCAGAAAGGCCTTTGCGCGGCTCACGTCACCCGGCGGAGGGGCGGGAGCGGGAGGCGTCCGCGGAGCCTACCTCTCCTCCTCTGCAGAGCTTCGGCAGTCTTCCGGAGCCGCTTCCGGGCACTGACCAGCTGGCTACTGTCAAAGAGCTGCGCGGGCGGCGCGCTCGCGGCCTCCGCGGCCCTCGGCTCGCTCCCCTCTCTTCCCTCTCTTCCGGGCTGACCTTTCTCCGGGGGCTCCAGGGAGTGGTCCTCGGCGACAGGCAGCGGGGGCGGCGGGGGGGGAGGGGGAGGGGGCGGCGGGGGGGGAGGGGGGGTTGGAGGAAGAGGTGGGGGGAGTGGCGCTATGGTAACAGAACCCGGTTCGAGGTCAGTATTATTCCAACGTGGAAGAGACACCGCGGGCGGCAGTTCAGAGGTAACACCACCGGGAGGTAATGAAGTGGCTTCAAGTTGTGCTAATGAACTGTCTTCAAGTTGTACGAGGCTCTGGGCTTCTGTTTCCTGCAATGACGCGAGCTTCCCTCTTCCCTCCTCCACCCTTTCACTTTTCTCTTCTACCTGGAGCGCTCCTGGCAGAGAGGCACACTGGTCCTCACAGGGCACGGGACTGGCTGTGCTTCTTCTTCTTGCGTGAGCCAGGCGCAGTCTGGTTGATTTAAGTATGACTTGGCCAGGGTACCTCTAAAAAACCAGAAGGTATTGTAACTGGTCAAATTACATTAAAACAATGTATCAACAAATGGCTATTTTCTCCTTCAGATGGAAGATGTTATTTTGGAGCTTTTGTGATTTTTCAGGGAAAGTTCTTTAATAAAGTCAAACAGAAGACTACAATACCACAGCATAATACCTTTCGACAATTATCACTGAACTCTATTTGCTTATCAAATCCTTTATCAAGGCCCTGGTCCTCTTGTCCACTTAAGAAGCCAACTGTTCAGAATTACCATAGGATTTAAAGATTTTTAACGACTGAAATTACTAATTTTAATGACAAAACAGCAAGACAAAATACAAAACATAAATGATACTGATACATAGAAAGCTATGAAACTATTAGCTTCTTACATGTATTTTCAAATGCTTACAGATAAAAAATTAAAAATTAATGTTCTTTTTAAAAACGTTTCTTGGGGGGCACCTGGGTGGCTCAGTTGGTTAGGTGGCTGCCTTTTGGCTCAGGTAATGACCCCGGGGGTCCTGGGATCAAGCCCCACCTTGGGCTCCCCCTCAGCTGGGGGTCTGCTTCTCCCTCTATCTCCCTGTCAAATAAATAAATAAAATCTTTTTAAAAAATTAAAAAATAAAACGTTTCTTGGTATTTAAAAAAACTCTCAAAACAATATATACATTTTTATGATGGAAGGAGAGGGAATAAAATTTTTAGTACTAATATACACAACTCTTGTTCTATCTTTTACTACAGTAAAACCTAACATTAATGGATTTGGTGAACAACATTTACTTAACACAAGGCTTATCCTTGTCAGCACAGACCGTGGAAGTAAGACTCCTGAGCACCTCCACAACTAGAACCATTCAGCTTAAACACAGTTTCAAGGAAATGTCTGGCTGCTGTGATACTGGCGTCCAGGTTCATGGGTGGTTAGCCTGGCAAGAGAACTGCCAAACCATTTCTCATGCAGCTTGATCCACTCTAATTCTGGCAGGATCACTTCCATAGATTGTTCCCATAGGTTACTGTATGTGCTATTAATAACAAGTTGATGCCTGAAATGGACTGGATAGTCAGTTGTGAATTAATTTTATAAAACTAAAATACATACATACATACATACATACATAAAAATCAAAAAAAAAAAAAAAAAAAAAGAATCCCGGTTTGCCAGAGGCCCTGACCATTCCTCTTCCACTACTGAAGTGGTAGGCCAACGGCACGAGGGTATTAATGTGGTACACAAATGGAAGAAAGGTATGGGGTGCCTGGGTGGTGCAGCAGTCAGTTAAGTGACCGACTCTTGGTTTCAGCTCAGGTCATGATCTCATGATCTCAGGGTCGTGAAATCAAGCCCCGTGTCAGGCTCCACGCTCCATGCACAGAGTCTGCTTAAGACTCTCCTCCTCCTCCTGCCCCTGCCCCCACTCTCTCTCTCTCTAATGATATATCTTTAAAACACACACACACACACACAGAAGAAAGGTAGCCCGGTAATCAAACATTAATTTAAAAAATTATTTTAATATTTTATTTATTTGTTTATTTGAGAGAAGAGAGAGGAGAGAATCTAGAGTATACTCTGCCAAGTGCAGAGCCAGACATGGGCTTGATGTCTCAATCCTGAGATCATGACCCGAGAGAAAATTAAGAGTCAGATGATTAACCAAATTAGCCACCCAGGTACCCCTAAAATAATTCTTTTTTTGGCTTTATTTAAATTCAAGGTTGTTAACAAATAGTATATTATTATTTTTAGGGTAGAACTGTGACTCATCAGTTGCATAGAACACGCAATGCTCATTACCTTATTGTCCATCAACCCATCAGCCCATCCCCCCAATAATTATTTTCTAAATTATAAAGGAAAACCTAAGTTTTTCTCATAATCTTCCAATAGGACTGTATATGTAGCTATATGTAGCTGTTTAAAAAAGCAATGAAAACTAAATTGATCATACTTTTATTACCTGTTTAAAAGTTCGAAGTCTATCCAGTGTTCTTTGTCTCTCCTGGCTAACCCAAGCACTTTTTCTTTCTTCTTCGTCATGTAATTTTTCTCTCTTCTGGTAAAAAATTAATAGTAATTCCATTATGATGTGTCTCATTTTTTTTTATTATTAGGGGGGGGGGGGGGGGAGAGTTCTCTCAATAAGTAAAATGGGTAACTCCAAAGAATGATTCATTAAACAAAGTGTTTCATGGCATGAAACTACTAGTTTTTAATAGAAATCATAGTTTTAAAATTTACAATGATATGCTGACAAAAACAATACTGTTTCTTTTTTTGCATTTACCCGCAATTAAAGATGTTTACTCTGAAAAGTAAAATCAAATCTTCTCTAGATTAAAAAATGTTCCATCTTCGAGGTTCTGGCTTAAACAGTTTAAATATAAAATACTTGTAGCTGCTCTATTCTGCAAAATCAAACAGTTCACCTTAAAAATAAAATCAGCAGCCACCTGGCCAATAGTTTATAGATACTGCACAATCATTCAAACAATATAACCAGCAGTTAGGAAAAAAAAATATTTCTCGCAGTATACATGAATCATTTGGTTTAATATCACACCTTGAAACTGAGAGTTATCTGTACAGAAATTTAAAAATTTCCCTATGTTAATGCTAACTGGTAGTAACTGTGGAAAACAGTTTATATGTCTGGAGTATGAAGGCTCCTCAAAAAATTAAAAATAGAATTACCTTATGATCCAGTAATTCCACTACTAGGTATTTACCTAAAGAATATGGAAACACTAATTGGAAAAGATATATGCACTCCTATGTTTACTGCAGCATTATTTACCATAGCCAAATTATGGAAGCAGCCCAAGTGTCCATCTATAGATAAATGAATAAAGAAGCTTTGGCATATGTAAAACAGAATATTGCTCAGCCATAAAAATAATGAAAACTTGCCATCTGCAATAACATGGATGGACCTAGAGAGTATAATGCTAAGTGATATAAGTCAGAGAAAGACAAATACCATACGATTTCACTCACATGTGGAATTTAAGAAACAAATCAGTAAAGGAAAAAAGAGACAAACCAAGAAATAGATTCTTAACTATAGAGAATAAACAGATCATTGCCAGAGGGTAGGTGGGTGGGAGGAAAAGGTGAAAGACGTGATGGGGATTAAGAGTACATGTTTCATGATATGCACTGAGTAATGTAAATTGTTAAACAATTACTATTATACACGTGAAACAAATAGAACACTGTATGTTAACTATACTGGAATTTAAAAAAATTCCTTATGCTGCTGAATCACCTAAAAGGTATCTAATTAAATCTGATTTCACAGAACAAGAATTAAATGAAAAGGCTATGGCTTTATTTCCTGCTTTGTTTTAAAAACTAGGAGATACCTCCTACAAGATCAATTAATTTCGTGTGAAGAGGACCGTGGTCTCCAGTGTGTCATTAACTTGTCTCTCTTCCATTTGTCCTTTTCAAATTCAATCTTCCATTATTCTCTTACTCTATTACCTCTCTTCTTTCCCACCAGCTTTTCCCTGACAATTTCTAGTGAGAGTTACTGCTTCATTTGTCTTGGATGATTATATTGAAATCTAAAGGATGATTTGAATCTTCAGGCTGAAAGTGAACATCGAGTTTCAGGAAACCCTGATGCACAATGATCACCTGGTAAAGTTACTAGACTTCCACAACAAAGACTCTTTATGAGTATCCATGCAGAAAACTCAAGTCTGATGGAGGATGGGTGGAGGGAGGGGAAACCTCAGGCCTCTCATTGCAACATTCAAAGCTACAAGAAAGTGTAACAATGACTCCAAATTTTGATGGAGAGAAAATATGACAGTATGACCTAGACAAATTTTCTCTTAGGAAATGCCAGAACATAGAATATATGGTAACCATGAAACTTTCCTAAATGGTACCTCAATGAAATCTAGCTCTAAGATGAATCAAAATAAACTCAGGAAGAGGAGTTGTGATAATCTATTTTGGTGGTTTTTTCTTCATAGTTTTTTTTCTGTATTGCTTTATTCTTTTGTAATGATCATTTGTCTTTTTATAAACACAGTAGGTTTTTAAAAATGAGTTAGAATGGTTGAGAAGCATTTTTGCAAGCCACTAATTAAAACTGCTTTTAATAGAAGAATTTTTAAAGTAGCAGTAAAGAAAAAGTTTAGAATATGCTTTTTTAAATCTGGTAAGTGATCAAAATTTATACACATCAGGATACTCAATTATTCAGGGAAAAAACCAACTTGCTTATAGATAGTAAAACAAAATTAGAAAATATAAGAGCAAGGAAACTTTTTAAGATCATGTAATAAAAAAGGATGGCATGTTAAAATACCATCTAAGAGAGTAATATGTTAGGGTAAAAGCAGCTGAAAATAAAGAAATTCCATTCTTCCATCAAACACACCAATTACCTGTCAGCCAGACCCTATAGTAAGCCCTAGGAAAGCAGAAGGGATGTGTATGTGGTGCTGAGGAAGAATAGGCATGTTAAATAGACCTGGAGGTTTAGCTGTCAAGCACCAAGTAAGAAACGGACCCTCCTGGAGGTGCAGGTGGTGAAAAAGAGGAAAACTCCCAGAAGAGAGCACAAGCAGTAATCTCTTGGACAACAGCCTTAGCAACATTTTTCTAGACAGGTCTCTTCAGGCAAAGGAAACAAAAGCAAAAATCAAGTACTGGAACTACACCAATATAAAAAACTTTGGCACAGTGAAGGAAACCATCAGCAAAATGAAAAGACAACCCGCTGAATGGAAGAAGGTATTTGCAAATGATATGTCCAGAAAGGCATTAAATCTGAAATACATAAAGAACTTACACAACTCAATACCAAAGAAAATAATAATAATCTACTTTAAAATGGGCAGAGGATTTTTCCAAAGATATGCAAATGGCCAACAGACACATGAAAAAATGCTCAACATCACTAATCGTTGGGGAAATGAAAATCAAAACCACAATGACATTATCACCTTACACCTGTCAGAATGGCTAGAATGAAAAAGACAAGAAATAACAAGTGTTGGCAAGGACGTGGACAAAAAGAAGCCTCGTGCACTGTTGGCAGGAGGGTAAACTGGGGAAGCCACTGTGGACAACAGTATGGAGGTTCCTCAAAAAAACTAAAAACAGAAATATCCCATGATATAGTAATTCCACTTTTGGGTATTTACCCAAAGAATACAAAAACATTAATTCAAAAAGATATATGCACCCCTATGTTTGTTGCAGCATTATTCACAATAGCCAAAATATGTAAGCAACCAAAGTGTCCATCAAAAGATGAGTGGAGATGGATATGTACAATGGAGTATTACGCAGCCATAAAAAGAATGAGATCTTGCCATCTGTAACAACACGGATGGACCTAGGGGGTATTATGCCAAGTGAAGTAAATCAGACAAATGTTTTATGATCTCACGCACATGTGGCATTTAAAAAACAAAATAAACAAAAAAAAAGCAGAAAAAGACCCATCAGCACAAAGAACAAACTTGTGGTTTCCAGAGGGAAGGGAGATGGGCAGATGGGAAAAAGTGCCTGGAGGGCAATGGAAGGTGCCAGCTTCCAGCTATGCAATGAGAACTCACGGGGATAAAAGGTGCAGCTCAGGGAATGCAGTCAGTGGTACTGTCACAGTGCTGTGTGGTGACAGGCGGGAGCTGCACTGGCGGTGAGGACAGCACTATGTAGAGAACTGTCACATCAGTAACTGTACACCCGAAACTGAAACTAACACACCATTGTGTGTCAACTACACTTCAATTTTAAAATATCTTCTGTTAGAAAAGAAACTATTATGAACAACAAACTAGCTAAGAGACTACATCTTAACTGTTCAACACTACAAGAGATTGTAATTAAGTGATACCATAGAGATGTTAGCAATGGCAATCATACTGCAAATGGAATGTATCAAATCAATATGCTCCATCTTAAATTTGCACAATGTTGTATGGAAAATACATCTCAAAAAAAAAACTGTCAAAAAATGATTTTTAAAAAACCACTGTAACCAAAATAATCTTAAAACTTCTGATCAGTTTTCATAAACTACACCTTAAAATTATTGTTTGTATTTTTTTTTTTTTTTGACAGAGAGAGACACAGTGAGAGAGGGAACACAAGCAGGGGGAGTGGAAGAGGGAGAAGCAGGCTCCTGGCTGAGCAGGGAGCCTGATGCAGGACTCCCTCCCAGGACCCTGGGATCAGGACCTGAGCCGAAGGCAGATGCTTAACGACTGAGCCACCCAAGCGCCCCTGTTTGTACTTTCTTGAAGTGAAACCCATCAGTTATGAATGTGGTTAATAAAACAAGAATGCACTTTTTAATGGGAAAACTGACTTGTGTCCCCACCACCATTTCCTTCTCTTACTCAATTTGTCTCTGAGCTTAGAAAAAAAAAGTAGCTTTACATTTTCTTTATTCTGTTTCAGAGGTTTACTATCAAATATTAAAATAAACTTCCTTAGTCTTAAATATTTAATTTGCAAGGATTTCCAGAAGAAATTTTTGAGACAATAATGTTAATATCTAGGAATGCGCATTTTAAACCACCCAAGAGATTTTAATAAAGGTGGTTTAAAACTAGCTTTGAAAAACAATGATTTGGGGCACCTGGGTGGCTTAATCAGTTAAGCATCTGTCTTCGGCTTAGGTCATGATCCCAGGTCCTGGGAGCGAGTCCTGCGTTGGGCTCCCTGCTCGGCGGGGAGCCTGTTTCTCCCTCTCCCTCTGCCTGCTGCTCCCCACTGCTTGTACTCTCTCTCTGCCAAATAAATAAAATCTTAAAAAAAAAAAAAAAAAAAGGAAAAAAGAAAAACAAGGATTTATTTTAATGTAAGCCAACTTGCCTTTTCCTACAGTTATGCATGTTAAAGAAAAGGAGATGGTTAGTGGGCTCATTCTCCCCCACTTAGCATTCCACCCAAAGCTGGTATTTGGCAGAATTAAAAGGCAGATGACATTTATCTTTGAGATCTCCTCAAGTATCAGTTTCCTCATTTTTACTCTTCTTTGCCCTAAGAAACTCTTGGAGAAAGGATTTCATAGTCATTCTAAAAAACTAATTAGGGGTGCCTGGTGGCTCCGTCGGTTGTGTCTGCCTTTGGCTCAGGTCATGATCCCAGGGAGCATCGGGCTCCCTGCTCTGTGGGGAGCCTGCTTCTCCCACTCCCTCTGCCTGCTGCTCCCCGATTGTGCTGTCAAATAAATGAAAATCTAAAAAACAAAAAACCAACAGTTGCTACATCTACCAAAGTAGTGGCAAAATCGTCATGAAGTAAGTAACGTCTAGGCATGGATCTCCACAGCAATTTGATAGCACAGGTATGGCGGCTGATAGGAGGCATTCTTATTTGCCTGTTTGGCTGGTCCATTATCTACCCTTTACAAGTCAGTTTCCGATCTATGAAAAGCACAATGAAAAATGAAAGTGCAAGAATTAATTTTGCTATTTCTAGTTTCTTGGAGAATGATGAATCCTACAACTTATGGGTAGTTTGGCTACTTTTATGTGTTTAAAATCAAGAGTAAGGGGCAACTTTAACTAATATGTGCCAAAATGAGCTTAAGGGATTAATACAGAAAAACTTAAGCCATTTGGCCTTTAGGGTGACAAACACTATATAAGCACATACAGTGATATGGTCATGTCAGCATTTCTACTATTTAATGAAATTTAAAATTCTTGGTTGAGTAATCTAAGACACGAGTGTCTGAAAAGACTACTATCAGGATAATACACTGCAGACATAATGAGGTGTAGCGATGCTGGGCGTAGAAGATTTCTAATGCAATTTTTTTAAAAAGTGAACTAATGATCTCAGTAAATCAGAGAGAGTAAGTTCCTCACCTTGATAAGGAATATCTACCAAAAACCCTATAGCTAAGCATGGTAGTTAATGGTCAGAAACTAGAAGCCGGGCGCCTGGGTGGCTCAGTCATTAAGCGGCTGCCTTCGGCTCAGGTCATAATCCCAGAGTCCTAGGATCGAGCCCCACATCGGGCTCCCTGCTCGGCGGGAAGCCTGCTTCTCCCTCTCCCACTCCCCCTGCTTGTGTTCCTGCTCTCGCTGTCTCTGTCAAATAAATAAATAAAATCTTTAAAAAAAAAAGAACAGAAACTAGAAGACTTCTTGTTAAGAGCAGAAGACAAAGCTGTCCCCTCTCACCATTCCTTCTTACTTATTAGCATCATACTGAAAGCCCTAGCTACTGGAAAAAGTGGAGTAAGTAAAAGGTGTACAGACTGGGATAGAAGAAATACACCTGTCTTCATTTGCAGATGACAAGACTGTTCAGGTAGAAAACCTAAAAGAACCAACAGAAAAAGAAAGCTCCTGGACTAATGAGTGGATTATAGCTCTGCTGCAGGATACAAGGTTGACACAGAAAAGCCAAATGCTTTCTAATGGACCAGCAACGAACATCTCAAAGTTGTTTTTTTGTTTTTTTGTTTTTTTAAGATTTATTTATTTATTTATTTGACAGAGAGAGACACAGCGAGAGAGGGAACACAAGCAGGGGGAGTGGGAGAGGGAGAAGCAGGCTTCCCGCTGAGCAGGGAGCCCGATGCGGGGCTCGATCCCAGGACCCTGGGATCATGACCTGAGCCGAAGGCAGACGCTTAACGACTGAGCCACCCAGGCGCCCCTCAAAGTTTAACTCTTTACATAAGACCTATATGAGGCCAACTATAAAACTTACAGAAGAAATCAAAAAAGATCTTAAAAAATGGAGAGCTAATTCCTTGTTTACAGACAGGAAGACACAATATTGAGGTGTCCATTATTCCGAAACTTAACCTATAAATATGATGTAATCCTAGCCAAAATTTCAGTTGCTTATTTTGTGCTTACTGACTAGCTTTGGAGCGGCGAAAGACCTAGATCAATATGACAACACAGAGTACAAAATTGACCCAAATATATTTAATCAACTGATCTTTAAAAGAAGAGCAAAGGCAATCCAATGGAGAAATGACAGTTTTTGTTTTTGTTTTAAAGAAATGGTGTTGGAACAACTACACATTCACATTTAAAAAGAAGTTTAGCTACAGACCCTATACCCTTCACATACATTAACTCAAAACAGATCACAGACTTAGATGTAAAATAAATTATAAAGCTCCCAAAATATAACATAGGAGAAAATATAGATGACCCTGGGTTTGGAGAGGACTTTTTAGATACAGCACCAAAAGTACAACTCATGAAAGAAAGAAGTGATAAGCTGGCCTTCATTAACATTAAAATTAAAATTAAAAATACCCCATTCTGCAAGATATGCTGTCAAGAGAATGAAAAGACAAGCCACAATATGCTTTTTAAAAACCCTGATAAAGGACTTTATCCAGAATAAAGAATTCTTAAAACTCAATAAAAAGAAAACAAACAATCCAATTAAAAAAACAGAAAAAGATCTGTACATAACCTCAGCAAAGAAGATATACAGATGACAAGAAAGCATTATGAAAAGATGCTCATTATCATACACCACTAGGGAACTGCAACCTAAACATTCATCAGATACCACCACATTCCTAATTAGAATGGCTAAAATATAAAACACTGACAATACCAAATGCTGGCAAGGATATGGAGCAATAGGAACTCTCATTCATTGTTGGTAGCAATGCAAAGTGCTACAGCCACTCTGGTAGACAGTTTCGCAGTTTGCTACAAAATTAAATCAACTCTTACCTTATAATCCAGCAATCGTGCTCCTTGGTATTTACCCAAGAGATGAAAACTTATGTGCACACAAAAACCTGTATGAATGTTTATAGCAACTTTATTTATAAGTGCCAAAACATAGGAGCAACCAACATGTCTCAGTAGGTGAACTGATAAATAAACTGTGGTGTACCCAGACAATGGAATATTATCTGGCACTAGAAAGAAATAAACTATCAAGCCATGAAAATGCATGGAGAAAAAAAAAGGAAAGAAAATGGAGGAATCTTAAATGCATATTACTGAGTTATGTCAATCAGAAAAGGCTACATACTGTATGATTCCAATTAAACATTCTAGAAAAGGCAAGACTGTGGAGACAGTAAAAAGATCAATGGTTGCCAGGGGTGTGAAGAGAGAGGGGGATGAATACATAGAACACAGGACATTCTCAGGGTGGTGAAAATGTTCTGTATGATATTATAATGGTGGATTCATATCCTATCACTACACATTTGTCAAAACCAATAGAACACACAGCACCAAGAATGAACTCTAAACTATGGACTTTGGGTGATACCAATGTATCAACGTTGATTCACTGACTGTAACAAAGGTACAACACCGTGGTTGGAAGGAGAAGCTGTGCATGTGTGGAAGTATATAGGAACTGTCTATGTTATCTAGTCAATTTGTCTAAAACTGTTCTAAATAATAATGTATGTATATATATGCATACATATTGAACTACATACATTCCTACATACATATATATGGAATTAATGCTAACATCTAGTTATTCACATTTTCTTATTCTCTATTCATTTTGAGACATGTAAAAATCAGTTTTCTTCTAAGTCTCCACAAGTCCAAACTTACTAGTTGTACTGTGTGATGGGTTCTATATTCATCTTCACTCCGAAGGCGCTGTTGGAACTTTTCATTGTGTTTTGCAATACAAATTTCCTATAAATACATAAAATGTGTTTTAATGTAAGTGAAACCTGAAAGACTCGGAACACCACACCAGAGTTTATTTAATTGGGTTTTAGTTTTAATCTTAACATGTACCTACATAGGGCACCTGGGTGGCTCAGTTGTTAAGCATCTGCCTTCGGCTCAGGTCCTGATCCCAGGGTCCTGGGATCGAGCCCCGCATCGGGCTCCCTGCTCAGCGGGAGGCCTGCTTCTCCCTCTCCCACTCCCCCTGCTTGTGTTCCCTCTTTCACTCTCTCTGTTAAATAAATAAAAATCTTAAAAAAAACTTAAAACAAAAACATGGGGGCGCCTGGGTGGCTCAGTTGGTTAAGCGACTGCCTTCAGCTCAGGTCATGATCCTGGAGTCCCGGGATCGAGTCCCGCATCGGGCTCCCTGCTCGGCGGGGAGTCTGCTTCTCCCTCTGACCCTCCCCCCTCTCATGTGCTCTCTCTCATTCTCTCTCTCTCAAATAAATAAATAAAATCTTTAAAAAAAACAAAAACATGTACCTACAATAGCAAAACACCAAGTAGGCCACGTTTGGTTTCTCATCTGAAGTACTGAAGCAGCAGAAACCAAATCATTAGGATCTAAAAAAATATTAACTTCTCTAGAACGTCTCTTTTCCAAACTTTTTTTTTTTTTTTTTTGGACGGGGAGGGATACAGCAAGATAAGAGTGGACGAGGGTATCCTTAGATAATCTCAAAGCTCTCTTTAAGCTCTGAAGTCTGTGGCCAAAAGATTCTAAGTCTTATTGTACTCTTTAAACTAGTCTGAGTAAAAAAGGATATACAACTCTTGGCTGAAAGTGTATTCTAAACTCTGATGGGTTAAAGAACATGGTTTTGCTTGGAGTGGCTTAAATAGTATTATGAAATCTGTACCTTATGGTCAGAGATTGAGTGAAAAGGGACCTTAAAGATAAAAAAGTCAGAATGACCAAAAAAAAAAAATATATATATATATATATGAATGCTTATTCTAATCACATGAAAATAAAAACAATAATAAACTAGGAAATACGTGCCTCTTTACAAAATAATGCACTATCATCTGGCAACATTTAATGGCACCACGCTACGTCTTTTTCCCTCGGTCTTCCTAGAGAAGTCCTCCAGATAAAAAGATGGCCATTAGTTTCCAACACTCTCAAAACTATACCAAAAGATCACTCTTCTAACCAGAGAAAGTGATATTATGAATGACCTTTTAAGCCAGTGAACTACATTGTAAAGCAACTGTGTTGGTCTTTTTCACCAACACTGGGTTGACTCTATTGCCTAACAAGTACAGATCCTGAAATTAAACTGTTCAGGGCAGTCTCCAGGGGGATACCAAAAGTAGTATTATATATAAGTAACATGATATGGTGGTACAATGACTCAGGCTTCTAAATCACACGGACCTAAGACAGATTCCTACCATTGCACAGTAACTAGCTGCTTTTCTCTGGGTGATTTATTTAACTACGAGGAGCCTTAGTTCCCTTGATTACAAAATGAGCATATAGGTCTCAAGTCCCTTATTTTCAGATTTTAGAAAGGTGGTATGTTGCATACACACTACCCAGTAACTCCGGCAGGATCTGAAAGAGCGCCCTAAAAGTAATACTAACATTTTTGCAGTGAAATATATGAATAGTCAAATTAAATGGGACTATGAGATGGACAACTTCCTCTCAGCTCAGGTCTGGGCTTGTCACCAAACCAAGTATGAGAACGCTTTTGACTTTTGGAGCTTTCTCGGCTTTAGGCAAAAGATTATTATCTCATTTGACTAGTGGTTTCATTAAAGAAGATAAAAAATGCATAAAGAATAATGTTGTTTCTATTATTCTTCTTAAAAAGTCCAATCACAAAGCGCAGACTTCAAATCCTCATGGCATAGCCAGACACCATCTTTGTTTTTTCAAGAGGAGAAGCAGGACATGATTTTCTTAGTCAAAACTACCCTTGGGTATGCAATTCTACTGTGGATATTGGATAAACCAAGCACCCTGTGACTGTGGGCATGATGACATGGAGACAAGGATTATAGGACGATGTCACATGGAGAGGTGTGTTTTTATCTTTTGTATCATACAGTTGATCTTCTCGTTGTCTTTCTTTTTAGGACTTAGTGTTTCTAGTTTTCTCTCTTTCTACCCATCTTTTGTCATTACTTCCTCCCCCTGCACACCTGCCACCCCAGATGGTAGGCTTGGAGGGACAGGGGTAAGGATGGGACAGGACAAGACCACTGAGGGCCCCTGATTCTGTGTGATGTGATGGGTTGCAGCAGATCTGAGGCTGCTGGTATAAACAGGCAGATTCTCTGGGGGTGGCTTTCCCTACCTCAGATTTAGATTAATATATATATATAATTCCTTCAAGATTGAGGTCAGAACCAAGACTTCATTTAGAACAGCACTGGTCTCCTTAAATAATAAGGAGCCAGGAATTGCATTACATGGGATCCTGCAGTCATGCCCTTTAGCAGAGTCACCTTCAGGGTAAACAGGACATTATCACTGGCTGTTCTAATGTGTTTAACAGGGCAGCTCTCGGAAAACTATAAAATGTTAATATAATGGCTCGAGTACTGAGAAGAGGTAACTCTCACTTAGTTTTAAAACAAATATTAGTGACAAACCAGGTTAGAATTAGATATGGGTCAAGGACTAAGTAACGACTAAAAGCAGGATTTAAAATTAAGGCTGTCTATTCAATAAATACCTATTATACCTTTTTATTTCTGAGGTAGGCTTTCTTGGCTGAAACCCGTCCACGTCTTGCTTCTAGCTGGCGTGCTTTCTGCTGAAGTTTCTGTAGCTCTTCTCTCTGTAAGTACACAGATGCTGCCATCTCTTCCTTCTCCAGCATGGCCTCCATGCTTTCGTAAGTGTCATAGTATACCACTTCATCTCTCTTTTCTAGAACAAAACAGCAACAAGGGGTAGTGGTTAAGAGCATGGGCTATGGAGCCAGACAGAACATGGTTCTAATCCACTTACTGGTTCTGTAACCTCAGGCAACACCCCCCCCCCGTCCTTATTTTTTCATTAGGACTCAGTATGATCCTATATGTCTTTAATTTTCTTTTTTTTTCTTTCAGTAAGCTCTATACCCAAGCATGGGGCTTGTATTCATGACCTCTTGAGCTTCTTTGTAAAATAGTGATTATTGGGAAATACACCTTCTAGGGTGAGTGTGTATAGGAAGTGCTTAGCAGTGTCTGGCATGCAGTTAAGTGCTCAATAAATGTTAAGTATCATCCCCAAAACTCAAAAATTTTCTGGCTGAAACAACCTAACAAAAGTAAGCATTTTACATAAGTAATACATAGTTGCATTGCTGAGTCTACCTAATGACTTCAGTTTAGGAGCTCCTCTAAAAGGTTTTATGTTAAGACTTTTTTAGTCTCAAAAGTTTCAAGAAACATAGCTGACAAATACATATATTTTCTCTATGTTTTCAATTTTTTCTGGCTTTCGTGGTTGAATGCACACCGTACCCGATATAAGTCTTTTGATGCTTTCCAGTTGGGCTGTCAATAATAACTCTTCACACTTCAGGATTTCTAACTGTACCTCATACAACTGAAGTTGCAGATCATAATAATCAGCTTCTAATTGATCCAATCGGGCTATGGCTTCTGTACCACCCTGCAAACTCTGCATCTGTGTGAAAATAAAATAAAATAAAAATAAAATAAAAATATTTCTAGCTGGTGGGGACAAGAAAAAAAAAAATCAAGTTAGGATTAGAAATGAATACTAATCATACAGCATAAATCCATGAATCAACTGTTCCAAGAAAAAAACTTAGAGGAAAGAAGTAAAGATGTTTTAAAAGAAAAATAGTAATAATTGAGACATAATACAATTTTGGAAATAACTAGGCAAACATGGTAAATTAACTTATATTACAGATCATCTTTAGAATCCATTATTCTAATTATTATGATATAAATATTAAAAGTATCCTTTCTTCTCAAAAGTAGATGTGCTAAGTTATTCAGTTTTCTTTTCCATATATGAAAGAGATTTATATATGGATGAGTAAGATTAAGCCATACTGGGATAGTTACAACCAAGGGATAAAAGTCTGGTTTGCCTACACATCCAGAGATGTGTTGTGCTCTATGGTCACAGCCTGGCTAGGTTCTGGAATCTGGTGAGTGGGGAGCAAGGAGAGTGGGTGTGAGGAGAACATGACAAAACAGATTTTCTAGAAATCCCTGCAGTCTACTGATAATGATAACTATTAGTATCTTTAAGTAATGCACTCAGGATCCTATATCCACCCTAATGTGGGACTCAAGATTTCCAAGCATGTCTCATGAAGTGGTAGTTGGTCAGGCATGAGGTTTGCTTGGTTGCTCAATCGGGTTTTGGTCCTGAAAAGACAGGGAGAAGAGATTTTGCCAGGCATTAGCAGGAAATTACTATCAGCAAAGTATGCTTCAGGTATTAGTCCCCAACCCCATTATTTCCATGAATTCCTACTTGGCTCTATGGAGAAAGGTGGCGGTAAGAAGGAGCTGACAGAATGGCCAGCAGTCTGTGAAGTACAAGCATGTGAGAGAGTAAAGCATCCTCCCAGAACATTTCTTCTAAGAATATAGTGCTACCACTCTGGCAGTTTAAAGATTCATGCTTAGAAACTCCAGGGGCCCCCTGGCCCAGGTACCAGTGTGCCCTGGGGGAACTAGCAACATTGGTGAGGAGGCCCTGGCCTCAACTGGCACCCCAGTAAGTGACTACCACAAGGGTGGAGGAGGAACAGAGGAAAAAGGGAAATGTTTTGGGAGCTCATGGGAGGGGTCATCTGGGGATCCCAGAATACTAAGGAGATAGTTGGCTGGTACTCTTGGGACAGCTGTGACAGCAAAGACAGTTCTTATGGCTGCAAAATAATCCTGTCTGTCTAGTGAGGTTGGCGAAACATGCTAGCACATAGAGTATGTTTTAAACAAGAGTCCAGCCTTTCCTTTACATTCTACTCAACACAGTCTTACCTAAAGACTAGAATATATATATATATATATATTTTTAGCACATAATTTCAAGTTCCTTTTAAACTGCAAAGCAACATGGGGCGCCTGGGTGGCTCAGTAGGTTAAACATCTGCCTTCAGCTCAAGTCATGATCTTGGGTCCTGAGACTGAGCCCTGAATGAGGCTCCCCGCTCAGCAGGAGTCTGCTTCTCCCTCTCCCTCTGCTCCTCCCCCCAGTCATGCGTGCACACGGCGCTCTAATAAATAAATAAAATCTTAACAACAACAAAAAAGACCTGCAAAGCAATAGTTGGGCTGTGATCTAAATGTCCAATGGTACACATTTAAAAATAATCAGGTTAATTAAATACAATGTTATTTAATAAATGTTATAAAAATATTATATTTAATGAATTAGAAGCCAGAGATTCTGCTGCATTAGGAAGTATTTTATGACTGACCGACAGTAAGTATAGAACCACAAAAGGGTTTCATTATAGTGGCTTGTAGAGAATGTTGACAAAATGAAATCCTGCTGTTTTTGAAAATAGGAATCTAAGTTGTGATTCTTTCCTCAGACTCCCAGTCTCACTTTAAATTACTAACAACCCTTTGCATACTGTCTTGGGTCTCTTATCCAGCTTTGGAGACTACAGCTCCAGAATCCATAATCCTGTTATCCACACCACACTTTCTGTGCGCACCGCATACAAACACGTGAAATATGTAATTTTAGAAGCTTTATTTTCCAGGGAATTATAATCAGTTAAGATAAAACCTTAACATGCATTGGTCTAAAAACCTTCTTGTAAGATCAGTTCCAGTGACAATATCCGGGTAGAGATCCAGGCTGTTAGTTCCACCTTCACTATCTTTAGTTCTCTCCAGCTGGAAAGAACCATTTATGTGCCATGTTCGTAACACTGTGCTAAAGCTTCCCCTAGCACTAAGTTTGACTCTCTTGTCTAATACTTAGGCTAAGGAAAAAAGTTGAGAGCCCCCTGCTGACGTACCTTTACACAGTCAGTCAGTATCAAGTATCAGACTGAGAAAGGACGGGGTGTTTCCTTACAAGAAGTGACCTCACCCCCACCTTTCTGGTTTACTGAGTTCTATTCAAAGCAAGGGACTCCAGAGGTGGATCTGCCATGGCGAGGTTCAAAAAGGACAAAACCTCATCAGAGGCAGAAATGCAGACTAAGGATCTGTTGAATCCCAACCTCTGAGAAAACAAACAATAGGGCAGCGGTGGGCATCAGGGTAAGTAAAAGGGTTGTAAGGACTCAGGAGAGAGGACTTTTATGGGATAACCTAAGGAGAAAGGGATTAAGAGACAAATCAGGGAAATCTGGAAGGACAAAACTGTCTTCTGAGGTTATTTAAACTTTAACAGTGAGGCAAAATCCCCAGTGAAAGACATGCAGAGATATGGGAAGGCTATGCTGTACCAAATCTCTTCCCTATATTAGCTATAATTTCCAGACTGATTTTTTCCTGGCACCTACTTCAGCTGACAGCCACAGAACTAAGGGAATGGGAATCCAGAGTGAAAGGACTACTATTTCTGGACAATGGAGCAGTGCAGAGAAAGTAGGTGCCATAGTTGGGGCACCTTTTTTATGCCCGAGGTCACTGCTTCCCTGGTCAAGAAGGAAGCCTAGAAAGTAGGTTAAGTGCTCAAAGGAGACAACAGAATGCCAATAAAAACTCTGCTACCCTGAAATTTTACTTAGCTCAACTTTTACCTTCTGAAAAAACAAACAAAAAAATATATATATCTAGTTATTATTTGCGAGAAAGCATGCATGCACGCAAGAGAGGGTGAGAGCACATGAGCCAGGGGAGGGGCAGAGGAGGAGAGCAAGAGAGAGAATCCCAGGCAGACTCCCCACTGAGTGCGAGCCTGACAAGAGCTTGGTCCCACAAACCCAAGATCACGACCCAAGTCAAAACCAAAAGTTGGGCACTCAACTGACTGAGTCACCCAGGCGCCCCCTGAATAAACAAACTTTTGCTATCAGGATATCAAGACCCCAAAACAAACTGCCTTCCCACTGTGACCCAGCGATAATTCCAGCAACGTTGGAGCCTGACCCAATTCTCCCAATTCCTACAAGAATGGCCTTTCCACTAGACAGAAGAAGGGAGGAGCATTCTATTAAGTATAAAAAAGGAAATAAAGCAAAATGATTTTTACAGTAAATCTAGCAGGAAAATTAAGTATGAATCAATATCCATACATCCACATAAGTACATCATACACTACTGACCCCACTGATCATTCCCACCAGGCACATTAACAATAATGGTTTTCTTGTGTACCTATTTTGACTATAGAAAATCATGAAACCAGACATAAAGCAATTTATACAAACTAATGTCCCTGTCCTGCCTTTCACCCTACTGTGCTAGGTAAAAACCTCATGACATGTGAGGGGCTATGAAAAATAAAGCTTTCAGTGTATCTGTGGGTGGAGTCATTCATTCAAAAAATACTCACTGGGCACCTGGTGCTGTTTGAGTTACACAGAGTATGGCAGTTAGCAATAAATGAAGTGAGGGGTCAAAGAGTCATCATGAAAACCATGCATAGAACAAGAGAAATAGCATTAAAGGAAAGCTCAGCAAGCTCTCAATCAAGACTAGCCCTTTTATTACGTGGAAAAGATAGTACATGAGAAATGGTACCAGATAAACCTGAGTATAGAGTTTCCACCAATAGCAGCTACACAAATATGGAGAATACATATAAACAGAAGGAATTATCTGAAATTCCACATTTTAGAAATCTTAAAAAACTGAAAACAGCCTTAATTTCTTTGATGTCAAAACCTAATCTTACAATCCATTTGTAGGAAGATAGGATCTGAACTGATGTGAAGCCCTATTTATTCCATTTAATATGTTTCAGTATTGGAAAAGTAACACTTGTCTAGAAATTACATACCCTAAATTATCTAAAATATGAAAAACTTACAATTCTAAAACAGATCTGGGGGTGCCTAGGTGGTTCAGTTGGTTAAGCATCTGCCTTTGGCTAGGGTCATGATCCCAGGGTCCTGCCAGCATGATCAGATCATGATCCTATGGTCCTGCTGAGCGGGGAGCCTACTTCTCCCTGCCCCCACCCCCACTCATGCTCTCTCAAATAAATAAAATCTTAAAAATAAATAAATAAAATAGATCTGGCCTCAAGGGTTTCAGATAATGGCTTATAGACTTGGAATATAAAGGGTTATGTTCGAAAATTAAATGAGACAATATATAAAGCACTAAGTATAGGGTCTAAAACATTTAAAACTTTCCTATTTATTTTTTTGTAACCAATATCAAAGTATATTTAGATGGCTAAAACAGAATTTGATAAGTAATATAAAAACTTTTGAGGCGCCTAGGTGGCTCAGTTGTTAAGCGTCTGCCTTCGGCTCAGGTCATGGTCCCAGGGTCCTGGGATCAAGCCCCGCATCGGGCTCCCTGCTCAGCGGGAAGCCTGCGTCTCCCTCTCCCACTCCCCCTGCTTGTGTTCCCTCTCTCACTATGTGTCTCTCTGTCAAATGAATAAATAAAATCTTTAAAAAAAAAAACAAAAAACACAAAAAACTAAGAATGGAACCTAGCTTTTTGTACTTAGGAGACTTTGAAATTTCTGGCATGCAGATATGGAACAGACTCTATTTATTAATAAATTTAAAATAAAAAAGCAGCCTCTCTGCCTATACAAGCACCCCAGCTGCCCTGCCTCTGTTCAGACCCTGTCCACCACATCAAAGCTCCTCACTGTTGAAACTTTTTGGCAAGGCCCATTTGAAATGCAACTGTCTTATGCATGGGAATTAATTTTTCCTATCTTTGTATTCCCTTCCTTGATACTTGCATAATAATGTCTAGTATTTATTGCGTTCTTACTTGACATGCAAGGCATTATGCTAAATGCTTTATAGGCATTAACCAATGGAAACGTACCTTTCCAAAAAGATCTATACTAATCATATTTTATAGAGAGGTTAACTAATTTACCCAAGGTTATGTAAGTTAGAGTTTGCAGAATCAGGATCTCTTCTGTCTAATATAGTAGCCACAAGTTGCATATGGCTATTTAAATATAGATTAAATTAAAATTCTGTTCCTCTGTCACATAAATCACATTTTAAGAGCTCAACAGATATCTGGCTAATAGGTATGCTACAAGAAAGTGCAAATATAAAAATTTCCATTGTTGTAGGAAGTTCTATTGAATAGCACCGTCTAGATACTATAAATGTTCAATATATACTTGATGACTTATGTAAAACTGACATGGGGTAATATAACCTTAATCATATTTTAGCTATATGCTTTTAGGAGAAAGACAAAAGGGACACCTGGGTGGCTCAGTCGGTTAAGTGTCTGCCTTCGGCTCAGATCATAATCCCAGGGTCCTGGGATCGAGCGCCACACGGGCTCCTTGCTCAGCTGGAAGCCTGCTTCTCCTTCTGCCTCTGCCTGCCACCCCCACTGCTTGTGCTCTCTCTCTCTGACAAATAATAAATAAATCTTAGGGGGAAAAAAGGAGAAAGACAAAAGTATGGATTATAAGGAAGTACCCTTAGGATTGTTACATATTCAGCTCATATATGTATGTCCATAAAGATGACCTCAAGGAATCATTTTTTAAAGGGGGGGTGGAGTGCCTGGGTGGATCAATCAGTTAAATGTCTGACTCTTGATCTCAGTTCAGGTCTTAATCTCAGGGTCGTGAGTTCAAGCCCCAAGTTGGGCTCCATACTAGGTGTGGAGACTACTTAAAAGAAAAAAAAAAGGATGGGTAATGGTTAAAATTCTCTGCCAAGACAAGAAAGCACATTGATATATTTTTAGAAGCTTCAGAAGGACAGAAGGACTGTCATCCAACAGAGTTTCCTGGTTAATTCCCAGTTAGCCAGAGAACATGGTTAATCAGAAGATAACAGCAAACATTAAATGAGATGTGATTGTATTTTCTGATTTGTTTCATGCTAGCAACTTAACAAAATCCCCTAATTCAATTAATAATCCTTACTTTAATAACACTTCTAACATATATGCTACTTCTAACCATGTGTGATTTTATATATTCTCATCTTGTTCAATGTTTTAAAATATATCTGATATAACCTGTATATAATACAGATTTGAAACTCAAACTGTACTCACATAGCCAGATTGTGCTATTACTTTTGTGTATGGATTGGAGGGGAGGGAGTATACTATTCAAAGACTGGAGTGAAGTAGCTGCAACTAATTAAACTTACCCTTGGTTCTTTCAAAGGTATTGAGCCAAGGGGCGCCTGGGTGGCTCAGTTGGTTAAGCAACTGCCTTCGGCTCAGGTCATGATCCTGGAGTCCCAGGATCGAGTCCCGCATTGGGCTCCCTGCTCAGCAGGGAGTCTGCTTCTCCCTCTCCCGCTCCCCCCTCTTGTGCTCTGTCTCTAAAATAAATAAATAAAATCTTTAACAACAACAAAAAAAGGTATTGAGCCAAAAAGACACTGATATATTCAGGAGTTTTTGATGGGGAAATTCCAACACCAGTGGCAGTCTGGGATCAGAGGTTCAGGTATAGATGATTTGGGAACCTACAAAATTTGTGTGCAGAGCTGTGTGTACATGCATATTTCTCTTAGTATAGGGCTCCTACTTTTCAAATTCTTTTTTTAAAGATATTATTTATTTATTTGACAGAGAGAGACACAGAGAGAGAGGGAACAAAGCAGGGGGAGTTGGGAGAGGGAGAAGCGGGCTTCCCACTGAGCAGGGAGCTCGATGCGGGGCTCGATCCCAGGACCTCGGGATCACGACCTGAGCCGAAGGCAGATGCTTAACGACTGAGCCACCCAGGCACCCCTACTTTTCAAATTCTTTTTTTTTTTTTTTTTTAAAGATTTTTTTTTTATTTTATTTTATTGAGAGAGACAGAGAGAGAGCATGAGAGAGAGGAGGGCCAGAGAGAGAAGCAGACTCCCTGCCGAGCAGGGAGCCCGATGCGGGACTCGATCCAGGGACTCCAGGACCATGACCTGAGCCGAAGGCAGTCGCCCAACCAACTGAGCCACCCAGGCGCCCCACTTTTCAAATTCTTAATGGGGCAGGAGTCTGTGACCTAAAAAGGGTAAAAGAAGGACTACAATCAAGACCCAAAAACATTTAAAAAGAAGACAGATTAAAAGGAATGGTACATACTCTTAAAGAATATTTAAAGAAGAATTTATTTTTTAAGATTTATTTATTTGAGAAAGTGCACCCGTGTGTGTGTGTGTGTAGTGGGGAGGGGCAGAGGGAAAGGGAGAAAGAATCTTAAGCAGACCCTGCACTGAGTGTGGAGCCCCATGCAGGGCTCAATCTCACGACCCTGAAATCATGATCTGAGTTGAAACCAAGAGTCAGACACTTAACCAACTGTGCCACCCAGGTGGCCCATAGAAGTTAAAGAATTTAAAAAGCAAAGAGAATTTTGCTTATGTAGGTAGAATTTGTCAGAGTTACCTTCAAAGTTGTGTTTCAAGTTCAGCACTATACTCATGGCAAATATTACTAAATATTTTTAAATTTTTAAAGTATTTTATATTGTCACACCAGAAAAAAGTTTTTTTTTTAAAAAACCCAAGACACAACATACTGACATTTTTTAAAGAACAAAAGTTTCCCCATAATTTAAATCACAGAGTAAAGTACTGTATTATAAAGCCTTCACTGGGAAATCGTTTGTTTGGGATGGGCTTAATAATGCATTTTTGCTCTGCTTCTCATGAGTAATGTCGTCACCTTAAATTAATGCTAATAAAACTGGTGCAGTACCTCACAATACGTACATTATATACACTCAAGCATAAACCTGGTAAGAATGACTGACAGGTTTACCAAACCCTTTGAAGAATTCAAGCACAATCCAGAACATTAAGAAGCAGACTATTAAGGTAATGGGGTGGCCCCAGGGAAAATGACCCCACAGATAAAAATCCCAGACTCTTGGGGCCCATTTTAGCCCAGCCCTTCTTCTACCACCCTAGACCAATTCCAGTAAGAACAATGTTCTTACAATAGCTAATAACCAGAAATCTTACCCTCAAGCAGTTCTTTTAGGTACTCTGTAACTCAGTGTCAGCTGGCTAGAACAACAAAGCTAGTACATGTGAGGAAGACAAAGAATGGTTCTCTACTTCACAGGCAAAAAAAATGCTAGGATTTAAAAACAAAAACCTAACAAAAATGCTATGATTTTAAGTTTTAAAAGTTCTGGAACTTAAAAATCAGACAGCTAGTCACATAAGGGAGAAAGCTAATCAGGAAAAGGAGACTGCAGTAGAAATGCTACAGGGGAACACAAGTGGGACTGAAATCCTTGCAAAGAGATGCTGAATATAGTGTGAAAAAGTTCTAGGACAAGACAAGTTACAATTTTACCAACACTAGTAGCAAACAAAACCTAAGGGTAAAAATCACAATTTAAAATTATTAACAAAAGACTTCTTCCTAGATCAAAGCCATAACAATGTTATCTCATACTATTTTTTAAATAAGAGTTAAGCATATGCACTTTTAAAATGTCAGTAAGGACTAAGTCTACCTTCTAAGCCAAAAAAAATTTCATACAGTAAAAAAGTGGAGGCAATTTGTTTTCCCGTAGAAACTAAAATACAGTACTCTCAGATATAGCCAGTGTTCTAAAAACCAATATGGTCAATCCATAGAATGGGAGCAAATATTTTCAAATCATGTATTCCATATAAGAGCTGTATCTAGTATAAGTGGCCAATAAGCACACAGAAAGATACTCAATACCATGATGAAAATGTAAATCAGATAACCACTTCACACTCAACCAGCATGCTATAATGTAAAAGAGACAAATTTTAAGTATTAAGGATGAGATGAAAGATGTGGAGAAATTCTAACTGTTGTACACGGCTGGTGGGAATGTAAATGTAAATGTACAGCTGCTTAGGAAAACAGCCTGGCAGTTCCTCAAAAAGTTAACAGCAGTTTGACTCCTAAGTATATACCAAGATAAATGAAAATCCTGAGCATGAAAGTTTACAGCAGCATTGTTCATAATACTCCCAAAGTAGAAAGAGCCCAAATGTTCATCAACTGATGAATGCACAAAATGTGGTATTAATCACAGTATCATTCTACAAAAAAACTAACTTAAACACTCATGCATCTACAGCATGAACTGTGAAAACATTATGTTAAGTATAAATGTTTAAAAAAAAAACCCACGTTTTATGATTCCATTTATATGAAATATCCAGGATAGCAAATTTATAGAAAGATTAATGGTCAGCTAGGAAAGTTTAGAGAGGAGATGGGGAATCACTGCTAACGGGGTCAGGTTTATTTCCAGGGTGATGAAAATGTTCTAAAGTTGATTGTGGTGATGTGCGTAATTCTGTCAGTATACTAAACAGCACTGAATCTATATACTTTAAATGAGTGAACGGTATGGTATCTTAATTGAAGTATAGTTTAGTGAAATTTTTTAATTGTATAGTGAATTTTTTTTAATTGAAGTATAGTTAAGAACGTTATGTTAGTTTCAGGTGTACACAAATTATGTCTTAATGTGGTTTTAAAAAACCACTGTGGGCTACAAAGTACAACATGGGATACGTTCCAAGATCCCCAGTGGATGCCTGAAACTACAGATAGTACTGAAACCTATATATACATACATACCTATGATGAAGTACTTGACAAATTAGGCATAGTAAGAGGTTAAGAGCAATAAAACAATTATAATATATTGTAATAAAAGTTACGTGAATGTGGTCTCACTCTTCACCCATTCACCTGTGAGGTGAATGACGTACGCACTGTGATGCAGCATTAGCTAGTACTGAGCTTCTGGCAATATATCAGGAGGAGGATCATTTGCTTCAGGACGAAGGCTGACTGTGGAAAGCAAAACTGTGGATAAAGGGGAACTGTACAACAAATCTAATCAGACAAATAATTTTATTCTAATCCTTCTGAGGTATAATTGCTTTTTAAAAATAACTAACACAAATTCAGTTGCCTCACCCAGTTCATTCTCCTCTGCCCAATAAAACGCCACACTTCTTGCCTCCTTTAACCAGCCCTTACAAGATGACTTCAGTACTACTTGAACAAAGGCACAGCCTGAGTATACTCAGGAGCCTGGGTGTGTGCAGTCTGGATCTGACCATCACCAACCTACCTTTACTCACTTCTTAACTACCCAAGAATGCTGTGCAAACCTGAGTAGTTTTTAAAGGAGCAATTTCAGATCCAAAACATAAACGTAGATTTAACTTTTCCCAATTCCCTATTGCCTTCAACTTAAACCTCTTTTGTTATTGAGTGAAGGGTCTACATTCCTGGTATTTACACTCATTTTTGAGAAATGCCTTGCTTTCCACTATCAACAATGAAACACAGTTAGAAAAGCATGTGAGGAAAATGGCTCAAGATTGAAGAATGACTTTCCAGTCAATTCTCTATGAACTGGTCAGAGTCATTATTTCATAAAAATAAATTTGATTGTGTTACGCCTTGATGAAAACTTTAGAGTGGCTCCATACTGCTTTTAGGGCAAAATTCAAACTCCTTGGTAGGATGCAGAAGGCCAGCCCCAAATTTTGCTTACTTTTTCAACCTCATCTCTCATGACTCTTGGTCCAGAAAACTAGGCTGACTCTTCCTCCCTGCCCCTGGGGCTCCTGGAACATATAGTTCTCTTTACCTAGGACAAAGCTGAGTACTCCTGCAATGGTCCACCTTGTATATAATGATAGCTGCTTATCTAGGGAGACAAGGGGTATTAATCATGTCTTTCTTTATCTCAATCACCCATTAAAACTGTTGGCAAAAACAAACAAACAAACAAACAAAAAACAACCCACTTAATAAATGTTTGTTGAATAAATAACTGAGGAGGGACATGTGAATTGGGGAGGATTCCAAAAGGCAGAAAAAGCCGACAAATGAAAGGAAAGAGTTAAAGTTTTGAGCCTGGAGTATCTTGAAGAACTGAGGCTTTAACAGAAAGGAAGATTTAAGAAGATCTAGTAAGAGGAAATGAAGTAGTTTGGTTTTGGAAATATTTCATGCAGGGCGCCTGGGTGGCTCAGTTGGTTAAGCGACTGCCTTCGGCTCAGGTCATGATCCCAGGGTCCTGGGATTGAGCCCCACCATCGGGCTCCCTGCTGGGCAGGGGGCCTGCTTCTCCCTCTCCCTTCTGCCGCTCTTACTGCTTGTGCTCTCCTGCTCTCTCTCTGTCAAATAAATAAAATCTTTTAAAAAAAAAGAAAGAAAAGAAAAAGAAAAAAGAAATATTTCGTGCATACTGTGTCAGCCCAAAAAAGTGACTTTATTTTTTCAAAAATGCCTTAATAAAATAATGATACAATAAATTATTAATTACCTCAAATGAAAACAAGGGGAAACAATCCAAAATTTATATAATGATTCAAATATTTTTCATCTCTGAAATATTTTTTTTTTTTTTTAAGATTTTATTTATTTATTTGTGTGAGAGAGAATGAGAGAGAGCACATGAGAGAGGGGTGGGTCAGAGGGAGAAGCAGGCTCCCTGCCGAGCAGGGAGCCCGATGTGGGACTCGATCCAGGGACTCCGGGATCATGACCTGAGCCGAAGGCAGTCGCTTAACCAACTGAGCCACCCAGGCGCCCTCATCTCTGAAATATTTTTTAACTCTTGGCACAAAAGGCACAAACTGAATAATTGTGCCTAAACCATAAAGTCCTACTATATGCAATCTAGAACACCCTTTTAGGTTCATCCCTAACACCAGCTTTAATCTTCATTCACTTTTAAAACTAGAGTTGAGACCCCTGAACAACATGAAGATTTGCTGCTTCTAATACTTAGGAAAACTATCAGCAAAAGACCAATGTAGATATTTGAGTACCCTTTCATGAAAAGCAATCTGTTCTGGCCCAATTTAATAATAAAACATAAAATGTTTTATAGCATTTAAAAAATAATGGCCTGGAGGAAACGAAAAATAGTATACATCTAATGGTTTCACTATTTTCACCAAGACATGGGCATCAATGGTATATTCCGTGTTGCACTGGGCAGTATGAGTATGAATACTAAAACCATTGAAGAACAGGATGACCATGAAACAAAGTGGTTAGGTTTTTCCTTTTTTAAGATTTTTTTTTTTTTTAAAGATTTTATTTATTTATTTGACAGAGAGAGACACAGTGTGAGAGGGAACACAAGCAGGGGGAGTGGGAGAGGGAGAAGCAGGCCTCCTGCGGAGCAGGGAGCCCGATGTGGGGCTTGATCCCAGGACCCTGGGATCATGACCTGAGCCCAAGGCAGACGCTTAACGACTGAGCCACCCAAGCACCCCCTTTTTTTTAAGATTTTATTTATGACAGAGAGAGAGAGCATGCACACATGAGTGGGGGAGAATCCCATGCAGACTCCATACTGAGCTCAACGTGGTGCTCAATCCCATGACCACGAGACAACCAGCCAAAATCAAGAGCTGGACGCTCAACTGACTGAGCTATCCAGACACCCGAAACATGGTTAATTTTTAAAAGATCACTTTAGATATATTTTACATAAGTTTATCAGCAACCTCTTCAAGGATTTCTAAAACTATTCTTTTTTGGAGGGGTATTCATGAAGAGGTTTAAGAAAACTGGACCTCTGCTAAGGATCTCTCCTGTTTTATGTTCCAGTAGGAATAAAAAGGGAAGCTCCAAAAGGTAATGGTTTGAGTATAACATAATCAATTCTAACAAAATTCTACGGCCTTAAGATTTTTCTATATTTCTCTGGGCACTGAAACTTTCTTAATAAAGCTATGAACCTTATAGTACAAAAAAAGTTTAAAGACAACAAGGAAATTCTAATGTCAACCTCCTTTTTAAGAGTGCACTACTGCCTACAGCCACCCTGTGATGCTGCGAGAGTACCTCGAACGTCTCCCTCCCCTCTCTCTCCCCCTCCTCTGTCTCTCCCTCCCCTCTCTCTACCTCGTCTCTTACCGGCAACTCCAAGGACAGGCTCCATCATGACTGTTATCATCTCACGGAAACAATGCAAAATTAACAACAGCCTGCAGTGTCAGAAAAATGCCAGTCTTGTACAAAGATAAAAAACAAATCACACATCATCTTTTTAAATTTTATATATATTTTTGATGGTTTTTGTTACCTCTTCTTTCAGTGCATGTTTCCTCTGTTCCAAACAGATCTCTTTCGCTCTCATCATCTGCAGAGTCTCCTTAGAAACTGCATACTGGAGTTTTTCCATACGTTCTGCAGCTGCTGCCCACGATGCTTTACCAAATTTCTTCTGATCTGCTCTCATTCGATCATACACAGCTATTAATTATAATTTTGTAGAGACATTAAGACACAAGACAACTTGATACTAAAGAATTTCAAAGTTTTAGATCTCGCTGACCACATACATAATGATAAACAAATAAATCCTACTCCCTTAAGTTACCTCTTAGCAGCTCGAAAATATAACTCAACATATCTTAGCTTCTATTATCTTCAATAAGAATCCTAAATAATCATCAGAAATAACTTTGTGAAGATAAAAACTGAGTTGTCAGATTTTAAAACTTTTATTTTTTTAAAAAAGATTTTACTTATTTATTTGACAGACAGCACAAGCAGGGGGAGCGGCAGGCAGAGGGAGAGGGAGCAGATTCCCCGCTGTGCAAGGAGCCCAATGTGGGGCTCGATCCCAGGACCCTGAGATCATGATCTGAGCCAAAGGCAGACACTTAACCAACTGAGCCACCCAGGCATCCCTCAAAGGTTTTATACATACTTTATAAAGGGTTACACTTTTTCTTGGGTACATTAATTGAAATGAGAGTCCTAACTATTCAAGATTCTTTGAAATTATTTATTTAAATCCATGTGTTAATCTTATCATTCTGAGTTCCTCCAAAAATACTATAATGATCTGATGAAGGGAAAAAAATCCTAGATGTTAGCATGGAGCTTATTCTGAGGTTAGAGTTGGAGCACTACAACCAAGTCCCAGGGAAAACACCCAACTCCCTCTCCCACATGCCCCAAAAAGGGAAAGAAAAAAGTAACTTTTTATTTGCCACAACAGAGCCCTATTTCAAGAGATACTTCTTGACAATCAAACAGCTAGTATCTTTTCCAGTTAAAGAAGCTTATCACTGAGATCCTGGGTCCTATACAATTAAACCAACCATCATTATGCCCAAGCACTTTAACAGGTCAGACACACACATCACAAAAAAGATAGCTATCTGTTTAGCACTGAACTAGTCCGGCTCTTTAAGTCACTTACACGTTCACTAGTAGTATCTTCTATATGTAAATGGTAATTCTGTACTACTATTATGTCCTAACCATCTTTTGCAATGAAGTATATCTCAGTAAATCTTTGTCTCTGAGTTTTATGAAATCTTAAATTTTTTTTTTTTTTAAGATTTTATTTATTTATTTTGAGAGCGAGAGAATGAGAGAGAACACATGAGAGGGGATAGGGTCAGAGGGCAAAGCAGACTCCCTGCCGAGCAGGGAGCCCGATGCGGGACTCGATCCAGGGACTCCAGGATCATGACCTGAGCCGAAGGCAGTCGCTTAACCAACTGAGCCACCCAGGCGCCCCTTAAATTTTTTTTTTACAATAATACATGGACATACTTAAAAATTAAATCTGTACAGGCAGGCTGCTAAAGAAAAAGAGCAGTTTCTCGGGCTCAGCTCTCCTCGACCCCTTAATCTCAATGCCCAGATGCAACCAACTTTTGCTTCTGGTGGTTACTTCCATATAAAAATAGTTTTTATAAAACAGTATTCTTTATAAAAACTGACTGTTTCTCAATTTATACAGACTTTAAAAACTATCTGTTGAGTTCCTATAATAACAGATGACGCACTGTGCTGACTTAGATTCTCCTCTCAATATAGTTAAATAGGTTCTTTGGGTTTCAGTTTTTCTGTGGCCTTCAAGTGCTAACATAAAAGGTAATTTTTCAATGCATAATCTTGCTCTGAATCTCGATTTTAGGCTTTTTAACAAAATCTACTCACTGGTTAAATATCAAATGACTTTGCCATTTTAAAGTTCTATCTATCTTTTAAACTGTATATATAGTATTTCTGCAAGCATAAGATCAATATAGTAGTACAATGTAGGAAAACAAAAATCAGAGGATTTGGAGTGAAATAATAGAGTTAAATTCCCAATTCCACCTGTAACTGACATGTAACTTTTGGCAAGAAACGTCATTGTTCTGGGGCTCCATTCCCTTGCTTGTGAAAAAAGGACATAGAGTATCTAGTTCAAAAGCTTTTGTGGAAATTAAATGAGATAATGAGAGTTATTTTGTGTGTCTC
This sequence comes from Mirounga leonina, assembly GCF_011800145.1. NCBI lineage: Eukaryota > Metazoa > Chordata > Mammalia > Carnivora > Phocidae > Mirounga > Mirounga leonina. The sequence continues at coordinate 50,327,869 of NW_023270426.1, read as the reverse complement.
TTCCACTTCCCATGGCACCAACTCTCTTGCTCTCCACCTTACTGTCAGAAGTAGCTTCCTGTCCTAATTCAGTCTCATGTTGTTACCTACCACAAGAGCTAATCCATACTTTGTCTTCTAATACCTTGGCTAGAACATATTCTTACATCTCAATGTTACTCTCTTCAAGTGGAATTATTTTCCCCAACAGCTGAGAAATACGACAGTGACACAGAAAATTGTTTGTGAATGTAAAATACTTGGAATACCCTTGGGATATCTCTAAAACAGATTCTTCTCTCCCTCTGCTGGCAAGAATAAAGATTCTTGCTAAGGGACCTTTCACATTTTCAGAGTAACAAACTCTATAATAATAGTGTATGATGATCTGTATATGTAAAAAAAAATCTGAGTGCAATATAGTTCTGGTGTTCAAAAAATATCATGTTCAATCTATTTTTTAAAAAGTTTAATATGCTAACATATATACCTGTCAGAAATGAGCCTATTTAAGATGTTATTAAAGTTAAGCAATAGGGGTGGCTGGGTGGTTCAGTCAGTTAAATGTCTGCCTTCGGCTCAGGGCATGGTCCCGGGGTCCTAGGGTTGAGCCTCACATTGGGCTCCCTGCTCAGCGGGGAGCCTGCTTCTCCCTCTCTCTCTCTGCCTGCTGCTCCCCCTGTTTGTGCTCTCTCTCTGTGTCAAATAAATAAATAAAATCTGAAAAGAAAAAAAAAAAAAAGCTAAGCAATAATAGGGGCGCCTGGGTGGCATGGTCAGTTAAACGTCTGACTCCTGGTTTCAGCCCAGGTAGTGAACTCAGGGTCATGAGATCCAGCCCCACATCCAGCTCTGTGCTCAGCAGAGTCTGCTTGAGATTCTCTCTCCTTCTCTTCTGCCCTTCCTGCTCATGAGCTCACCCCGTTCCTCCCTCCCTATTCCTCTCTAAAATAAATAATCAAATATTTAAAATAAAAGCTAAGCAGTAATATATCAAAATTGTTACATCTGGCTCAGTAAATGAAAAAAAAAAATAAAATAAAAGGGCGTCTTTTACTCTTCCTCTAAAAAAAGAAATCAGAAAGTTACCTTCTGGCTGGAAACATAAAGGAGAGCTATTACTATCAGCAGCATAAAGCCACAGAGAGTTCATTCTGTTTCCCTGACATGGGAGGAAGGAAACATACTCAGAAAAGGAAAATAAAGGAAAATTGAACGGCCAAGCAAATATCTCTCTGTTTGGGTTCAAAAGCTTCCTACTAGGATAAAGTCACCAGAAGTGAGATATAAAGAAGTCTACAGTGACTCTAATGAAGAATTTGGAACCCTATAATGATGCCTGTCATATACAAAAATATTTTGCTTAAAATTGGAGAAGTATAAAATAAGAGCAATCATCAAAATTGTATAGAGCCAGAATTATGAACCATATATAAAAATATATACAAAATCACGGCAATTCTGTAATAAGCCATAAATAGAAAAAAAAAAAACTGATAGAAACACAAAGTGGTTGCATAGGCAGTAGGATTACAGATGTATGTAGGGTTTCCCCCCTCTAATATTCTAAATTTTCTATAATGATTATATATTTCTAAATTTATTTATTTGAGAAAGAGAGAACAAGGGGAGGGGCAGAAAGAGAGGGAGAGAATCTTAAACAGACTCCCACTGAACAAAGAGCCCAACATGGGGCTCGATCCCAGGAACCTGAGATCATGACCTGGGCCCAAATGAAGAGTCAGATGCTTAACTGACTGAACCACCCAGGCACCCCATAATGGTTATGTATTTTTAATCATAATGCAAACTTTTTTTAAACATTAAAGAATGTACCTAGAAAGCACAGAAAGACTCTAAACCAAATAATTTACAGGAAACTATTTCATAAAAATAGTTTACAGTAGGAAAAGACTTTTTTTTTAAAGATTTTATTTATTTATTTGAGAGAAAGAGAATGAGAGAGAGAAAGCACATGGGGGGGAGGGTCAGAGGGAGAAGCAGACTCCCTGCCGAGCAGGGAGCCCAATGACGGCCTCGATCCAGGGACTCCAGGATCATGACCTGAGCAGAAGGCAGTCGCTTAACCAACTGAGCCACCCAGGCGCCCAGGAAAAGACATCTTTAAATGTTAAAAGGAACTATTACTAACATTTTAACGTACTGTTTTTTAATTTATTTTTTAAAATTGTCATAATGCTCTAAGGCAAATATGTTCAAGTAGGACTGCTAGGTCAGACGGTAAGCACATCTTTAACTTACATAAGAAATTGCATTCAGGGGCGGCTGGGTGGCTCAGTTAGTTAAGTGTCTACCTTTGGCTCGGGTCATGATCCCAGAGTCCTGGGATCAAGCCCCATGTCGAGCTCCCTGCTCAGCTCAGAAATTCGGCTTCTCTCTCTCTCTCCCTCTGCCCTCTGCATGTGCTCTCTCTCTTGCTCTATCTCCCTCAAATAAAATCTTAAAAAAAAAAATTGCATTCATTTTCACGAGATTGTACAATTTTGCATTACCACCAGCAATACAGGGAAGGTTCTAGTTACTCTACATCCTTGTTTGCCCTTAATATTGTTAGTATTTTTCTCTTTCAGCCATTCTAATAGGCGTATGTTGCTAACTCACTGTGGTTTTAATGTGCATACTAATGACCAATGGTCTTGAACATCTTTTCCAGTGCTAATTTGCAGAGTAAATGGCCATGTATTGTGAATTTATTTCTTATTCTCTATTCTATTCCATTGGTTCACATGTCTATCCCTTCCATAATACCATGCCACAGTGGCTCTATAATTTGTAAAGTCAGGTAACGTGATTCCGTTTTTCTTTTTTTCTAAACTGTTTTTTTAGGTATCTTAGTTCCTTTGCCCTTCCATGTAAAATTAGAATCAGCCTGCTTACATTTATAGGAAAAAGTCCTGCTTTTTGGTAGGCAGTGTGTTAAATCTACAGATCACTTTGGAGAGAACAGACATCATTACTATGTTGGACGTTCCAATACATGAACACAACATGTCTATCCATTTACTTAGGTTTGTGGTTTCTTCATCTTGTTAATCTAATCGTAAGCATTACAAATCCTGTACGTGTTTTGTCAGACTTATTATAAATGGAATTTTAAAAAAATTTTCTATTTCCAACTATTCATTGCTTATATAAAGAGGATTCATTTTTGGGTTGTTGACCATATTTCCTGTTATCCTGAGAAAGTCACTTGGTAGTTGGAAGTTTTTAAAAATAGATTCCATATAATTTTCAACCTAAACAGTATTATCTAAAATGGGAATTTATTTTTTCCTTTCCAACTATAAGCTTTTTCTTTCTTTTTCTTGCCTTATTACAACTAAAATTTATTTTATTATGTTGAATAAGAGGGGTTAAGAGTAAACATCCTAGACTTTTTACCCATTCTAGGGGGGGAAGCATTCAGTCTTCCACCATTAAATGTGATATTGGCTATAGAGTTCTTGCAGATGTCCTTTACCAAATTTAAAGAAGTTCTTTTCTATTCCTAGTTTCCTGAGTGTTTTCATCACACACAGCAGCACGCTGTATTTCATCAAATGCTTTTTCAGCATCTACTGATATGATTGACCATGCATTTTTTTTTTTTTTTAAGAAGACTAAAGCTTCTCAAACTCAGCACTTTAGACATTCTCAGCCAGAAAATTCTTCTTCGTAGGGTGGCTTGTCCTATGTAACATAGGATGTTTAACATAATCCATGGCCTCTACTGATACTAGTAACCCTCTCAGTAGTAGTTGGGACAAACAAAATGTCTCCAGAGACTGTTAAATGTCCTTTTGTGTGGCACAATCACCTTTAGTTAAAAACCACTGTTGTGGGGCACCTGGGTGGCTCAGTCCTTAAGCATCTGCCTTCAGCTCAGGTCATGATCCCAGGGTCCTGCGACTGAGCCCCGCATTGGGCTCCCTGCTCGGTAGGAAGCCTGCTTCTCCCTCTCCCACTCCCCCTGCTTGTGTTCCCTCTCTCGCTATCTCTCTCTAATAAATAAAATCTTTTTTTTTAAGATTTTATTTATTTATTTGAGAGAGAGAATGAGATAGAGAGCATGAGAGGGGGGAGGGTCAGATGGACAGGGAGAAGCAGACTCCCTGCTGAGCAGGGAGCCCGATGTGGGACTCGATCCCGGGACTCCAGGATCACGACCTAAGCCGAAGGCAGTCGCTTAACCAACTGAGCCACCCAGGCGCCCCTAAATAAATCAAATCTTAAAAAAAAAAAAAAAAAGAAAAAAGAACTACATTAGTTTGAGAAGAAGTAATTTTTAAAAAAGGATTATAGTACTATCTTCTAGAAGAATAACTGACTAAACACCCAAAAAAATATTGAATAATAATGAGGAGGGGTTAATTGATAAGCTAGGTAATAAATTTCATTATGAAGCTATTATCATTAATCAAAGCATAAGAAAAGACTTATCATTGGAAAAGAGAGTCCAGAAAGAAACCCAAGTATATAAAAGAATTTTACTAGGTTTTAACTATTCTGAGGAATACAGAAACTAACTTTAGAAAATATAAGTAACAATTCAAAGATTTCTTAAAAATCATTCTTAAAAGCTCATAGTTTTTACAAGTAAAATTTGTATACAATAAAAGTTAAAATTTAGGAATAGATATTTGCAACAGATGTCCAAGTGTTAATATAAATATAATAAAAATATCAACAAATATAAGGAGCTTTTATTCATCAACAGAAAAAAATCCACCATACCAAAATAGGCAAAAGGTATTATAACTGGAAAGGAAGGATATGCAAATACCAATTATTACATAAAAAACAAAAAGTACTCCATAATAAGCAAGGAAATGCAAAATTTAAAAACACGGTACTAGTTTTCACCTATCAAACTCCTATTTTTATTTTTTTAATGACGATGTCAAATGATGCTAAAGAATCAAAGGGAGCATTCTCCTTTAGCACACTGGCATTCTGAAGGAATAAACTGCTTCAGTACAACTTTTAAGGAAATGTGGATTTCCTGAAGGAATAACCTGAATGCTAAACTGTGTTAATGCCAGGTAGATAACGAAAATAATGAATAGCAGTGATTTTAAACTGCGACTGAAGGATTTCCATGGCCATCTATGGAAGGAAGTTGGAAGGAACGGACCTTCAGAGACCTTGCCCTCTGAATCTCTTCATTTGGCTTGTCTTGATTTTTATCATTTATAAATTGTAATCCCAAGTATGTACTTTCCTGAGTTCTGTGAGTCACTGTAGCAAATGATCAAACCTAAAAAGGCTGTGTGAACCCCCAAATTTATCAGTTGGTGAGAAGTGCAGAAGGCCTGGGGACCCTCTAAATTTCCAAGTAGTGTCTTCAATGTGGGCAGTCTCAATGTGAACTGTGCCTTTCAGCTGTGGGGTCTGTAACAGGTTAGTGTCAGAACTGAATTATGTTACACTAACACCCAATTACTATTTTTTAAAGGTGGAGTACGTGTAAACGCATGCCCAGAAAAGACTGAAAGGATCTACTATAATTTGCTAATAGTGATCTTTTTTAACTACTAGGACTATGAGTAGTCTTTATACATTCTTCCACAGAACTCCTGCAAACGTGAAATATTTAAACCACTCATTTTCAAAAACATCTAACAAGGATAACTTTACTAGGAAACTTACCTTTTTGTGCTTTCGCTGTTATTTCAAAGTATTTGACAGTAAGATCCTGAATCGACAGCACAGCCATGTGAGCTTTTCGCTGCCAATCAGCATCTTCTTTTTGTAGACTTTCAATTCTTCGGGGACCCAGATAATCATTCTCCATGGAAATCTTCAGAAAAAAAGAAAAATTAAAAAGCCCATTTCTTTCTTTCTTCATTCATTCCTTAAACATTTACTGAATGTTTAGTTATCAGGCAGGCATTGTGCCTTGTGCTAAAACAAAGAATACTTATTTTCTCTTGCTCTAGAGTATAAGCTATTAATTTACAAAACAAACAAATTAACAGTAACATTAAAGACATTTGACACAGAAATCTGTTCCCCATTCCTCTCTACTTTTTCACCCTTCCCCTCCTTCACGTATAAAAAAGGACATACAGCAAAATGTTAAGATGTTATTTTTGGGTGCTGAGATAACAAGAAATATATTTCCTCCTTTATGATAATTAGATTTTCAGGTTAAGAATTATTTGTGCCACTAAATACTTATTTATAACTGGACATAAATAATTGAAAACTCAGATTTTTAAGACTGGTAATTTATAAAAACCAGCCCGTCTATCTACTAAAGATCTCTGGACAAAAGTAAAAGACAAAAATTAAATATTATTTGCAAGAGTTACAAATAGAACAAAAGAGAGTTGAAAATCAAATGATGGACAGGGATGTACCAGCTGAATGCTAAAGTAAAATTCACAGAAGTGACAGTATTAATATAAAAGTATATAAAAACACTACACAGGTATGTTTAACATGGAAGAAAGGTGAAATCCAGCAAGACTAGCAATGGACCCTTTGTGCACTCTATCCTGCTTTATCATATAGTGAGAAAAGACTGCCTAAAAATTAAATGAGAAGTTAACATCTTATTAGGATGATGAAAAAAAAAAAACACAGAGAAAGGTATTAACCCATCCCTGGCATATTTCTGAAAAACTAATCAACCATCATGAGCCACCAAAAAAGCTGTAAAACAATTTCAGAACTAGAAATACAGGCTCTATTCGCTAAATGGTGCAATAAACAAATTAAAAGAACAGCCTGAACCCAAAATAAAATTTTAATCACCAGGAGCCCTTTCTCACCCCTGCGGAGGCTTTCCAGAAGGGGCTTGCGCAGGGGACTTGGCACTGAAGTGGCCGAGCTGTCGGGAGGGGCCTGAGTGGGCACTTCGAGGACCCAAGATTGTCTAAAGCCACAGGGAAAATGGTGGAAAACTCACCATCGCCATTGCCAGAAAGAACGATTTATGGCTTTGTTCTTTTCTCAAGCTCTCAATCTGGCTTCATCCTGTATCTTGTGTGGGCATTTATTCCTGAATCTTGGCTAAACTCCTTGGGATTATCCTATTGGCCTCAAAAATACTGGTCAGTTGCATTGCCCGTCTACTTCTTCATCACTATAGTAATTGGTTACGTACTCTTACTCCATTCATACAATCACAGATAACTATGCTAAAAATCAACAGCAGAAGAAATACCAAGAAGAGGCCATCCCAGCATTAAGAGATATTCCTATTAGTGAAGTAAACCAAATGTTCTCCCTGACAACTAAATAACTTTATGCCAAAAACTAAATTGTATGTAGACTAACACTGAGCATTTCCTATAATTTTTTATATAATAATTTTGACTATAATTATTTTGACTCTCTCTCGTACCCAATATTGAAATGTAAACAATTAAGTTGATTCTTTTAGATTAAGTTGTATTAGTATTATAAAAGTTCCTATTAGTTATTAAGAGAATAAATAAAATACTGCATTACCGTATTTAAAAAAAATTTAATCACCAGGAAATGTAACCTAAAGGAAGATAATATTTGGTTTTAATCTTGAAAAAACAATATATTGCTTCTTAAGCAAATGAAAAGGCTTCCAGATAGAGGGGTAAATATATGCAAGAGCATTTAGTACAGAACCGAGCACACAATGAGCAATTTATAATAAGCAGTGTTATGAATGGACCATAGCAAGGCATAAGGAGGGATCAAGAATGACTAGAGGGGAACCTGGGTGGCTCATCAGGTTAAGCATCTGACTTCAGCTCAGGTCATGATCTGAGGGTCCTGGGATAGTCTCTCACATGGGGCTCCGTGCTTAGCAGGGAATCTGCTTCTCCCTCTCCCCCTCCCCCTGCTTGTGTGTGTGTGCACTCCCTAATAAAAAAAGAATGACTAGAAAAAATCTGGGGGTGCCTGGCTGGCTCAGCTGATGGAGCATGAGACTCTTCATCTCCGGGTTGGAAGTTCAAGCCCCGTATCGGGTGTAGAGATTACTTAAAAAAATATACAAAATCTTAAAAAAAAAAAAAAAAAAAAAAAAAAATCTGTATATAGAACTGCCATCTCCTCAAAAAGTAAACAATGAAGGAATTGCTGGTTTCAAAGGGGCGAGGATCAAGGATTTCATTTTATATATGTTAAGTCTGATTTTGCAAAGTTCATGGCTAGAGATATAAATTTAGGTAGCCTTGACATACAGATGACATTTACAGTCATCAGAGTGAAAGAGGTTATCTAAGGAAGTCATGAGAAAAAGGCTCATGATTGAGCCCTAAGGAATTCTGACTGTGAAGCTGGGTCAACAGCCTACAGAAACAAAGCTAGAGGAAGTGGGGACACCAGGCAAGTGTGGAATCACATAAGGAGCAAGATTCAAAGGAAATAAAATCTGTCCAACACTGCTTGTTGGATGTAGGATGACACCTAGTACCCAAAGATCTAACAGTATTAAGATCACTGAACTTAGCAACAACTTAATTCTAGAGTATAAGCAAATTTCCTTTGCCTATTAACTCCCATGACATCTTCAGATCTCAGTTCAATTACTAGATCATGGAAGTCTTCCCAACTTCCCATTATAACCTCTTCAGTGCAACACATATAACTTTCCTTCAAAGCACTTACCAAATCATACTTTATAAGATTTCGTGACCTTTAACTATTAACTGCTTCCCCCTCTGAAAGTTCTATGAGGGCAGAGAATGCACAGGCTTTTTTTGAGTGTGTGGTTTGTTGTTTTCTTTCGGTTTTTATTTTTCTGCTTCTCACTAGCATACTGCCTGGCATGAAATAGGCAATCTAAAATATTTCCTAAAAGAGTAAGTAAATTAAAAATTCACTCTGCACCTGTTTTTAATGAGGAGAGAGATGTAGACATGTGTATAAATAAATACTCTTTTGAGAGATCTGAGTGAATAGAGGAAAAAAGGGTGGTGCTAGGAGAGGACAAGCTTAACGGTAAGCCTTTTGCTTTTTGTTTTATTTTAATGGGAGATCATGGAACAGGCTGAGAAGTGATAAGCTGTATCTAGCAAAGGGAAAACATAAAGATGCCAGGGGAAAATGGGGCTAATTATAGTAGAAAGGTCCTTAAGAACAACATGGGAAGGAACAGGATTCAGAGTACTGGTGTAGGGAATTTGCTCTTGGCAAATGTAGGGAAAGTTCTTCCGTGGGCATAAAGAAAGTCAAGTTTTGGATTTGTAGAAGCATGAGGGGAATTTCTCTTTGATGATCTCCATTTTCCCCTGTGAAAAAAGAGTCCAGATAAGAAAAGGTTGGTACAGGAGAATGGAGAAGACACAAAATAGCTGTTTTTAGATAGTAGGATGATGACAAACCATTTAGAAAAACTTTCATGAAGCAAATTTTTTTTTTTTTTTTTTTTTTATGATTTTATTTGACAGAGAGAGACACAGCCAGAGAGGGAACACAAGCAGGGGGAGCGGGAGAGGAAGAAGCAGGCTTCCCGCGGAGCAGGGAGTCCGATGCGGGGCTTGATCCCAGGACCCTGGGATCATGACCTGAGCCGAAGGCAGACGCTTAACGACTGAGCCACCCAGGCGCCCCGAAGCAAATATTTTTTTAAAAAGTAACCAGGGTTATTGTGGTCATGGTAAACAGGCACAAACTCATATACTGCTGTTAGAACCATAAATTGATGAAAACCTTTTCTGGCAATTATTTTATGATACCATATTCTTTTCTTAAATACCTATTTTCTTACCTATTTAAGAAAATACCTTCAAAGAAAAATAACCAAAGATGTTCACTATAATGTTTTTCGAAATAAAAGAAAAAGTATCTCACAAATATCTAACAATAGAGAATATTACAGATGATACACCTATAAAATACAATTCTATGCAAAAATGTTTATGAGGTTTCCAGTAAGAAAGGAAAATGATTATGTTGTAATATTAAGACAGATCAAATCACAGACATAATTTCAACTACATAATGTCCAGAAAAAAAGGAGAAAATATGTAGAATGTATTACTGAGGTCATCTTTTGTTAGATTATGGGTGACTATTTTTCTTTTCTGTTTAAAATCTGTACTTTCCAAATCTTCTTTATTGTGTATGTATTGCTTTTATAATCATGAACCAAAAAAATGCTTTATCTCTTCTTTGGTTCACAAACCGTACCAACCAGACAAGATGAAGACACATTATCCCAGAGGTTTCCTGTTTCTAGTCAAGCAAACAATGAGCTCCTGTTTCCATATAGGAGGACCAGCAAGAGGCAAAATTATGAGACTTACTTTTTTTTCCAGTGTGTGTGGGAGGGAGGGGAAGTGGAGATATGATCAGAACCTAAATGTCTTCCTTAATAGTTGGAAAACAGAATTACGTGAGCTCCATTTCTGGGACTACAAAAATAGTGCCAAGTAAGGACAATTAAGTCAGTAGGAGCAGCTTAGATTCTTGGTATCAGATTCCCTACTTACCAAGACTGGAATTAATTCTCAGAAGACAATTACTGGTATCTCCAGTCACATACTGCAGGAGTCAAACTTACATGATGCTACTGGATATGGTTGGTTTTTTTCTCCCTTTTAGACTTTACCATGGCTAATATTTGGAATCATTCAATTATATAATTTGAATAAAGAGCCCATTGTACTGGGTGCTTCAGGGGATGTAACATAAGATACACATTCTCCTCCTAAGAAACTTACAATCTAATTGGAGGGTGGGATAAGCAAAGATATCTGTGCTGCAGAAATCTGTCTTCAAATTAGGAGACCTGGCTGTGCTACGTAGTAACTATGAGAGCTCTGTTTGACACAATCACTTAACATTCGATTATTCACTCAAAATGATGATGTATTATAGCATTTTCTCAGCAACAGTACAGTACTAGGCAGTAGGCATACAAAGATACTCAGCCTAGTGGAAGACACAGACAACAAAGTAAGAATTAAAATAGAGTATGAAAATATATCAAAGATAGAGTATTCCTAAAATACTATGGGAAACACCAGCTATGGAGGTTGCAGTACCAAGTCTGGGAAGAAAATTTCTAATGGGAATGATGAGCAAGTAAATTCTGAAAGAACAAGTAGAATTTTGGGGCGCCTGGGTGGCTCAATCGGTTTAGTGTCTGCCTTTGGCTCAGGCCATGATCTCAGGCCTTGAGCTCCTTGCTCAGTGGGGAGTCTGCTTCTCCCTCTGCCACTTCCTTCCCCCCCACTCCGCCCATGCGCTCTCTAATAAATAAAACCTTTAGGAAAAAAAAAAGCAAAAAAAAAAAAAAAAAAAACAAGTAGAACTTTATCCAGGTATTAAAAATGGTGAAGGATGTCTGTGTAAAAAGAATAAATGTAGGGCGCCTGGGTGGCTCAGTTGGTTAAGCAACTGCCTTCGGCTCAGGTCATGATCCTGGAGTCCCGGGATCGAGTCCCGCATCGGGCTCCCTGCTCAGCAAGGAGCCTGCTTCTCCCTCTGACCCTCCCCCCTCTCATGTACTCTCTCTCATTCTCGCTCTCTCAGATAAATAAATAAATCTTAAAAAAAAAAAAAAAAAAAGAATAAATGTATTCTAAGGGGCGCCTGGGTGGCTCAGATCATTAAGTGTCTGCCTTCGGCTCAGGTCATGATCCCAGGGTCCTGGGATCGGGCCCCACGTCGGGCTCCTGGCTCAGCGGGGAGGCTGCTTCTCCCTCTCCCTCTGCTTCTCTCCCTGCTCATGCTCTCTCTCTCTCTATCCCAAATAAATAAATAAAATCTTTAAAAAAAAAAAAAAAAAAAGAATAAAGGTATTTTAAGACCCTTAAAGTAAATGAAATGTTTGGCAGGAAGAGAATTCATTTAGCTGTTTACATCAGGATATACTTTATTGAGGTTCAAAACTGCAGAGGGCTCTAAAGGAAGGGTATGATTTTGACAGATACATATAGTATATGGGGAAAGAGAACCACCCAAAAGGCGGGCTGGAGGCAAGAAATGACCTGAGCAAAAGGCTAGCCTAGAGGCAGTTAGGTTCAGTGTGTTAAGAGAACAGTTCAGCATGGCAGAGTTTAGGTAAAACAGATAAAGGCAATGGGAGATAAGACTAGAAAAAGAGGTGTGGTCACTATTAGGAGACCTTAAAATGTCAGACTGAAATCACACTTAGCTTGAGAGGCACCAGGAAACCTCTGTGGGATTCTTAGCAATAAGTGGCATACTTAGACTTCAGCTCAGATAGAAGGACTCAGAAGATGTGTTTGCTATCTAACAAAATCATCAAGCTTTGTGCTTTGTTGTGATTACCGCCGATTTTTAAACACTCAAGTTAAAAGGTATAAAATTAATATTCATAAGTGTGGACCAGAGATTTAGTAAATTTAACACTGCAGCCAAATTTTAAACTCTTACTCAGCACATTATGATAGAACTTCTTTTTGATGACACGATTAAACTTTATACCCTTTCAAGGACTTGGTATACTGTACCTAAAACCATAAGCTAGATAACTAGGTTTTTTTTCTAACTTTGAAAAAGTCTAAAGATATGTAAATTCTTGTCCATTAGTTCCCAGGTTCATCCTTATGCTTTGTGATGCTAGAGTTGGGGCTCTGTGAACCACGTTTAGGCTTTGCCATTAGAAAGGGCTGGAGGAGGGAGAAGAGATTTGCTTCTTCCTATGTATATCACTTGACTTTCCTGTTTGCTGTTCCTATGAGCATCATCACAGATTCACCTCTTCCTCCCAGCATCCGCAGTTCCTTCCTGAAGCAGTTCACAGAATCCAGTTTTCAATTTGTCAGCCTTAGCAGAACTAGCCTCACTTTCTGCCCACCCTCCCCCCATGGGGAACGAACACCAGCCTGCTCTATTCCCAGACATCTAGGTCTCTCCTTTGACCTGAGACATACCAGCCCTTGACGAGCTATGTTGCCTTCCCCAGACTTCAGCTCCACACACAGTCCATTCTCCATGTTAAAGCATTAACAATTACCATCTCTTTCCTGTGTGCCACCAATCCAGGAGTGGTGGCTGTTTTTACAATTGTTAGCTCTGATATCTTAGTTGACGTCTTAACTATCTGGTTAACAACTTTAAGCCAAGTTAACAATTCTTTGTATTAAAATCTCCCCTACTGAAATAACCAGTTTACTTTTCCAATCAAACCCCTACAGACAACTACGGAACAGAAATTTAATAAACAGAACAAGCAGTGTTCAAAATTCAAAAATCTTAACTCTGATCATTAAATAGAAATCTTTTTCACTTGGATGGCTAACCACTGTACAAAAGTGAGGAAACTTACATTCTGGCTTTTTAAAGAGAAAAAAACTTTTTTAAATCTGCTGGTATTTGAAGATAATTTGTACTTTGTTGTTGGATTATCTTTACTTCACAGGTCCCCGGTAGCTCGCCGTGATCATATAGTGGTTAGTACTCTGCATTGTGGATTATCTTTACTTCACTGTACAGGTATATTCAAATATACGCAACATAAACACCTCTCTATGCTTTTTAAATGCCGTTTAAATGACTTCTGAAACAAAGTAGTTAATACTGCAGCCAACTTTTTAAAAAAATGTTAATATAGTTTACTGTACCTAAGACATTAAGCCAGGATACTAAGTTCTTTTCCTAACTTGGCAAGTCTGAAAATGTACAGCATTGGTCAGTTGGATCATGTGCTTAAAAACAATGACATCTCTGTTTTCAATTTCAGGGCTAGAAAGAAAACAGTGCCTGTTTTTAAAATGGAAAAAAGTATGTGTCAGTTTAGGTAGCTATAGTGAGACCAATGTATAAATACAAATTTCTTGGCATCAATTACTTATTATGAAGTACATCACTTCCCTGGATACTGGTTTTATATGAGAAACTTAGTGTTATTCCTGTCTATTGTTGGGTTAGTGGGTGAAGAAGAGAAAAATACAGCAAAACAAAACCTCCAATTCTCACGTGAAAGAGATGCTAAGATAAATGTGTATATATACTGATGTAGTAGTGCCGCAAATTTTCCACGCCCAGGAATCACCTGAAGGTGACCAAGATTAACAAAATGATATGATCAGATTTGGAAATATCTACTCATGCATTTTTTGAATTCAAAGTAAATCAGTATTCTTGAGAAAAAGTGTGAAATGATAAATTTTTTTTAAAGATGAGAGAAATCTGGGGTGCCTGGGTGGCTCAGTGGGTTGGGGGTCTGACTCCTGATTTCAGCTCCGGTCATGATTTCAGGGTCATGAAATCAAGCCCCGCGTCAGGCTCCACTAGGGAGTCCACTTGAGATTCTCTCCTTCTGCCCCTCCCCACTGCTCTTGTGCATGCTCTCTAAAAATAAATCAATCTTAAAAAAAAAAAAAAAAAAAATGGTGAGAGAAATCTAAAGGCAAGGAAACCAAAGAAAAAATAGCTCAGGTAAGAGATAAGTACCTTTTTTTTTTTTTTTTTTAAGATTTCATTTATTTATTTGACAGAGAGAGAGACAGCGAGAGGGAACACAAGCAGGGGGAGTGGGAGAGGGAGAAGCAGGCTTCCCGCTGAGCAAGGAGCCCGATGTGGGGCTCGATCCCAGGACCCGAGCCGAAGGCAGACGCTTAACGACTGAGCCACCCAGCCGCCCCAAGAGGTAGGTACCTTAATGTATACTGATGGCACTACATAGTTCACAGCTGGCATGCCATAGTATACAGTGATCCAACAGTGTAAAAACCACCCTGCACAAAAGTGCCCCATCAAGGGGGCAGAGTGTGGAGACTGAAAAGCAGCCCATCTTTTGCCAAGCCATGTATACAGCTGCACCTGCCCAGAAGAAGGCCCTTTTCTAATTTGTCCACTGGAATAGGGGCTGGGTAGTGTATATCTTTCTATCTCACACAAGGATACCTACAGATTTGCTTGGGGAGAGGAAGGGTGGAAGAGCACATTTAAGATACAATGAGGAGATAATTGGCAAAATGAAGTGCCTGGCTACAAAGGGGAGAAAAGAGCTGAGGATGCCTTCTAGATTCTAGCTTATTTCTTTCAGCAAGTACTAAAAAAAGTCGGCCAATGTGTTTGAAGTGCTTTTAGCTAATACACAAAGACAAATCAGTGTACCAACTCAGTACTTACCCTAACTCATTAATATGCTGGATTTAAAAATCTAGATAGAATCACCTAGTTTGAATCTCACTCTGTGGATGCAAAAACTGAGTCCCAGACAGACTGTAACTTTGAGTTCAGTGTGTTCCATCCCTTAGTGGTTTCAAGTTCTTTTAAACTTGTGGTTCTCACACTGAAGTATGTATCATAATCACCTGGAAGGCTTTTTAAAACAAAGATTGCTGAGCCCCTCTCCCTAGAGTTTCAGTAGAGATCTGAGGTAAGGACCAGGAATCTGTATTTGTAACAAGGTTCCAGGTGATACTAATGCTACTAATGAGGTAACTTTTAAAACTTAAAAAAAGAATACAAAATAAAAAAAAATTTTAAATACCATTTATATAAATATAATTAAGACTATACTGGGGCTCCTGGGTGGTTCATTCGTTAAGCGTCTGCCTTCGGCTCGGGTCCTGGGATCGAGTCCCACATCGGGCTCCCTGCTCCGCGGGGGGCCTGCTTCTCCCTCTCCCACTCCCCCTGCTTGTGTTCCCTCTCTCGCTGTGTCTCTGTCAAAAAAATAAAATCTTACTACTCAGCTATTCAAATCCTAGTTATTTATAAAAGAGAAATAAATCTTTAAAAAAATCTTTTAAAAAAAGACTAAAGTATACTTAATATAAAATATATAGTAACTATATTATAAAATGTGAATATATATTTTGTAAAATATCAAGACATATTAAGTATAAGCATATGAATATTTTATAAATATTATATAATATATAATACAAATATACATTCAGGGTATCAAGTTAACTTCTTTTCTATCATGCTTTAATATCTAGGTTAAAAGCACTGGAAATTAAGTTCTTTCTAAAGAATCTAGAGTACAGGTCAAACTCCACAGGATGCTATAGTGTTCTAGCCCTGGACCACCTTTCCTCTCATTTCCTACAAATCCTTAGACCCGAGACATACCAAACAATTTACACCCTGTAGTATAACTAAAACAGCAAGCTTTGCAGTCCAACAGACATGTGTTTCAATCCCAGCCATGCTATTTACCAGCACTGACCAATGGTGCCAGGCAGGAGTGAAGATTTGGTAATTTATTCAATAATTCATTTTGACTAAAAGCACAAGCACATACATGCCTATTCACTGTACCATTCCTGTTTTTATCTGTATCTGGAGTATTCTGTATTCCAATCTCCAGTGCAGACATATGTACCCACTTCCTATTGAATTGTTGATTCTTTCAATGGTGAAGTGCTCAATAATCCCTCTTTTTCCATGTATCTTTAGGCAATGTTGATCACTCCAATTTGTGTGCCTCTACATCAACTTTTACATGATACTTTTTTTTAAATCACCCTTATTAAATTATAATTTACATACAACAGAATGTTCCTGATGTAAGTGTAAACTTTGATGAATTTTGACAAGTTTATATATTCATGTAAAAACCACTATAATCAAAATTTAGAGCCTATCAATCACCCAAAGGATTCTGTAACACCTGTTCCCTCTTAGTCAATCTCCACTGCCTAACCACAGGCAACAAGTGCTAAGCTTTCTGTCAATATAGATCAGAACCATCATCTCCAGAATTTCACATAAATGGATTCATACAGTTTACACTGTGTCTATTGCCTTTTGTTCAACATATTTTTTGTGAACTGTTTTATTAAGGCTTAATTTATATATAAATTAATCCATTTAAAGTGCTCAATTTGATGAGTTTTAACAGCTGTATACATCCAAGCAACAACCACTACAATCGAGACACAAAACATTTTTATCACCTCCAGAAGATTCCTCATGCCATCCATCCCTTCACACATGAATATACACTTGTATTTGGCTTCTTTGACTTAGCAAGATTTCAAATTTATCCATGTTGTCGTGCCTATCAAGAGTAAATTCCTTTGCACTGCTGAGTATTTATTCTGTAATATGGAACTACCACATTTTGCTTATCCATTCACCCACTGATGGTTATTGGGGCTGTTCCAGTTAGGGGCTACTGGGAAGAAAGGTGGCATGAGTATTAGTGTATCAGTCTTCGGAGTAGATGTTTTCATTTCTCTTTTATAAATAACTAGGATTTGAATAGCTGAGTAGTAAGGTATGTATATATATAAAACTCCTTAAGAAACAGCCAAACTGTTTACCAAAGTGGTTACACCACTATAAAATATGCTAGGAATATCTGAGAATTCCAGTTACTCCATATCCTTACCAGCCCTTGGGAGCGCCACAATTTTTTTTTTTTTTATTCATTTGACGGAGAGAGAGCACAGGTGGGGGGTGGGCAGAAACAGGCTCCCCACTGAGCAGGGAGCCTAATATGGGGCTCGATCCCAGGACCCTGGGATCATGACCTGAGACAAAGGCAGCCACTTAATCGACTGAACTACCCAGGTGCCCTCGTGCCAGAAATTTAAATTATATTCACTCTAATAGGACTGTAGTTTTAATTTGAATTTCCATGATGACAATTTTAAGCTTCTCTGTGTGTGCTCATTAGCCATTTAAGTGTCTTTTAAATATTTAGCGGATTTTTAGGAACTTCTGGGTAGCTCAGCAGGTTAAGCGTCTGCCTTCGGCTCAGGTCATGATCCCAGGGTCTTGGGATGGAGCCCCACATCACGCTCCTTGCTCAGCACAGAGCCTGCTTCTCTCTCAGCCTGCTGCTCCCCCTGCTTGTGCACTCTCTCACTCTCTGACAAATAAATAAATAAAATCCTTTAAGTAAACAAACAAATATTTAGCTGATTTTTAAAATTTTTTGGTTGTCTTACTGAGCTGTACAGTTCCTTTTTCAGATGTATTAGAAGTATTTCTTTTCCCAGTCTGTGCGCTTGCCTTCTATTTCTTAATGATCTTTCAAAAATTAAGTGTTTAATTTTGGTCAAGTCCAACTTATCAAAAAAATTTTTTAAAGTTTATGGCTCAAGTTTTCTGCATCCTGTCTAAAAAGCCTTTACCTTTTCTTTCCCAAAATTGTGAAAACTTCCTATGTTTTCTTATATAAGTTTTCCGTTTTGTTTTGTTTTTTAAGAGAGAACTGGGGGAGTGGTGGTGGGGAGAGGTAAAGATCTTAAGCAGGCTCCACACCCAGCACCGAGCCAACACAGGGCTCGATCTCACGACCCGAATCAAAATCAAGAGGTCTACACTTAACCTACTGAGCCACCCAGGCGCCCCTCTTATGCACGTTTTAGAACACGAGATTCTGTTGAAGTCTAAGGTGGATTTCAAGTTAATTTTTGTACATGGTTTGGTTTTGGTTTTTTTCCCCTTAATTTTTCTTTTTTAAAATTTTTAAAAATTCTTTTTTTTAACAAACCCTTGTGTCAAAGGCTGAATTTCAATAGATCGCAGCAAGGGAGCTGCTCTGCTACATACAAACCCCGACCCAGAAGCAGGTCGTCTACGAAGGGTTTGGCACCAGGTTCCCCACGAACGTGCGTTGCGTCACCGGCGACGGGGCAGCCCCCTTCCCTGGGACAGGGGCTCTCCACATCAGATCCCGGTCACGACATGTGGAGGCCCGCCGGCAGGGAGGTGGGGGACCCACTATCCGAGGCCAACCAAGTCTCTGTGGCGCTGCCTTATCGGTCTGCCTGGGCAGGATTCTGACTTAGAGGCATTCAATCATAATCCCACAGATGGTAGCTTTGCCCCACTGGCTCTTCAGCCAACCACATATGAGATCAGTTTTTTTAATGTGGGTATGCACTTGTTCTGGTACCATTTCTTGGAAAGATTATTCTTTCTCCCACTGAACTGCTCTGTCACCTTCGTGAAAAACTTACTATATAACCACGCATGTACTTCTGGATTCTATTCTATTCTGTTGATTTACAATTCTATCCTAGGCCAATAGTACAATGTCTGGATTTCTCTAGTTTTTTAGTAAGGAGGACTTATTACCTGACTTCAAATTTTATCTTTTTCAAAATTGTTAAAGCCCTCCTTTGCCTTTCCATAAAAATTTATAATTCGCTTGTCAGTTTCTGGGGGAAAAAAACCCACTAGAATTTTAATTTGAATCTACAGATCAACTGAAAACGGACATCTAAACATTACTGAGTCTTCCAAACTATTATCATGATCTCCCCATTTCTTACGGTACACTTAATGTCTCTCAGCAAAGTTTTATAATTTTCAGTATACAGAACTTTCATATATTTTGTAAAATTTATTTCTAAACAGTTCATGTTCAGAGACACTTATAATGGTGTTTTAAAGTTTCTATAATTTTCATTTCTAAAAGACAGAAAATGCAACTGAATTTTTAACATTAACTTTGTACCTAAATTTACATATTATTTTCAACAGTTTTTTTTGTTTAAGATCCCTTAGGATAGGGGCACCTGGGTGGCTCAGGTCGTTAAGGGTCTGCCTTTGGGTCAGGTCATGATCCTGGGGTCCTGGGATCAAGCCCCATATCAGGCTCCCTGCTCCCTGTAGATTTCTCAATGCATCTACAACTTACCTTTCTAGGCTCTTCTCATCCCTGCCTACTCAACAGAATGCCCTTTGAGATACTCTAAAATGAGGTGCTCAGGCTCTATGTAATCTTATTCGACCAAAACAGAATCTTTGGGGAGAAAGGACCAGGTATCTGCATTTTTAAAAAGCTCCTCTATGGCCAGCCAGGCTGAGAACTTTGAAACAGGCAGGGAACTATGAAGGTTAAAAAAAAAAAAAAAAAATACCTTGATCTGTTGTCTCCGTAGCATGGCAAGTTCTCTCATGTCTCGGAATGGCTGTAGTAAATACTGATATAGTTCAGTTGTGGCTTCTGCAAGGCTGCTATAGGCTTCATCCTCCATCTGATACAAGTCCAGAAGCTCGACCATGCTTTCTGTATTCTTGTGCTTATCCAAAAGCTATGGAACAAGAAAATTTTATTACAAAGAATCTGATTATAATAGCCTATAAATACTTCCTTTTAACTCCCTCCCTTATCCTCTTCGGATGTTAGAATACTGAAACACAGAAGGAATGAAAATCACTGAATGCTTTTCATCATTTACCTCCATGCTGAGATGTCTTACTACTCAAGACCTACTTGAATCATCCCTTTCAAACTGCTCTCATCATATTATTCCTGTTCTGTGTATTTTCTGGGACTCCATACTATCTATCTGCCTAGACTTAAATCCTTAAATATATTTTCCCAAGTATCTTGTAGCTTTCTCCGTATTTATAAAAAATTTTTTTCTTTGCTAATATACAAAGTAGTTAACAACTCTTACAATATTATTTTACTAATTTTCCCAAATCTTCTTGGCACTCCCCTCCTCCTCCCAGTTTGGAACATTCCCACATTAACTTTCAACTCCCACTTACCACACTCAAAATCTAGGTTAATAAAAACCTCAACTATACTAAAGAGTTTAAGACTGACTATAATAGATTTTTATAACTATTACTTGCACTCCTTGGTACTCGTGTATGTGTTTGTGTATGTTTTCATTCATTCCTCAGCAAATACGGACATCTAACACATTAGGCACTGGGCTAAAAGCTGGGCATACAAAAACATGGTTGTTCTCTTCAGGAAGTTTACAGTGTGGTAAATAAACAGAAACTAAATAACTAAAACTAAGTAAGTTTTTAAAAAATTACAAACTGGGGCACCTGGGTGGCTCAGTTGGTTAAGTGACTGCCTTCGGCTCAGGTCATGATCCTGGAGTCCCGGGATCGAGTCCCGCATTGGGCTCCCTGCTCAGCAGGGAGTCTGTTTCTCCCTCTGACCCTCCCCCCTCTCACGCTCTCTTCTCTCTCAAATAAATAAAATCTTTAGAAAATAAAAATTTAAAAAATAAAAATTACAAACTGTGACAGTCTCATTTCAAAGGCACAAAATTCTGCTTTTTATTCCATACCTAAAGTTTTCACTACTATCTTCCTCCCCAACTTTTTGCTTTAGTTACATTGCGCTATACATATTATACTCAATTTAGAGTCCAAATTCACTTCCTGCCCAGATTCTTACCACTAAATGTAGCAACACCTATGCCTTAGTCTTTTGCCTACTATATCATTAACAATCATGATGGATCAGATAATCTAAAATGTTTTTATGACAAAGAAGTACTATATAAATACTTGTTATTCTGTTAATATTCTAATTCCAACTTCCACTGCTAACATGGAGAATTTCCACTATCCAGTATCATCTGAATAGTTCCTCTTAGACCAATTCTCCCATTGATGGTGACTATAAACCCTGGGAAAATATTACAACACTACTACCTGAAGGCACTGTAAAGTGACCAGAAATAAATAAAAACTGGAAAGAACATCAATACTTAGAAGATAGGAAAACCGTAAGTGAGTTTTTATTCACAGCATTTGGCCTGAGGGGAGGCCCCAGTGGCTGCCAGAGGAGAGAAGTTTGGCTGAAACAGAAAGTTTGGTGCTTGAAGAATCAGAGGACTGAGTTCAAGACAACCACAGCACCTAGAAAAGGGGGTAAACGCTGAAACGGAGAAAGCCAGGGAGGAAATCCCAAATTGGTATATAAACTCTACTCAAGGGGCATCTGGGTGGCTCAGTTGGTCTTAAGCGGCTGCCTTCGGCTCAGGTCATGATGTCAGGGTCCTGGGACGGAGCCCCCAGCTGGGCTCTGTGCTCGGCAGGGAGTCTGCCTCACCCTCTGCTCTGCACCCCCCCTCCCCCCACTTGTGCACTCTAACAAATAAAAATTAAAAATAAATAAATAAACTCTACTCAAATTTCAGGCTGATTACCAGAACTATGTACGTACAAGATAGGCTGTGGGCAAAGCAGCTAAAGATAAAAATGTAATATTTTAGCTGCGCTTCTGTGAACGATGAGTAGTCTGCAGTTGAACCAATTAAATTAAGTATCTGCTAAAACAAATCTATTTTAAAAAAAAAATCAACATTCTCTGGAGGAATATAACACACAACAGAGGCTCTGCAAGGTACCATTTATAATGTCCAGAATACAATCCAAATTTAGCAGACCTATAAAGAAATAGGAAAACAAAACAATGCTCAAAAAGCAATTAAATGGAGAACTGTAAGATGAGATACTTTCGATTTCGCACAGATTTTAATTCTAATTTTTTTAACGATTTTAATTTATTTGATAGAGAGAGAGAACGAACACACAAGCAGGGGGAGCAGCAGAGGGAGCAAGAGAAGCAGGCTCTTCGCTGAGCAAGGAGCCCGCTGTGGGCCTCGATCCCAGGGCCCTGGGATCATGACCTGAGCTGAAGGCAGACACTCAACTGACTGAGCCACCCAAGAGCCCCTCAATTTAGCAAAGATTTTAAAGCATTATAAAATGCTAATGAATGCAATTTGCTCATGAAGAATAAAAGTCTCAAAGGAGAAATAATTTTTTAAAAATATTTTATTTATTTGAGAGAGAGCAAGTGAGCACGGGGGGTGGGGGGTGCTTGGGGGCTTGATCTCATGGCCCCGAGATCTTGACCTGAGCCAAAGTCAGATGCTTAACCGACTGAACCACCCAGGCACCCCTAAAGGACATTCTAGAACCAAAAAATATAGTGTCTAAAATAGTCCTAAGGCACGGACACACTAAGAGGTTAAAAGATTAAAAAAGTAATCTTAAGTCTATGATGAGCACTTCCTATTCCCCTACTTCCTTGCTGTTGCATCAGTAGAGCTCCTGTATAAAAGAATGAAACTGGGCGCCTGGGTGGCTCAGTTGGTTAAGCGACTGCCTTCGGCTCAGGTCATGATCCTGGAATCCCTGGATCAAGTCCCGCATCAGGCTCCCTGCTCGGCAGGGAGTCTGCTTCTCCCTCTCCCACTCCCCGTTTGTGTTCCCTCTCTCGCTGTGTCTTTCTCTGTCAAATAAATAAATAAAATCTTTAAAAAAAAATAAAATAAAATAAAAGAATGAAACTGAAAAAAACTTCATTTTTTTAAGATTTTAAGAAGTGGGCGCCTGGGTGGCTCAGTCATTAAGCGTCTGCCTTCAGCTCAGGTCATGATCCCGGGGTCCTGGGACTGAGCCCCGCATCGGGCTCCCTGCTCCGCAGGAGGCCTGCTTCTCCCTCTCCCACTCCCCCTGCTTGTGTTCCTGCTCTCGCTGTCTCTCTCTTTGTCAAATAAATAAAATCTTAAATTAAAAAAAAAAAAAAAAGATTTTAAGAAGTAACTAGGAAAACCCAAAACACCACGGGAGACAACCAGACACCAGAGGAAATCCTAGCCTCTGCCACCTATAGCAATTGCCTAGATTAACACAGATGAGTCTCCTCTAGGTGAATAACAAAACCTCAGTCTAAAGGCATATTTCTCTCAGCTCCTTTTGCCTAGTACCATCATGTCCAGCTTTCAAAAAAAATTACAAGGCATATTAAAAGCACAGTTTGAAGAGACAGCAAGCATCAGAACCATACTCAAGTAAAGCAAGGATATGGGAATTATCAGACCAGGAATTTAAACTATGATTAATATGGTAAGTGATCTTGGAGTGCCTGGGTGCCTCAACAGGTTGAGTGACCGACTCTTGGTTTTGGCTCATACCATGATCTCATGGTTCGTGGTATCGAGCTCCATGCTCAGAGGGGGAGTCAGCCTGAAGGCTCTCTCCCTCTGCCCCTCCCCCCACTCCTGCTCGCACCTCTCTCACACACACACACACACTCTCTCTTAAATACACAAATCTTTTTTAAATTATGCTAAGGAATCTGATGGAAAAAGCGGACATGCAAGAACGAATGTATATAACATAAGCAGAGAGTTGGAAATACTAGGAATCAAAAGAAAATGCTATAAATCAAAACCACTAAAATGCAAAAATGCAAAAAAATAGGCTTATTATTAAGCTGGACAAAACAACAACAAAACAAACCAGCAAATGAGCTTGAAGAAATGTCAGCAGAAACTTCCAAAACTGAAAGGCAAAAACAAAAAAAATATTTGAAAAAACAAAATATCCAAGAAGCATGGGACAATTACCTACAAAAGAGTAAGGAAAAATTTGTATCAGACTTCTCTTCAGAAACCATGCAAACAAGAGAAGTAGACTGAAATAGTAAGAGTTCAGAGGTCCCTGGTCGGCTCAGTCAGAAGTTGTGATCTTGGAGTTGTGAGTACAAGTCCCACATTGGGTATAAAGATAACTAAAAACAAAACAAAACAAGACAAAAAAAAACTTAAAAAAAAGTTAAAAATCCATACACCTAGAATTTTGTATTCAGTGAAATTACCTTCAAAATTGAATGAGAAATAAAAGAGATCCTCAGGCAAACACAAATTGAGGGAACCTGTCTTGCAAGAAATATTAAAAGATTATTTGTCAGAAAGAAGGAAAATTATATAGGTCAGAAACTTGGATCTAGGTAAAGAAAGGAAGAATGTTAGACAAGAATAAAAGTAAAAAAAAAAAAAGAATAAAAGTAAAATAACATCTTTTCCTATTATTCTTAACGGATCTAACAGCTACTAGTTTACTCAAAATAGGAGTCACAATACATCCAGTGATTACACCTTACGGATTAGTAAAGTAAATGACAGCAAGGTTACAAGGGACAGGAGGGAAGAACTGGGAATACCTTGTTATAAGGTACTTGTACTACATGTAAAGTAGAACAGCATGATCTGAAAGAAAGGTTGGTTAGGGGGCGCCTGGGTGGCTCAGTTGGTTAAGCGACTGCCTTCGACTCAGGTCTTGATCCTGGAGTCCCAGGATGAGTCCCGCATCGGGCTCCCTGCTCTGCAGGGAGTCTGCTTCTCCCTCTGACCCTCCCCACTCTCATGTGCTCTCTCTCTCTCTCATTCTCTCTCTCTCAAATAAATAAATAAAATCTTTAAAAAAAAAAAAAAAAGGTTGGTTAGTACTGCAAACCTATTATCGCAAACTTGAATGCAACCACTAAAAAAAAGTTTTAAAAGTATCACAGACATGCTAACTGATGAGGTTATACTGAGAAAAAAACAGAATAATATAAGATGCTCAATTAATACCAGAAGGCCAAAAGAGTGGAAAGCAAAAAGGACAAAAACAACAGGGCAATCAAAAGAAAATAGTAACAGATATGGTAGGTATTACTCCAACTGTACCAATTATCACTTTAAACATCAATGGCTGAAATACACCTCTTAAAAGAGACTATCAGGGTGAACATAAAAACAAGATCCAACTGTATGTTGTCTAAAAGAAACTCACTTTAAATACAGACACAGATGGGTTAAAGTGGGTTAAAGTGGTAAAGACATACCATGCTAACACTAGATCAAAAGAAAGCTGCAGTAGCTACATTACTTTCAAAAGCAGACTTCAGAACAAGGAAAATTATCAGAGAAAATTATAAAATAGTTAATTCTCCAAGACATAATAATCCTTAATGTGTATATGCCCAAAAACATAACACCAAAATACCCAAGTTAAAAATGGATATAACTACAAGGAGAAAAGGAGTCCACTATGACAGCTGGAGACATCAAGATCCCTTATCAGTAATGGACAGATCCAACAGGCAGAAAATCAATAAAGATATAGCTGAACTCAACAGCACCATCAATGGGACATAATTGACATCTATCAACTATTTCATCCAACTGCAGCAAAATACATTATTCTTTTTGAGCTCACATGGAACATTTACCAAGACAGATCACATTCTGGGCCTAAAACACATCATAATAAATTTAAAAGAACAGAAATCAGGGGCGCCTGGGTGGCTCAGTCATTAAACGTCTGCCTTCGGCTCAGGTCATGATCCCAGGGTCCTGGGATTGAGCCCCACACGTCGGGCTCCCTGCTCCGCGGGAAGTCTGCTTCTCCCTCTCCCACACCCCCTGCTTGTGTTCCTGCTCTCTCTCTCTCTGTCAAAAAAATAAAAAATAAAAAAAAAAAAAGAACAGAAATCATACAAAGTATGATTAGACTACAATGGAATTAAACTACAAATCAGTAACAGAAATATTTCTGGAAATCCCCAAAATCCTTGGAAGATAAAACAACACAATTTTAAATAGTGCATGGGTCAAAGAAAAAGTCAAGAGAAATTTTAAAATATTTTCAACTCAAGAAAAATGAAAACAGCAAAATTTCTGGGTTGCAGTAAAAGTGTTTAGAGGAAAATCTGCGGCATTGATTGCATATTACAAAAGTCTGAAAGCAATAATCTAAATCTTTACCTTAGAAAAGAGCAAATTAATTTCAAAGACTGCTGGAAAAAAAATTTAGAGTATAAATCAATGAAATTGAAAAGAGAATCAATAGAGAAAAATCAATGAAACAAAAAACTCTGGTTCTTTGAAAACATCAATAAAATTGATAAACCTCTATCAAGGTTAACAAAGAAAAAGAGAAGACACAAATAATTAATATCAGAAATGAAAGAGAGACATCATTACTGATCCCATGGACATTAAGAGGAATATAAGAACATCTCTATGCCCACAAATTCAAAAAACTTGGTGAAATGGATGAATTCCTTAAAAGATACACTCTAATGAAACACAAGAATAGATCATCTGAACAGGCCTTTATTCAAGAAATTGAATTCATAATTAATAACCTCGTACGTAACACAGGGAACACCAAGCCCAGATGGGCTCACTGGTGAACTCTACCAACAATTTAAGGAAGAAATTTTGCCAATTCTCTACAGTCTCTCAAGAATACAAACATAGAGGGAATACTTCCTTATTCTAAGAGGTCAGCATGTGCCTAATACCAAAAACAATTACAAGAAAACTACAGATCAACATCTCTCATGAATGTAGACGCAAAAATCCTCAACAAAATATTAGTAAGTACATACAACACTGTATAAAAAGAATCATGCATTATGACCAAATATGATTTATTCCAGGTATGCAAGACTGGTTCAGTATTAAAAAAAAAATAATCAATGTACTCTATCACATTACAGTCTAAAGAAAAAAATTCATGATATTAATAGATGCAGGAAAAGCATCCGACAAAACCCAATGCCATTCATGAAAAAGAAACTATCAGCATACTAGGAATACAGGGAAATTTCCTCAACTTGATAAAGAACAAAAAACCTAGAGCTACCATCATATTTAATTGTGATAAATTAGATGCTTTCCCATAAGATAAGGGACAAGGCAAGGAGGTCCCCTCTCATCATTCCTATTTAACATCATACTGGAAGTCCTAGCTAATGCAATTAAGAAATAAAAGGTGGGGCGCCTGGGTGGCTCAGTCAGTTAAGCATCTGCCTTTGGCTCAGGTCATGGTCCTGGGGTCCCGTGTCAGGCTCTCTGCTCAGTGGGAAGCCTGCTTCTCCCTCTCACACTCTCCCCTGCTTGTGTTCCCCTCTCACTGTATCTCTCTCTGTCAAATAAATAAAATCTTTTTAAAAATAGAATAAAATAAATAAAAGGTATACAGACTGGGAAGAAACAGAACTGTCTTTACACAGATGACATCACTCTGTACAAAATCCAAAGGAGGAGAATGGAGGGGAGGGGAGGGAAGAAACCCCTCCAAATATAACTTATGTTAGCACACAAAAATTGAAATACTTTGGTATAAATCAATGCACAAGATCTAAATGAAGAAATTACACAACTCTGATGAAAGACATCAAAGATCTAAACAAATAGAGATATATTCCATATATAACTACTGTCAAGATGCCAGTTCTCTTCATCTTGATATGTCTTGATACTCAACACAATGCCAATCAAAGTATCAGCAAGTTATTTTGTGGATATCAATAAACCACTTCTAAAGTTTATATGGGGGGACGCCTGGGTGGCTCAGTCGGTTAAGCGTCTGCCTTTGGCTCAGGTCATGATCCCAGGGTCCTGGAATCGACTCCCTCACTGGGCTCCCTGCTCAGTAGGGAGTCTGCTTCTCCCTCTGCCACTCTCCCTGCTTGTGCTCTCTCTCTCTCTGACAAATCAATGAATAAAATCTTTTAAAAAATAAATAAATAAAGTTTATATGGGAATGCAAAAGTCTCAGATTAGCCAACACAATATTGAAAAACGAAGTGAGAGGACTGACACTATCCAACTTCATTAGTCACTAGAAAACTACAGTAGTCAAGACAGCGGGGTACTGATAAAAGAACAGATCAACAGAATATAGAGTCCAAAACAAACCCACACAAATACAATCCAGTAATCTTTTGACATAGGAGTAAAGGCAATTCAATGAATAGTCTTTTCAACAAATGGGCATTCATATGCAGGAAGGAAGGAAGGAAGGAAGGGATCTATCTAGACAGATGTTACTATATACCTTTCACAAAAATTAACTCAAAATTGATCATGGACCCACATGTAAAATGCAAAACTATAAAACTCCTAGAAAATAACCTAGGAGAAAATCTTGGTGACCATGGGTTTGATAGATGTTTTAGACACAACACCCAAAGCACAATCCATGAAAAAAAAATTATAAGCTGGACTTTGTTATAATTAAGAACTTATACAAAAGAGGGCACCTGGGTAGCTCAGTTGGTTAAGCGACTGCCTTCAGCTCAGGTCATGATCCTGGAGTCCCGGGATGGAGTCCCACATCGGGCTCCCTGCTTGGCGGGGGGTCTGCTTCTCCCTCTGACTCTCTTCCCTCTCGTGCTCTCTGTCTCTCATTCTCTCTCTCAAATAAATAAAATCTTTAGGAAAAAAAAAAAGAACTTATACAAAAGACACTCAAAAGAATGAAAAGACAAGCTACAGGGTGGTGGGTGGCTTAGTCGGTTAAGTGTCTGCCTTTGGCTCAGGTCGCAATCCATCCTGGGATCGAGCCCTGATTTGGGCTCCCTGCTCAGTGGGGAGTCTGCCTCTCCCTCTGCCCCTCCCCCTCGCTCATGCTCTCTCTCTCTCTCTCAAAAAAAATCTTCAAAAAAAAAAAAAAAAAAAAGAAGAAGAAGAGGAGACGAGCTATAGAGAAAACACTTGGAAAATACATTTCCGATAAAAGACTGTTATGCAAAACATACAAAAACCTCCCAAATCTCAACATTAAGAAAACGACCCGGGCGCCTGGGTGGCTCAGTTGGTTAAGCCACTGCCTTCGGCTCAGGTCATGATCCCAGGGTCCCGGGATCGAGTCCCGCATCGGGCTCCCTGCTCAGTGAGGAGCCTGCTTCTCCCTCTGACCCTCCCCCCTCTCATGTACTCTCTCTCTCAAATGAATAAATAAATGTAAAAAAAAAAAAAGAAAGAAAAGAAAACGACCCAATTTAAAAATGGGCAAGAGATCTGAAGATACCCATCAAATAAGATATACAGATGCCAAGTAAGCATATGAGATGTTCAACATCATACTGTCATCTGAGAACTGCAAATTAAAACAATGAGATGCCACTACACACCTGACAATACCAAATGCTGGCAAGGATATGGAACAACCAGAATTCCCATTCATTGTCAGTGGTAATGTATTCTTATGATCTGTTGTTAGGCACATGCACATCATGGATTATTAGGTCTTCTTAGAGAATTAACCCTTTTATTATGTTATGTTATTTTATTATATTAACCCTTTTATTATCCTCTTTGTCCTTGGTAATTTCCCTTGGTCCAAAGTCTGCTCTATCTCAAATTAATATAGCTATTCCAACTTTCTTTTGATTAGTGTTAGCATGGTATCTCTTTCTTGCAAAACTAAATATATTGTCACCATATAATCCAGCAATCATGTTCCTTGATATTTACCCAAATGAGGTGAAAACCTAAATCCAAACAAAATCTACACATAAAGGTTATAGGGGCTTTATTCATAAATGCCAAGACTTGGAAGCAACAGAAATGTCCTTCAATAAGTAAATGAATAAACAAACTGTGGTACATCCACACAATGGAATATTCATTCAGCATTAAAAAAAAAATGAGCTGTCAATCCACAAAAACAAAACAAAAAACAAAAAAACCCCAAAAAACACAGGGAGGAACCTTAGATACTTATTCAAAGGTGAAAAGAAGCCAATCTGAAAAGGCTACATATTTTATGATACCAATTCTGGAAAAAGCAAAATATGAAGACAGGTTAAAAAAAAAAAAAATCATTAGTTGGCAGCAGTTGGAGAGAGGTGGCACACTCCAATGAATGAGTAAGGGAACATGTGATTTTTAGAGCAGTGAAACTGTTCTGTATGATACTGTATGATGGATACAGACATTCCCCATTTGTCTGTCAGAGAACTGCACAACCCAAAGAATGACCCCTAATGTAAACTATGCTTTTTAATATTAGGGGAGACTGTGGGAAAGAGGGGGATAAATAGGAACTCTATGTATTTTCTGCTCAATTTTTCTGTAATCCTAAAATTCATATAAAACAAAGTCTACTGGGGTGCCTGGGTGGCTCAGTCAGTTAAGCATCTGATTCTTGATCTCAGCTCAGGTCTTGATCTCAGGGTCCTGAGTTCAAGTCCGGCCCCAGGCTCTCCACTGGGCATGGAGTCTACTGAATGAATGAATGAATGAACGCATAAATAAAACAAAGTCAATAAATTTTTATATGATAATACAAACCTACTTAAAGACAACATTGTATTTCACTGTACGTGTGCTTATTTTTATTTTTTATTTATTTTTTTAAAGATCTGATTTATTTGTCAGAGAGAGAGCACGAACAGGGGTAGCAGCAGATGGAGGGAGAAGCAGGCCCCCACTGAGCAAGCAGGCAGAGGGAGAAGCAGGCTTCCCACAGAGCAGGAGCCCGATGAGGGGTTTGATCCCAGGGCCCTGGGATCATAACCTGAGCCGAAGGCAGATGCTTAACCGACTGAGTCACCCAGGAGTCCCATGTATGCTTATTTTTAAAGTAAAACAAAAAAAGATTAAAAATAAATTCATAATAACCAATTAACACGATTTTTGTCTCTGCTAAGCCCGGTGATCAGATCAATGTCTTTCTGCTGTGTTAACAAGTGCTTTTTGTTTTGTTTTGGTTTTTATTTTATTTTATTTATTTATTTGACAGAGAGCACACAAGCAGGGGAAGCAGCAGGCAGAAAGACAATTCTGGAGATACTAAGAGACCCTGCTGGCCCTGAGTTATATGCCAAAGTGGTGAGAAAAGCTTGGAAGGGGCATCAGAGTGCATGCAGAGAGATCAGTTCACAGGCTCCTGAGTGAGTCCATGAAAGCTGGAAGTTTTTACACTGGGGGAGAGAAGAACAAAGATTCAAGAAATGCTCTGGAGAAAAATCAGTGGTCCTTGGTGAAAAACCAGATTTTAGCACAGAGAGAATTAAGGATGACTACTAGGGGTCTGGCACTAATTGAGAGAAAGAACAAAGGAATAGAGACTGCTTTTTAGTGGCAAAGATTAACAGATTCAGAGACACTGTCTAAATTGCTTTTTAGATACCCAACAGGAGAGTCATGTAGGGGATACAAAATGTCCAAGAAAGACCTTATCCTTAGGAGGTCTACAGTCTAACTAGGGAAGCAAGCTAACAGACATAAAAATAAAATACTGATTATAAAAGACAGTAAAATGTTAGAGAAAAGATGGATCGGAGTAGGCTAATGCAGTTGGAAAAGATGCTCTAAAACTAGGATTTGAACTGGGTCTTGAAGGATGAGAAGTGCTGGGTAGGTGAAGGAGGGCAAGCCAGACTTGAGAAATCACATGAATAAAAGCATCTTGGATAAAGAATCTGGGTGGGATGAGGGTTAGCAAAGTATCATATTCCCTGAAGTCTGGAGGGTTCACACTAAGAACAGGGCATCACACTGAGTCTGTAAATGCAGCACATTCTAATAAGCAGTAAAACCACCTACGGAGTAGGAAAAAAGAACGATGTATGTGGTCAACCCGCCCTCTTTAATTTAGTTGGCTGTGTTCAACTCAGCTAAATATCCAGATCAAACAGATGGTCATTTAGTACCTGGTTACTTAAAATATGGTCTGTGACTAGCAACACCAGCATCATGTGGGAATCTGTTACTAATACAGAACCTGAGGGCCCACTCCAGACCCACAGAATCAGAATCTGAATTTTTAGTTAAGACTGCCATGTGATAAGCATGCATGCCAAGGTTTGAGAAACTCTACTTTAGTAACACCTTAATATACCCATATTAACAGTGATGTGAGGCAAAAGTCTCTCTAAAGTTATACAAATTATGGCAGGTGACTTTTCTTCAATCAAAAACAATTTTTCCCTCTCACTCTCTCACTACATTTACTATTAGATTAATTAGCACTATAGGCATACCTCATTTTATTGTGCTTCACTTTACTGTACTTCAGATACTGTTTTTGTTTTTAACAAATTGAAGGTTTGTGGAAATCCTGTGTTAAGCAAGTCTATCAGTGCCATTTTTAAAACAGAACTTGCTCACACCATGTCTGTGTCATGTTTTGGTAATTTTCAAGCTTTTTCATTATTATCTTTGTTAGGTAATCTGTGATCAGCACTCTGATGTTGCTATTCTAATAGTTTTGGGGCACCATGGACCATGCCCATATAAGATGGTGAACTCAACAGATAAATGTATATTGTATGTTCTGAGCGCTCAACCAACTGGCCAATCCCCCATCTCTCTGTCTGTCCTGTGGCCTTCCTACTCCCTGAAACACATCAATATGAAGATTAGCCTAATTAATAACAATGGTCTCAAAGTGTCTAAGTTAAAGTGAACTTTAAATCAAATACTAGAAATGATTAAGCTTGGTGAAGGTATATCAAAAGCTGAGGGAGGCCTCCTGCACCAGTTAGCCAAGTTGTAAATGTAAAGGAAGACTTCATAAAGGTAATTAAAAGTGCTACTCCAATGAACACACAAATGATAAAGTGACAGAGCCTTACTGTTGATCAGAAAGTTTTTAGTGGTCTGAAAAGTTCAAACCAGCCGCAATATTCCCTTAAGCCAAGGCCTAAATCCAGAGCAAGGCCCTAACTTTTTTCAATTCTATGAAGGCTGAAAGAGGTGAAGAAGCTACAGAACACAAGCCTGAAGCCAGGAGAGGTTGGTTCAAGAGGTTTAAGGAGAGAAGACGTCTCCATAACATAAAAGTGCAAGGTGAAGCAGAAAGTGCTGATGTAGAAACTACAATAAGTTGCCCAGAAGATCCAGCTCAAGCAATTCATGAAGGTGGCTACACTAAACAACAGATTTCCTACGCAGACAAAACAGCCTTACATTGTTATAGCTGAAGAAGATGCCATCTAAGATTTTCAAAGCTAGAGAAGAGAACTTAGTGCCTAGCTTCAAAGCTTCAAAGGATAGGGACTAACACCCTTGGTAGGGGCTAATACAGTTGTTGTCTCTAAACTGAAGCCAATGCTCATGTACCATTCCCAAAATCATAGGGCCCTTAAGAATTACACTAAATCTATTCTGCTTATGCTCTACAAATGCCAAAGCAAAGCCTGGATGACAGCACATCTATTTACAATATGGTTTAACTGAATATTTTAACCTCACTGCTTAAAATATCTACTGCTCAGAAAAAAAACAATTCATATCAAAGTATTACTGTACACTGACAAGCACCTAGTCACCCAAGAGCTCTCACAGAGATGAACAGTGAGATGAATGTGGTTTTCATGCCTGCTAGCACTATAACCATTCCACAGCCCATGGATCAAGGAGTAATTTTACTCTCAAGTCTTATTCTTTAGGAAATATATTTCATAAGGCTGTATCTGCCATAGGTAGTGATTCCTCTGATGGATCTGGGCAAAGTCAACTGAAAACCTCTGGAAAGAATTCACCATTAAGAACACTCAGGATTCATGGGAAAATATCAAAATATCAACATGCATAGGAATTTCGAAGAAGTTGATTCCGACCCTCATGAATGATTTTGAGGGGTTCAAGACTTTAGTGGAGGAAGTAACTGCAGATGTGGTAGAAACAGCAAGAGAACTAGAATTAGAAGTGGAGCCTGAAGATGTGACTGAACTGCAGCAATCTCATCATAAAACTTGAACAGATGAGGAGTTGCTTCTTATGGATGAGCAAATAAAGTGGTTTCTTGAGACAGAACTTAATCCTGGTGAAGATGCTGTGATGACTGCTGAAATGACAACAGAAGATTCAGAATATCACATAAACTTAGTTGATAAAGTAGGGGCAGGGTTTGAGAGGACAGACTCCTAATTAAGCTAGAAGTTCTACTGTGGGTAAAAT
Organism: Mirounga leonina; assembly: GCF_011800145.1. Classification (NCBI taxonomy): domain Eukaryota; kingdom Metazoa; phylum Chordata; class Mammalia; order Carnivora; family Phocidae; genus Mirounga; species Mirounga leonina. The sequence continues at coordinate 50,293,775 of NW_023270426.1, read as the reverse complement.
GCTGTCAATCAGCATGCTATAGACATACTGTTCATGAAAGGAAGAGTTAATCAATGCAGCAAACTTCACTGCTGTCTCATTTTTAAAAATTGCCACAGCCACCTCAACCTTAGGCAACCGTCACCCTGATCAATATGCAGCCATCAGCACTGAGGTAAGACCCTTCATCTTCAAGAAGATTACAACTCACGGAAAGCTCAGAAGATTACCATTTTTCAGCAGTAAGGTTTTTTTTAAAGATTTAGTTATTAAAAAAAAAAAAGATTTAGTTATTTATTTGAGGGGGGGGGCAGAGGGAGAGGGAGAGGGAATCTTAAGTAGTCTCTGCACTGAGTGCGGAGCCTGACATGGGGCTCGATCTCATAACCCTGAGATCATGACCTGAGCCAAAATCAAGAGTCAGACACTTAACTGACTGTGCCACCCTGCACCCTTAAACTATTGTTAAATTAAGGAACGTACATTGTTTTTTTGTTTTTTAGATACAACACTACTGTATACTCAATAGACTACAGTATAATGGAAACAACATTTATATGCACTGGAAAACCAAAATATTCATTTAACTTGTTTTATTGTGCCATTTGCTTTACTGTGGTGGTCTGAAACCAAACCCACAATATCTCTAAAGTATGCCCATGTTTAAACTAAAATTGAGCCAAACCTCCCATTTCTCATGGTTCAGTTCTCTATTAAAGCACTTTCAGTGGATGGAGGTGGGGTGGAGGGGCATTTTTAGCTATTCAAAGGAAAAAAATACAGTTATTACTGAAGTCATTCAAGAATGATCTTTAGTAAGACAGGTACAGAGTGACAAAATCAGCCTGCTCTTATCTCCAGCACCTGCCAGGATGCTATCTCCAGTATGCAAGCCATTCCATGAAAGTGGATGTTTAAAGGCAATGGCCACTGAGGTGCCTGGGTGGCTCAGTCAAGTTAAGCATCTGACTCTTGGTTTTGGCTCCGGTCATGATCTCATGGGTCATGAGATTGAGCCATGTCCAGCTCCCACACTCAGCAGGGAGTGTGCTTGAAGATTTCTTCCTCTGCCCCTCCCCCAACTCACACAGTCGTGCTCACACGTGCTCGTGCTCTCAAATAAATAATCTTTAAAAAAATAAAAAAGAAATAAAGGCAATGGCCACTGATTTGAAATCATCAAATTAACTCTTTTCATTCTGATGAGATACTTACTTTTAAAAAAATTATAAATTGGCCTTTTTATTATGGGGCAATAAAATGATCAAGATATTCTGGTTCTGGGGCACCTCAGTCGTTAAGCGTCTGCCTTTGGCTCAGGTCATGATCCCAGGATTCTGGGATCGAGCCCCACATCGGGCTCCCTGCTCAACGGGAAGCCTGCTTCTCCCTCTCCCACTCCCCCTGCTTGTGTTCCCTCTCTTGCTGTGTCTCTCTCTATCAAATAAATAAATTAAATAAATAAAATTGCAATAGAAAAAGAATTCAATAAGCTTAGTTATAATTTATATGCAGAAACCAACAGCCCTGTTATAGTAAAAACAACTAGCAAGGATTCCATTTACAACAGCAATACAAAGAAAAATACTTAGTATTAAACTTACATCTATTAAGAGCCATGTAACTAAAATGTTTTAAAGTACCAAAAGAGGGCGCCTGGATGGCTCAGTCGGTTAAACCTCTGTCTTCAAGCTCAGGTCATAATCCCAGGGGCCTGGGACTGAGTCCTGTCTCGGGCTCCCTGCTCAAAAGGAACCTGCTTCTCCCTCTCCCTCTGCCATTCCCCCTGCTTGTGCTCTCCGGCTCTCTCTGTCAAATAAATAAATAAAATCTTAAAAAAAAAAAGGTACCAAAAGATGATGTAAATAAATGGAAGACTAGTAATAAAAATATCAATTCTTGGGCGCCTGGGTGGCTCAGTTGGTTAAGCGACTGCCTTCGGCTCAGGTCATGATCCCGGAGTCCTGGGATCGAGTCCCGCATCAGGCTCCCTGCTCAGCGAGGAGCCTGCTTCTCCCTCTGACCCTCCCCCCTCTCATGTACTCTCTCTCTCTCTCATTCTCGCTCTCTCAAATAAATAAATCTTAAAAAAAAAAAATTAATTCTTAATAAATTAATCTATAAATTTCACATGGTAATAGTTTCTTGACATCTTTATGGCATAAGAAAAGGCCAATTTTAAAGTCACATGGAGGGTGCCTGGGTGGCTCAGTTGTTAAGCGTCTGCCTTCAGCTCAGGTCATGATCCCAGGGTCCTGGGATCGAGTCCCACATCGGGCTCCCAGCTCGGCGGGAAGCCTGCTTCTCCCTCTCCCACTCCCCCTGCTTGTGTTCCTGCTCTATCTCTCTGTCAAATAAATAAATAAAATCTTAAAAAAAAATAAAGTTCACATGGAAAAATAAGAGGGCAAAATAGAAAAAAAAAAAAACTTTTATAAAGAGTAATTGTGGAGAGGGGCAATGGCCTTACCAAGTATTATAAATATTTGATAAAAGTATCAACTACAATGTATTATTAAAGAGCTTACATAAATGGAAGTTTACTGCAAAGTATGAATCAATCAAGAAATCATGTGATAACTGTCATTTCATCAGGAAATAAAACAAGTTGGAGTCCTACCTTATTCCCTATACCAAAATAAATTCCAGTTCCATCCAGAAATTTTTTTAAAGAAATTTAAAATGCAAATAACAAAATCATAAAAGTAGATGTGAGGGGTTTTGTTTTTGCTTTAAATAATCTCATCATGGGACACTTCTTAAAGCATGAATCAAAATCCAAAACTATCAAAACAGACTAATAAATTTTGCTGCAAAGTTTTAAACTGGCTACAAAGGCATACAAAATAATATCAAGAAGCTAATTATAAAGTGAAAAGTACTTTCAACACAGACAATTTCCACAAACAATACAGTAGAAATATAGATGAAGAATGTAAGGGGTTCAAAGAAATTATTTCTGAACAAATGAAGATTCACTCATAAAAGATAAGCAAAATAAATTACAAACAAACTTTTCACAGGTAAGGTTTTGAAAAATACAAAAAAGTTTTTGAAAATACAGTCTTGCAGGGGCGCCTAGGTGGCTCAATCGGTTAAGCCTCTGCCTTCGGCTCAGGTCATGATCCCAGCATCCTGGAATGGAACCCCACATGGGCTAACTGCTCAGCGGGGAGCCTGCTTCTCCCTTTCCCCCTGCCACTCCCCCTACTTTGTGCTCTCTCTGTAAAATAAATAAATAAAATCTTAAAAGAAGGGGGGGGGGGAGAAATCGTCTAGGGTTGAAAAGGATGTAGAAACAAAAGGCAACCTCCTTGGGTTTGAGAGCCAGTAAACGGGTATACCTCTACAGAAAACAACTGTATTAAAATTCACATTCTCTTTGACCCAGAAATTCCCTTAAAAATTTATCCTATAGATATACTTGCACATGTGGGAAAAGATACGCAATTTTAACAGGAACAGCATAAGATGGGGGGGAAAGCTATGTACCAAAACAAATCCGTTCAGTGTAGTGTTATTTAGCCATTAAAAGAAATTCAGCCTGTTATGAGAAAAAAAAACTACTAGACGCGTCTTTGGAGACAAGGGAAACAAAAGCAGAACTATTGGGACTTCATCAAGATAAAAAGCTTCTGCACAGCAAATGAAACAATCAACAAAACTAAACAACAACCTACAGAAAGGGAAAAGATATTGGCAAATGACATGTCTGATAAAGGGTTAGTATCCAAAATCTATAAAGAACTTATCAAACTCAACACTCAAAAAAATAATCCAGTTAAGAAATGGGCAGAAGGGCGCCTGGGTGGCTCAGTCGTTAAGCGTCTACCTTCGGCTCAGGTCATGATCCCAGGGTCCTGGGATCGAGTCCCACGTCGGGCTCCCTGCTCGGCAGGAAGCCTGCTTCTCCCTCTCCCACTCCCCTGCTTGTGTTCCCTCTCTTGCTGTGTCTCTCTCTGTCAAATAAATAAAATCTTAAAAAAAAAAAAAAAAAAAGAAATGGGCAGAAGACATGAACATTTTTCCAAAGACATACAGATGGCTAACAGACACATGAAAAGATGCTCAACAACACTCAGCATCAGGGAAATGCAAACCAAAAACCACAATGAGCTACCACCTCACTCACATCTGTCAGAATGGCTAACATAACGCAGGAAACAACAGAAGTTAGCAAGGATATCGACATAGGGGAACCCTCTCTCACACTGTTAGTGGGAATGCAAACTGGTGCAGCCACTCTGGAAAACAGTATGGAGGTTCCTCAAAAATTTAAAAATAGAGCTACCCTACAACCCAGCAAGTGCACTACTAGGTATTTACCCAAATGATACAAAAATACTAATTTGAAGGAGTACATGCACTCTGATGTTCAGAGCAGCATTATCAACAATAGCCAAATTAAGGAAAGAGCCCAAATGTCCACTGACTGATGAGTGGATAAAGAAGATGTAGTGTGTGTGTATATATATACACACACACACAATGGAATATCACTCAGCCATAAAAAAGAATGAAATCTAGCCATTTGCATCAATGTGGATGGAGCTGGAGTGCATTATGCTAAGCAAAGTAAGTTAGTCAGAGAAAGACAAATACCACATAACTTTACTCAAATGAGGAATTTAGGAAACAAAACAGATGAACATAGGGGGAGGGGGAAAAAAGAGAGAGATATAAGCAAGTCATAAGAAACTCAACTATAGAGAACAGGATCGACGGAGGGAGGTGGTGGGGGGATGGGCTAAATGGGTGATGGGCATTAAGGAGGGCACTTGTTCTGATGAGCACTGGGTGTTGTATGTTAAGTGATGAATCACTAAATTCTACACCTGAAACCAATTTTACCATGTGTTAACTAAATATAAATAGAATTGAAATAAAAAAAAATCTAAGATATAGAACAAAGTGTATAATATGCTACCATTTGAGTTGTTAAAAAAGTGGAAAATATCTATGTCCTATGTTTCTTTGTATATGTGAATGAATCTGAAAGACACACAAGAAACTCATGAGTGGTTGCCTCTGAGAATAAGAACCACAGACAGGGAAACGGCGGTGAGTGGAGAGTAGATTTACATTCCACTTACACTTTTTTTCAATCATGATCTATCAAGTAAATACATATACTTTTTAAAATATTTTATTTATTTGAGACAGAGAGAGTGCGGGGTTGGGGTGGGGGGAGAGCACGAGCAGGGAAAAGGGGTAGAGGGAGAAGCTGACTACCTTGCTGAGCAGGGAGCCTAATGCGGGACTTGATCCCAGGATGCTGCGATCATGACCTGAGCTGAAGGCAGATGCTTAACCAACTGAGGCCACCCAGGCGCCCCCATATACTTTTTTTTTTTTTTTAAGATTTTATTTATTTATTTGACAAAGAGAGACACAGCAAGAAAGGCAACACAAGCAGGAGGAGTGGGAGAGGGAGAAGCAGGCTTCCCGCTGAGCAGGGAGCCCAATGCGGGGCTTAACCTTCGGATCTTGACCTGAGCCGAAGGCAGACACTTAACAACTGAGTCACCCAGGCGCCCCTAAAGGAAGGTTTTATATTCTATTCCTTCTCCACTTCCCAACCTCTAAAGTATTCTGGCTTACACATAAAAAAAGGAAAAGTAAATTATCCCCTTTGGCACAATATCCAAAATATATGTGTACATATAACTTTTCCAAAAGATGAGGCGTAAGAAATATGCAAATGATACATGTTTCTCTTCTTGTGCCTACCTATTATCCAGAAGTAGCTAAATCCTGTGTTGAACCATCTATTTCAAGCTACATCTATTTTAAGTAGAATTATGAAGGTAACAGCAGCTGATCAATTTCTAATCACAGAAAAATCAGTTCTAATTAGTGGCAAAGGTGCTCACCTCCATCATGGCTTACCACCTCAAGGCTGCAGGCATATTAGTAATAACGAGATTAAAGAAGGATAGGATAAGATAACTAGGGAAAAAAGAGTGAATGTGTAACAGCAACAATGAATTAAAATGAATCTTTACAATGAATTATAAACTACCTTTATTTATTTATTAAAGATTTTATTTATTTGACAGAGAGAGACAGCGAGAGAGGGAACACAAGCAGGGGGAGTGGGAGAGGGGAGAAGCAGGCTTCCTGCTGAGCAGGGAGCCCGATGCGGGGCTCGATCCCAAGACCCTCAGATGATGACCTGAGCCGAAGGCAGACGCCCAACGACTGAGCACCCAGGCGCCCCAATAAACTACCTTTATAGTTTTAAAGGCAGTAATTCTCTCCTCGCCAGAAAATGTACATTCACAGCCCTTTATCTTTTATTCCACTTGAAAATGGGAGATTTTCGGGGCACCTTGGTGGCTCAGTCGGTTAAGCATCTGACTCTTGATTTTGGCTCAAGTCATGATCTCAGGGTCATGAGGTTAAGCCCTGAGTCGGCCATGGAGCCTGCTTAAGATTCTCTCCCTCTCTCTCTCCCTCTGCCCCTTCCCTCTGGCTTGCACATGCATGCGCATGCTCTTCCTGTCTCTTAAAAAAAAAAAAAAAGAAAATGGAAAATTTTCCTTGAGATAATGATTTTCTACCAAGTTTTAGGAAAGTAAAACTATTAAAAGAATGAGAAAACAAAACTGTAGAACATCTCTCAATAATAAAGTTCCTGGAGTCATTTACCAGTGATCAAATGCCACCATTCAACAGTAAGACAATCCTCAGACACTAGGCTTCTTTGAGCTCTTCTTACAGAGACACTAAAGTAAATGTAATGCACCAAACAGATACTATTTTCTGCCAACACAAAAACATCAGGTCATGATATGCTTATTAATTAAATCAAAATACCACTCTACGCAGATATGTGCAGCTGACAAGACAGAAAATCAGTTATTCTACTCACGTTAATATATTCATATATTATTTCCCAAATACTTTATCCTGAAACAGAACAGTACTTTACAAAGGTATTATGCAGCAACTAAATACTCTTGCAGAGAAGCCCAAGGCATCTCACCTAACACTGCTAATTTATTAATTTGTCCTCTTTGCTATAAAGTTTCATGTTTTTCCAACATTAGATTACCTTAAAACCAATTATAACTTCAACTGGCCATCTATTTTAATCTAAGCATCTGAAAATAATATTAAAGTAAATGCATTTTAAACCTTCACAAAAGATGCAATTTACTATAAACATTAGACTTTTTAGCCTAAACCACTTCCTATAACCTATGATAAAAGAATTTTACTGAGGGGCGTCTGGGGGGCTCAGTTAAGTGTCTGCCTTTGGCTCAGGGTCCTGGGATCGAGCCCTGCATTGGGCTCCCTGCTCAGCGGGGAGCCTGCTTCTCCCTCTCCCACTCCCCTTGCTTGTGTTCCTCTCTCGCTGTGTCTCTGTCAAATAAATAAATAAAATCTTTATTAAAAAAAAATAATTTAGGGCGCCTGGGTGGCTCAGATGGTTGAGCGTCTCCCTTCAGCTCGGGTCGTGATCCCAGGGTCCTGGGATCGAGTCCCACATCGGGCTCCCTGCTCCTTGGGAGCCTGCTTCTCTCTCTCTCTGTCTCTCTCATGAATAAATAATAAAAATAAAATCTTTAAAAAATAATAATTTAACTGATAAAAGAATATAATCACTAACCTATTATAACAGGTTTCTATTTTGCTAACCAAAACTGACAAAACCCAGGGAATAAGCTGAGCTGCAGATATTTGTAGGTTATCAACTGCAAAATGTGCAAGGTACTATAAATAATACACACACAAAAAAAGAGTACAAAGAAATTGGAAAGAACTGGATTATTTAGGATTAAGGATGTTTGCCATGTATAGGGAAGGCCTGAATTTAAAATATGGAAAATGCAGGTTTGCTAAATGAAAAGATTCACTGATGGACACAAACTGAGTCAGAATGTAGATGGATGTGAATGAGAATTACAACACGCCTGACAGAAGAATGAAAGGGCTGAAGTGCCGCTAACACAATATGGAGGCGCTCATAGCAGAATGCAGAGGTAAAAAAGAACAGTCAGGGAAAGGGGCCTAGAAATAGCAAGTTGAATTGAATTATTTCTGCTTCAAGACCTGACACATTGGGGCGCCTGCGTGGCTCAGCAGCTGAGCAGTTGAGCGTCTGCCTTGGGCTCAGGTCATGATCCCAGGGTCCTGGGATCGAGCCCCGCATCGGGCTTCCTGCTCAGCGGGAGGCCTGCTTCTCCCTCTCCCTCTCCCCCTGCTTGTGTTCCCTCTCTCACTGTGTCTCTCTCTGTGAAATAAAAAAATAAAATCTTAAAAAAAAAAAAGACCTGACACATCTCTTGCAATTTTAGAAAGTTATTTTGCTCTATTGATTCACTTAAAAGAAATGAAGCACAATTGCATAAAGCATCAATTAAACATATTAGCCTAATAAGAACACTTCTCTTTCCCTTCTTTCTAAACTTGCCTAATGGATACTTTTTTTTTTTTTTTGCCTCCCTTGATCTAATCGTGATAAGAAATAGGCTCTTAACCTCTGAGGTCTCACTTATCTGAAACAAAACTCTGCTTTTTGCAAAATTGTTCTAGGGCAAGGACTGAGAGACTTTCTATTGGGTTCTTAAAGGAGTCAGTGACAACAGTTAAAAAAAATTTTTTTAGGGGTGCCTGGGTGGCTCAGTCGTTGAGTGTCTGCCTTCAGCTCGGGTCATGGTCCTGGAGTCCTGGGATCGAGCCCCGTGTCGGGCTCCCTGCTCTGCGGGGAGTCTGCTTCTCCCTCTCCCACTCCCCCTGCTTGTGTTCCCTCTCTTGCTGTGTCTCTCTCTGTCAAATAAATAAAAAATTTTAAAAGTTAAAAAAAATTTTTTTTAAAGACTCCCTATAATCACTGCAACAGAGAAAACTACAAAACAACAACCCTGCACGCACCACTTCTTTCCCCAATCATCTTCAACTTAGTTTCTATGCCAGTGATCATTCCAGTAGAGGAAACAGGAAGACACCTTCTGTGCTTCATTCTGGAGTTCCCATCTTGTACCTTCCCAATCAGAATTTGTTCAAGTTAGTTCAAGCTCAATCCTCTCTAACTTCAGGATTATAGGACTGCCACTATCCTTGAAGATCACGGAATAATTTTTAAAGCCGTAGATACAAAATTTAGAAGCTAAACTCTCCTGTGTATAGTTCTTCCCTACTCTAATCTGTCAAACCCAAGACAGAGTGCCTTATATTTTTTATGTATTTAGAAAGATGTTTAAGAAGCAATGTAATAAAATCTACAAATATCTTCACTATTAAGTTATTGCTAAGACATTCAAGTAATTAACTGCTTGTGAAAAAGAGTGACTCAGGACTAGCACTAGGGTGCTCAGATGGGGGAGGCCTAACCCAGCAATGAAACAGAATCTGTGGCCCTTGGAACTCCCCTTAGGTCTATCAAATCTGTTTCTTCAACTGAAAGTAAGGACTAAAGCCAAACATGTTTTCCACATTCACAAAGCACACTGCTCATTTCTATTCTTATTCTGTAAAACTGTTGTATCATTTCTATATTATTTTGTATGTTAATCACTGATTATCTCTTAATATTGTTTAATGCTGAAACCCAGTTTTACAAAGTATAAGGGCTACTGACAGTAATAACTCATTCTGAAATTTTAAACATTGATTTCTAGATTCTTTACTCCATAGAGAAGTGGTACATTTTATTTCATTTTACTCCTGGGGAAACACATACCTCTAATCAAAATGTTAGCTACATGCATACATGTCATGTAAAGAAGCCAACTTTTTGAAGATGAAAGAACACCTATCTACTGAGCACCAACTGTATCCAGAGGCACTGGGGAATTTGAGGCATTAGAGAACAGTAGCAAGAAAATCCATCCTTGTGGGCGCCTGAGTGGCTCAGTTGGTTAAGCTACTGTCTTCGGCTCGGGTCATGATCCTGGAGTCGGTATCGAGTCCCGCATCCGGCTCCCTGCTCAGCAGGGAGTCTGCTTCTCCCTCTGACCCTCCCCCCCACCATATGCTCACGCGCCTCTCTCTCATTCTCTCTCTTTCAAATAAGTAAATAAATAATCTTAAAAAAAAAAAAAAAAGGAAAGAAAATCCATCTTTGTCTCCTAGGAGCTATAATGCATTTTAAAAGGCAGGAATTGTTCACAAAGAGAAAAACACAGGGCAGCAGTTATGGATGATATCAGCCATATGTATCATAAGGCTTCTCTGATCTCTGGATTTCTAAGAGAAATTCCTCTGACAGAGGTGAGAAATGACTTTCTGTGAGGAGGCATTTAATCTGGCCCTGGAAAGAAGGGTAGTTAGACAAAAAAAGGAAGACATTAGAGGGTGGTCTCCTGTATAGTGGAACATGGGTTATTGTGAGTTCAGCAAATAATGGGTAAAAGAGTTTGGCTACAATAATGAAAGGTTCATGTAGAGAAGAAAGAGTTAAGACTGCAGGCTAACCAAAATATGGATGGCTTTGAATGCCAGGAATCTGGCCTCTGTCTACAGGACAACGGTAAGCAATGGAAGAGTACAGTTTGTTCTGTGTGTGTGTGTAGTTCTTTAGTTCTAAAATCAATATTTAATATTTCTGAATTGGTATGCATTTACAAATCAATGTGTACATATAACAGTGTTTCTTTTTCTACACTGAAGAACACCTGCCTTAAAGTCAAATGTGTCATAATCAATGGCTTCTTAAAACCAACAAACACCAGATATGGAAGAAATGAATAACAGTTCTGGGAATTGAGGGGAGTGAGGCATTTTCAGGGAAATAGCAAAGACTTGGATTAAAGGCACTGCTCCACAGAGATCCACGCACCAAGTCAGGGATGGCAGGTGGGAGGATGCACTCTGGATAAATGGAATGAACAGAAGTTCAGCAGAGCATCCAGATGCAACTGAAAGTTGGAAATCCTGGACTTAGAACTCTAGGATGAGAGATGACCACAGGGCAGAAGGAGAGTAAAACTCTTAAACATCTTAAGACTCCAGGGGCACACACCCAAACATGCACAGAAACACCCGTTTTAAAAACAACGTATTCACACACTACATGAAAAACTGACAAAAATCGATTTTTAAAGACTCAAAAACTTTACCTCCAGGGGCGCCTGGGTGGCTCAGTTGGTTAAGCGACTGCCTTCGGCTCAGGTCATGATCCCAGGGTCCTGGGATCGAGTCCCGCATCGGGCTCCCTGCTCAGTGGGAAGCCTGCTTCTCCCTCTCCCACTCCCCCTGCTTGTGTTCCCTCTCTCGCTGTGTCTCTCTCTGTCAAATAAATAAAATCTTTAAAAAAAAAAAAAAAACTTTACCTCCAAAAACCCTGATCTGTGACACAACAGTGACGTGCTGTAATCCTCCCTTTACCAATTTATTCCATTGTGCTTTCCAAGATGGCTACTTGATTCTAAAAGTATTGCAGTATATCCACCCTGCTGTACTAGAAAAGAGGTTTAGGAGTATCTCTGGAAAAAAAGCCATTTGCAGGGGTGCCTGGATGCCTCAGTCAGTTAAGCATCTGCCTTTGGCTCAGATCAGGATCCTAGGATCAAGCCTCACGTCAGGCTCCCTGCTCAGCAGTCAGGCTCCCTGCTCAGTGGGGATTCTGCTTCTCCCTCTCCCTCTGACCCTCCCCGTTCCTTCTTTCTCTCTCTCTTTCAAATTCTGTCTCACATTAGAGCTTCATGTATCATATATGTACAAATTTAAATGAGTGTCCTTTAGGATTACCATGTTCTTTAATTACATACAACATTGTTAATGACAGTATATGTAAATACAGTATACGTACATAATCAAGGTTTTCCAAAAACAATCAGCAGCCAGACACTGTTAATAAAGTTTTTTGTCCGGTGATGAGACACTGACCAAGTATTTCAGTTTGCCAATATCAGTTAGCTTCTCTCCCTGTCTACAGGAAAGAAGATGGCCCAATGGTTAAGAAAGCAGGATAGATTCAGTTAGGCTTGGATGAGTCCGGTTCACTTATACGCCAGATATGTTATCTTATGCAAATTTATCTGATCTCTCTGAACCTGTTTCCTCTACTGTAAAATCCCTACCTCTTAGTTTGATATGAAGATTAACATTAAGAGTTCACATTTACCAAGTGTTTGCTGGGTACACAGCACTGTTCTAAGTACTGACATAAAACCTATTTTTAAAGGCAGCAGTATTCTCTCACTTTACAGAAGTTGCAGCTAAGGAAATATGACAATTAGGTAGGCCCATATTCACAAAGCTATCAGGTAGAGGAGCCAAGACTCAAAACTCAAAAACTACCTCTTAACTCCTATCTACATGCTAATTGAGATAATTTAAAGACCTCAGCACAGTGGTAGAGCCACAGGAAGCATTCAATAAAGGTTACTCTGATGACTAAAAATTTAAAACCTTGACTATTTCACTACACACAGGTCCCTCTTAGTCATGGCCCCACTGGTGTCAATAAAGAGAAGATAAGATAGACTCACCTAGATAGGAAGGTGAAGAGGAAGAAAGGCTTAAAAAAATAATTTTAGTAACTAAACATTTGCTTTGTAAATGTAACTTCAAGTTATCAAATGGAAAAGCAGTTTTAATACTAGAAACCATAGGGAAATGTACCAAAGCCTGGGGGGATTAGAGGGGGGGAAACACCTTCAGAACAAGTAATGAACAAAGTGAGGACAAGAAAACAAATATAAGAACAGGAAGAAACACTTCTGCCCTCTTCTAATGCCCTCTGCAGCCAAAAATGATTTAGGGCTTTTTCAAAGCCTTAAAAAACTCGAGCAAAATTAGAAGTGCTGCAACTTCAACAGTCTGAGCAGCTTACAGTAGGGAAACCTAAACCTGAACACAAGCACATAAAACAAGTGGCTCTGGTTCCAACACTCGCCATACTGTGCCTGTAAACTACCCTGGGGATCCTTAACGTCTAACCTTGGTCTTACCTTGGACCAACGACCTTAAGTGACAGCCTTGAGGTCAAGCTACTAGTATCAGAATTGGACAAAAATAGATTTTACTGAGCCACATTCAATAAATTTTCTTCCCCTAAGCACTTACCATAGACAGTGTAGAGCTTCTTGGGGAAAAAAAAAAAAATACCGTGCCTCAAAAAACAAACAAAAACTCTGCCTCAACTAATTCCTAGCAGCAGGCCAATTTGATAACCAATTGTATTTAAAACTTCTTCTGGAGCAGGGGCGCCTGGGTGGCTCAGTCGTTAAGCGTCTGCCTTCGGCTCAGGTCATGATCCCAGGGTCCTGGGATCGAGCCCCACATCCGAGCTTTCTGCTCAGCGGGAAGCCTGCTTCTCCCTCTCCCACTCCCCCTGCTTGTGTTCCCTCTCTCGCTGTCTCTCTGTCAAATAAATAAATAAAATCTTAAAACTTCTGGAGCAAATGAGCGTTTTTGTTTATCACTGTAGTCTCCCTATGTTTATGTTACCTGAATGCACTAATAATTTGTTGAATAAACTAAGCCTCTAGCCATCACCCTCAAACCCTAAAGTTAAAAATAAAAACCCCACATCATTAAGTGAACTTCATACATTTATCCTTAAAACCATTCTCCGACCATCAGGCCTATTTTTATTTCACAGCCTATACTACAAAACCTTCACTACAGTATGAAAAGAGTCTATCATACGCAATTATAAACATATAAAATTTAAAATTCAAGGACAAGCATAGGGGCACCTGGGTGGCTCAGTCGGTTGGCTCGGGTCCTCGTCAGGGGTCATGGGATGGAGTCCCGTAGCCAACCTGGTTGCTCAGCAGAGTCGGCTTGGGATTCTCCTCCTCTCCCCCTGCCCTTCCCCCGCACTCTCCCTCTCTTTAAATCTTTAAAAAAGATAAAAAAATAAAACCCAAGGACAAACATAAAAGGGCAATTTTCCACATTTAAGAAAACTCATTAAATTTACCAGCTTCTTGCCGAATGAATCCTTCTCTGCCTTTGTGGAGCTTTAATAACTTACTCTGTGTTAAGGCTACGTAGTATTAACAGTCCACTACGAGAGGCCTGAAAGGCCAAATAAACTTCATCACCCCTATCAGAAAACAAATAGCACCAAGAACTATTAGTCTTCCTTACATTCTCTTAGCATTGCAACTTAAATTTTTCCCCATCAACAACTGAGGGAACTGGGCAGATTAAAGGGGAGCACATCTGGCCTATTCAAGAGCGAAAAGAGCCACGGGAAACTTTCCATTACAAAAAAGTAAGCACATAGGCATTTAACCATCATTGGAAGGGAAGGCTACCTTTTGCTTTCAATTCCCACTTCCAGCAATATTCCACAGTCAATGAAAGGTCAAATAAAGCAGCAATGGAGAACAGTGAGAGACTGATTAAAGTTACAGGTGAAGATCTGGGGAGTGAAGATTGCTAATTCAAACATAACAACTGTTATGTTTAACAAACCAAACTGCCCACTCACCTTCTCCGTTCTACCTCCCCCCTCCCCCCAACTCACATTGGTCAAATGTTTGTCCAAGTCGGCTTTGTTTTAGCAAGGAGGAAACATGCCTGATTTCAAGTCTGTGAAATATCTGGTGGATGGGGCATCATGTGATGTTAAACAGCGAGCAGAGAAAGCAGCATGTAAAGCAGTTATGACGAAGGCTGCTGCTATCCTGCCACCAGCCTCCATGTTTCTGCACTATAGATGCACTAACTGAAAAGGATCTATTCATCTTTTTTCTATACTTCTCTCTTTTCAGTGACGTGAAAAATGGCCCAGTTTATTTGGGCACAGGAATGAAGAAAATGATTAGTATATGTCATTGTTTTCATGGCCTCTGCCTTTCAAGTCTTTCATCATAACTTCCAAGAATCCTACAAAATTCACTTAGCTTCATTATTCCTTAACTCTGTGTGCACTATTTTTATGGGAATACACAGCCATAACAGCTCTCTCAGATGCAACTACGTTACGTCTTTCTTGAGTCTGCTTCTACTATTTATACCTAATCACGGGTCAAGGCACACTATCCCAATGAAAGGCCAGCATCCTCGGGCTCTGAAAAGACTATGATTTCTCTAACATATACTGTTGGGATTGGTTGGGATATCAGTGTGGCTCCAGGGTTTTATAAATAATCTTAGTTTTTCAGAAAAATTACAAAAGTCATAATTGGTTGGAGAGATGATAAGCATTCTTTCTAGAGCTCTCTGCCCCTTATGTTAAATAACCTCAGAAGTCAGGCGTTATTTACAGCTGAGTCATTTTAAGATACAAAGGAGGGGCGCCTGGGTGGCTCAGCTGGTTGGGCGACTGCCTTCGGCTCAGGTCATGATCCTGGAGTCCCAGGATCGAGCCCCACATCGGGCTCCCTGCTGAGCAGGGAGTCTGTTTCCCCCTCTAACTCTCCCCCCCTCATGTATTCTCTCTCATTGTCTCTCTCTCAAATAAATAAATAAAATCTTAAAAAAAAAAAAGATACAAAGGATATTAAATCTTAAGATATCCTTAAGTATCTTCCCCATTTACCTGTTTTAAAAAGCTTAACTAAGCAGGTCACAGAAGTGTTGAGTTCTATTTGGAAGCCAGGTCTTTCTGACTCCAAGCACTAGGCAGGCTCTGTCTATAGCATGCCTTACATGGCTACTTACAAAAACACATGCTGCTCTTTTGTTTGTTTCACTAGAAGTTAAAATCAACTGGAAAGAAGTTAGCTGAGCAATTGTATACACATAATCTCTTCTCCAAAGAGAACACTATTTTAGATCCTAATCAAGCCTACCATCATAGTTAAGGTTCACTATCTAAAGGACCACAACTATCTCAACAATAGTTGTCCTTATACAAAAACCACTATTTACAAACTCCAGGTCATCAAAGGTAAGTAAGGTATGGGTCACCCATGCACATACACTATAATATGATCCTCAGCTCTGACCAACAACTAAGACTATTGCTGAAACCATCCCAAGGGGCCTCGCTGGCACTTGATTCATACACAGATTGGGTGCCTTCTATATAAATAGCACTCCTTACAGCAAACCCTTGTAAAAGTCAAAAACAAGCCTACCATGTAATAAATTTCAAATTTTATTTAAGATTAAGGCCCTAAGTAGCACACAACCTTACAATTCCTATGTTATCTGAAAGTGTTTCGTTAGTGGGGCACCTGGGTGGCTCAGTCGGTTAAGCATCTGACTCTTGGTTTCAGCTCAGGTTATTATCTCATGGGTTGTGGGATCCAGCCCCGTGTCAGGCTCCTGGCTCAGCAGGAAGTCTGCTTGCAAGATTCTCTCCTGCCCCTCCCCCCTCCCTCTCTCAAAATGAATAAATAAATCTTTAAAACTAAATAAAAATTTCTCATTAGTATTATATAAATTATAGCTTCTCACAAACTATCATTTCCAGTCAATTGACCAAATTTGTGATTCATTAACAAAAACGTTTAGTAGACAACTTAGTGTTCTATTCTTCAATATTTCACAAAGATACAGAAGTACTTCTTGGGGCACCTGGGTGGCTCAGTCGTTAAGCGTCTGCCTTCGGCTCAGGTCACAATCCCAGGGTCCTGGGATCGAGCCCCGCATCAGGCTCCCTGCTCGGCGGGAAGCCTGCTTCTCCCTCTCCCACTCCCTCTGCTTGTGTTCCCTCTCTCGCTGTGTCTCTCTCTGTCAAATAAATAAAAATAAAATCTTAAAAAAAAAAAAAAGTACTTCTTATAACCCCATATTAAATCTTAAGTATATTCTAAAACTTTAACTCCAATAGAAGTTATGCCAAAGCTTAAAAAGCAAATGATTTACAATTATGGTTTTAAAGCTCTTTCTGAAGAACACCTTAAAGAATTTGATAAAAGCCTCTCTCCAAAAATGCAAATCATATAAAACTTAGCATGCTACTTTACGGCACCCCATTAAAGTCCATCTATAGCTCCCCTCAATTTAGAGGGAATTCACGAACCCCAGATAAAGACCTCTTATTTAGAAAGCTATTTAGTTTTAAAAGATTTTACTCTGTTTCTAACCAGCATGGTCCCTTATGTGGAATTTACATCTATCAATATATAAAATTTTATTTACCCAGAGCTTTAACTCAAAAAGATCCTTCTTCCAAATCCTTTGAATTCTTGTAATACTAAAAAGCAACAACAACAACAACAAAAACAAGAACACCTCTTATGTCCTTGGTCCACAAATATTAAGAGTGCTCACAAGATGTGTGACCCTGAACTAGGGATGGCAAAGAGAATTCCAAGATACTGTCAAGGCCAATGACCTTGAGAAGTTTACAGTCTACTTGCACAGTCTGTTCTACTAAAAACAAAACAAAACAAAACAAAACACCTCCTTTCCACAATTTACTGACCATTTTGAACAAAAACAGGTGTGGCCTTTAAGCTGAAGGCTTTAAATAGATAGGAAATGGAATACTGAGAGGAAAAAAAAGCAGAAAACAGATCCAGATAAATTAAAGAAAAAAAAAAACTCAAAAGTCTAAATTTTCTAAATAACCTATACCTAAGAATGTGTTTGATTTACCAGATATACCTGGCTTGAACACCTTTATAACCACTCCCACACAATTGGGAACAAAAAAATCATTAAATTAGATGTAATTACTAAATTTAACAAAATCAGTAATACAAAAATGACACAATTTCTATATTTTCTCTAAAGAAAGTTACTGCAAACTATTTTAAGCAGCTAAGAAAAAAAACAAAAAAAATGGCTGCCATCCTCTTACACTCCCATTATCAAGCCTACACCAGAAGTCACTAATTAATCACACCCCTATCTCCCTACTGAGCTTCATTTCTTTCAATATAAACTTCCAGTAAATATCAGGGTGAGCATTATAACTGAGTCTATTTGTTGTCATGGTAATTATTTTTCAAATACTGTTCAAATCAACTAAATGAAGCACCAAAAATTTATATATTTAATGTGCAATGAATTTATAATAAACTTCATTCGAGTTGCCTTCCAGAACACAAAATACTCTTTAAAACTTTAAATTTCTCTGTTAAAGAGAACGCAACATCATGGTCAATATAACCTTAATTAGGAAAAGATATTCTTTTAAAACTGTAACCCTCCACCCCCATGAAAGAGTTCCAGAAAATTGTAATTAACTGTATTTTTGACCCTATTTGAATGAAACCAGACAAAATTACTTTTTCGAGTACCAATAAAATTAAAACTAAACAAGTCTACGTCATTTAGAGATACAAGAAATACAAAGTTTAGGGGCGCCTGGGTGGCTCAGTTGGTTAAGCACCTGACTTTGGCTCGGGGTCCTGGGATTGAGGCCGGTCAGACTCCCTGTTCAGCACAGAGTCTGCTTCTGCCTCTGCCCACAGCCTGCCAGCTCGTGTGCACTCTCTTGCTAATAAATAAAAACCTTAAAATATATATATACAAAGTTTAACAAGAAAGTATGAGAAAGAAATATTAATTTTGTCCACACCATTTAAAAGAAATACAGGTCAATATTAACAAAACTCTAAAAAGAATATATGTGACCATTTAAAATTTATCACTTCCTTCCAAAAAGAATTAAGGTAGAACACAGATTCCAAAAGTAGATGATAAAGAGGGAATCAGGGGCGCCTGGGTGGCTCAGTCGGTTAAGCGTCTGCCTTCCGCTCAGGTCATGATCCCAGAGTGCTGGGAGCCTGTGCGGGGCTCCCTGCTCAGTAGGGAGTCTGCTTCTCCCCCCCCCCGCCCCGTCCCCCCCCACTCATGCATGGACACAAGCGCTTTATCAAATAAATAAAATCTTAAAAAAAATAAAAAGAAAAGAGGGAAATAAAAACATCCCTAGGATTCTAGGACAGCATTACCAGGTGGGTGCTGCTTAGTACAAAGTAAACTAACAGGAATGAGTGAAAACCTGGATTCAGGAAGTTGTAGGAGAGCACTGTGGGTTAAGTAAGGAAAAAAAAAATTCCTTATGCCCCAAATCTAGCAATGAAAAATACAGGCGATTCCATGCAGAAACAAGGAGGTACGAGCTTCCTAGCCTTAATAGTAGGATTCGAGTCTTTTATAAACACAGGCAAGGTTAACAGATGACAACACAATGTCAGGAATATAAACACCATAAAAAGGGGCATTTCCCGACGCCACCTCTAACCTCAACTGGTACTAATACTAAAAATAATAGCTTTGAGGAAGTTATCTGTTCGTGCCCATTAGGAAAACTAAAGTATATATATATTTTTAAAGATTTTTTAAGTAATCTCTACACCCAACATGGGGCTCAAATCCACAACCCCAAGATCAAGAGTTGCAGGGTTTATTGACTGAGCCAGCCAGGTGACCCAAAAACTAAACTATATTTTAAAATACTTTTTTTTTTTGATACAGTTCTTTCAGCAGAAGCTGTTCGGTAGGCATGACCTCAAATTATGTATATCCTACAAACCATGGACCTCCTCATATATACCCATGCAGACCTCTTCCATTATTTCCTGTAATTTTAAGTATAAAGTAGTTTGAAAATGCTTTGTACTACTTTTACAAGTACAAAGTATAATAAACATTCCTGCCCAAGACCTTTTTTTCTCCCTAAAACAAGAGTTAAACATCAGCCAGCTATAAAGACTCGAGATTATGCATACGCCTTTAAAAAATACATTCTTATGGTGCTTTTTGATTTGGACAGTCTACTCATTTGAAGGAAAATAGAATTTAAAATTTGCCTAAGTTGCCAAACTACAAACGGAGATTTAAAAAAAGACCAACTGTATTCCCTGCGACAAATATATTTTAAGTAAATGAACAGGACATCAGAAAAGTAGGGTTAATTATCTGGAAAGTTATTGGTGGAAAGGCAAAAGAGAAACGAATGCTGGGTCGCCTTTTTTCTGAGTGGCTTTAATCTTGTTTGCAGCACTGAGTAGTACACACACCACTTATTATACAGAACCTATTTGATGAATGGGAAGAGGAAATCTAAAGACTTAAAGTTCCTTCAGAGGGCCAATTAAGAAAAGCCACGGTTCTCCCACCACTGAAAGGAATTAAGGAGCTGACTGGTAAGGAACCCATCTTCTTCCGCTCTTCCTGTCCAGAAGAAAAAGTCTCCCAAATTGTCACAGCCCGGACTGAGGCTCCAGCCTCCGGCAGTGAGTACCCAAAAGCAATGACTGGAGCCCACACTAGGTTCTTACCTCCTGGATGCGCTTCCTGGCCCGCTGAAGCACTTCTTCGTAGCCCTTCTGCCGCAGCTCGCTAAGACTTTCGTAATACTCCTCGGGATCGTCGGTCTCAGTGAAAAGTACCTGGGAGAGGATCTTCCAGCCGCAGGTGTCCAGGCCATGGCCCAGGTAGACCTGGAGCTGGTAACACAGAGTGTCGATCTCCTGCTCGGTCATCTCTGGAGCGCCCCCGAACAGCACGGTCCACATGCCGGAGGGCTCCTCGGGGAATACGGGCAGGCACTGTTCCAGCTGCGAGTTCACAGAACACAGCTGCTGGTGCACAGCACGCAGATCCTGGAAGGAGAAGAGCCCGGCCCAGCTACACTCCTCGGCCGGGGACTCCAGCTCGGTAGTGGAAGGCGGCTGCTCTGTGTCTGAGAGCGCCAGGGCCGCCGGGGCCACCTCGTCCTCCCTCAACATTTCCAGCACCTCTATCTCCTCGGAAACCGCCCCACAAGTGCTCACTACTCGCACGGAGGACACCGGGGCCTCCCTGGACGCCGGCGGGGCTGCTGCTGTAGCGGCCCCCGCCACATCTTTGCCTTCAGATCTCCTTCGAACCGGGCTGGTCTTGGCCCGCACTGGGCTCCTGAGGGGGCTCTCCGCCCCTTTGCCGGCGGGACACCGCAGCAGCGGGTCCCCCCGAAGGCTGCGCGCGCTCCGCGGAGAGCCGCCCTCCCCCCAGGCCGGGCTCCTCCGGGGCCCCGGGCTCCTACCCAGAGTCGCAGAGACAGTGGCCTCGGGCCGGCCCTTGCCCGCTGGGCTGCCTGGCCCGCGGGTCCCGTCCAACGCGGGTGCTCCGGGCTCAGCGCCCCCTCGTGCCCCCGCCTGCTCCCGGGAGCCGCTCCTCTGCCTCTGGGCCGTCCGGTTGTGGCAGGTTATGGCAAACTTGCCCTCAATCTCGTTCCAGGCCACAATGAAGACGAACTTGTGCTTCTCGCGCTCGTCGAACACATGGGGCCGCACGGCCACCCAGTCCGACTCGAGCGTCTCCTCCAGCGCGAACGACATGGTGGCTCCGGTGCCAGGCCGCGGGGAAAGCGCCGCCGGCCCTGCCCGCTCGAAGACTCACCGGCTGGCTGCACCGCGCCCCCCGCTCACCCTCGCTGAGCGCCTTCGGCCATCTTAGCGCGCCAGCCGGCTCTCCCCGCTTACTCGCCCGGCCCTCCTCACTTGAACCCGCCGCGCTCCTTTGTGGCGCGGCTCGCGGGAAAGACAATACGCGTCCCCGGAGCAGGTAGTTCACATGGTCACGTGCGGCTGAATCTGTTTACAAGCCCAGCGCTGCGGCAGCGCCTCGCGCCCGTCCCGGCCGCCCCCAGCGCGAGGCCGCGGTGCTGCGTCTGTGGCTCTTGGAAGGTGAGGAGCGGGTCCCGCGGGGCCGGGCAGGCCGGTTAGGCAGTAGGGGCCGGCGATGTGTGCGTCTCCGCCGCTCGTCCAGGCCGATCTCCCCGCCCCTCCTCCTTCTCCTCCTCTTCCCGACCGCCCGGAGCCGGCCTGACGGATAGACGCGTCTCCTAAACTGTAACCCTCAGTAGCGCCACAATGTTGCCATTTGGCTGCTGACGTAGGCTGCTCCACGAGGGACGTAAACACGGGCACGTGCCGCACGCTGGTGACGCGGCGGCGGCGGCGGCGGCGCGCACACCCCGCGCGCGCGCGCGCGCCGGCACCGCCCCTCCCCGTCCCCCGTCCCCCGCCCGCGAACGGCCGCGGGCCGGACTCCTTCCTTCTGCGCAGCCTCCTTTCCCAGCGGCTTGGGCAGGCTCTTCGCAGGCTGCCGGTTCGGAAGACGGTGAGCGTGGTACGTGTGCTTTGCGGGACAAATGGCCTCTGAGCTTCCTGGGGGAAAAAAGTGTAGGAATTGAGATTTTTCCAACTCCAGCCAATCAAAGGGACCCTGGAATGTAAATGTGCCTCCTTTCGCCCGGGGGGAGTCGCTATAGGTAACGCCTATATTCGGAAAAGTGCTCTGTAACATAACACGAACTATGTACTAAACGTTATTGGGATGTCCCAGACTGTTGAATTCCCTAACACCCTTGAGACACAATTTAAGATATGAAAGGGAGGTGTCCGAAGACAGCCCAATAGCACTCCAAAACAAAATTAAATCAAGTGAAAATTGAGTCATGTCCTAATAGTATGAATGTTTACATTTCAGTTCAGCGGCGCTTTATTGCTTCAGGTTTCATCATTGTGTACTGTTCTGGGAACTTCGTTTTGAGGTCACTGGCTTAACCCCTTTTGAAGTTGTATTCAATTATCAGAGAGCCCAGAATGCACATAGAAAAAAAATCATGTAAATTTGAAGAATTCTGTTATTTATACTGAACTATGATGAAACACATTTTTTAAATTGCCCTATAATCTAGTTTATATTATTGGCATTCGCTTTCCTATTAGCTCCCAATTCACAGTGCAGGTATTCTGCATCCACAATAAAGTACAATGGGAATTATTCTTTTACTTTTAGGTTGTTTTTTTTTTAAGATTTTACTTATTTATTTGAGAGAAAGAGGGAGTATGAGAGAGGAGAGGGTCAGAGGGAGAAGCAGACTCCCTGCTGAGTTGGGAGCCTGATGCAGGACTCCGGGATCATGATCTGAGCTAAAGGCAGTCGCTTAACCAGCTGAGACACCCAGGCGCCCCTATTCTTTTACCTTTGTCCATATTTCTCAAATTATGCAAAACCATTTGGATTAAAGGTGCATTGTCAGCTACACTTACTTGAGTACACTGACGTCGGAATAAACAGCCAAAAATTTTTGCCCTGTCGCTCAGATGGACATTGTAGACTGTAGATCTGCTTGGACCAGAAAAAAAATAAATTACTTTGGGCAGGATGAGCAAAAAGGTAAAAGGACAGGTTTTTAAATTTTTTTTTTTTTACAATTCTTTATGTGGAACCACAAATTTTCAAAGCTTGTAACTGAACTTGTGCCAACACTCAAATGCAAATCAGAGATACAACTTTCGAAATCTGTATCACCAGCTAAGCAAACGATATCTTATCACGGAAAACTTACCTGTCTTTTCTGCTAAAAAGCTACCGCTAAAAGTTTTTCTGATAAAAAGTGATGACATGATCACTAGCTGTCTTCTTGTAATACATTATAGATAACTTTGAATACCAAGAATGAGCACTAAAAGAATATATTTATAGGAAATATTTTTACTTACATATACATTAAAACTTGCAATATCTATCCACAGATACTAAATTATGTCTTATCACAATAGTGCTAGAAAAAATTGTTTCATGGTCACACAGGTTTTAAGTATTTTTCCCCAAAGACTCTGACCGCTGTGTTTTGTCAAAAGGGTTGTTCAATGTTTCTCATTTCCTCTGTCTTAGTAATTGTTACCCTAGAAATGAAAAGAAACAAACCAAAATTCCCATGGCAGGTTACTGTAGTACTCTACAATTCTTTATCTAGGTATGTATCTGATTGTCAAGCAAGATCTCTGAGTGTAAAAATTAGTCCTTAGGAATAAGTAACACCATAGAAAACCACATACACCTTACCAGCTTGAAAAGACTTGAAAATAATTTTCTTTGTGAGTGTTTTTTTAACTATTGAGAATTGTTAGGTACTCTGGGAAACGCTTTAACTCTATAGGCCTTTAATAAAAACTGTAACCATTTACATAGGAGTTTTCAAATTACATAGGATTTTCCAGCACATATTTATTTTATCCTCACAACAATCATATAATGTACTTGTGAAAGGAGTAAATCTTTAATTTTACACGTGAGAAAACAGCAGTTCTGATTACTTAGTCACACATCCCAGGACGGGGAACAGGGAATGAATGAATGGAGTTCAGGGGCCTAATGCATGCATCTGTCCCAATTAGGTGCTCTCAGAAGCAGACACTAAAAAGAAGTCAAAATGCAAAAGTTCATGAGGGGTTAACACCTGTAAAAGAAAAAGGGCAGAAGCAGGATTGGGCAGACTATCCTAATAGGGAGCTCCAGAGCAAAGATTTTTCCTTAAAGAAGTTCCCCCATTGAGTAGAAATGATTAGGCCTTGCCCAGTCATTGACTGGGGACCACCCTGAGAAACGCATAGGATGATAACCTGAAGTTGACTCTGAAGACACAAACAGCTGGAGACTCAGCTAACTACATTCCTTGCAGATGTGGAGTGAATCTTTTTTTTAAATTTAAGATTTATTTATTTATTTTAAAGAGAGAGCATGAGTGGGAGGGACAGAGGGAGAGGAGAGAGAATCTCAGTGAGACTCCCCACTGAGTGTGGAGCCTGATGTGGGGCTTGATCCCATGACCCCGAGATCACAATCTGAGCCAAAACCAGGAGTCAGACACTTAACCGACTGTACCACCCAAGCACCCCAGAGCAAGCCCTTTCTTAAAGGATGATCTGATTGCCACATCTCCACATCTGCCACAGTTTACCTTGTGTGCTCCGTAGATCCACTTCATAACATATTTGGGGAGCAGCTCCTCCAGGGCTCTGGTCGGCCCCTCTTCCTGAGGGGAAATTTAGAAGAGGGAGGTGAAGAGACAAACTGTAGCCTCCACTGCTGTGGTCAGTCTCATGGCCAAAACTGGTACTCATCATCTCTCTCCTCCACCGTCTGTTCTAAAGTCCCTCACTCTGCTGACCTTAGTGGGGCTCACGTGGTGGTGTTTCCCAAACTCTCATTCCTGAGGAGTCTGAACTCCTGGTGACCTTACCCGTGTATAGCCTCCATTACTACATCATTACATTTGTCACAATTAGGCAAGAGTGTACCAGGAGGCATCCAGTGGGTCACCAGAGTTCAATGCACGTTCCTCCCCGCTCCCACCATGTAACACAGCCCTGCCTCCTCCCGCTGATGAGTGTTAATCACCCCTGACAAGGTGGTGATTGCTCTTCTTGCCTGCTACTTTCTGGGCACAAAGAGCCCAAAGTGTCCAAGTGACAGCTGTAGCTTATAGTTCAATGAGATCTTTGCTATCTCATGACAAGAACATACTTCATTTTGAAGATCAGGACCGCCAGCAGCTTCGGGATGACACAGTGTATGACATGACCAGTGGATCTGTAAAATGAGTTCCGTGATTAGATACTATATTGTTTCATGTCTGTAGATCAGGCATTCTGTAAGTGGCTTGATCATGCTGGCAGGAAAGGCAAACCCATACCCAGATTAAGTTTCTATTCCTATGAGAAAAACCGCTGCCTCTTCCAGGATGAAAATGGTCCCAAGTAGTCCATTTGCTGCCAAGTGACCAGTTAGTCTCCTTTTTTTTTTTTTAAAGATTTTGTTTATTTATTTGACAGAGAGAGACATAGCGAGAGAGGGAACACAAGCAGGGGGAGTAAGAGAGGGAGAAGCAGGCTCCCGGCCAAGCAGGGAGCCTGGTGCGGGGCTCGATCCCAGGACCCTGGGATCATGACCTGAGCTGAAGGCAGACGCATAACGACTGAGCCACCCAGGTGCCCCACCAGTTAGTCTCCTTAAGGAATAGTGCCATACTGGTGGCTCAGTGTTGGTGTATGTTGCTGGTAGGTTGATCACTCAAAGCAGGCAATAACTAGATTGGCTTTCATAAGTGGAAGTCATGTTTTTCTGACCAATGCAAAGCCTCCATTTCTTTCACTGTGATCATGTCATCTGTTTGCCTTATCATGCCAATGGATGTCATCTAGTCGTTACTTTGTCTGCTTGGTCATTTGGTTCCGACCACGTGGACGCTTTCTGATGGGTATTAAAATACAATGTAGGGGCACCTGGGTGGCTCAGTCGTTAAGCGTCTGCCTTCAGCTCAGGTCATGATCCCAGGGTTCTGGGATCGAGCCCCGCATCGGGCTCCCTGCTGGGCAGGAAGCCTGCTTCTCCCTCTCCCACTCCCCCCGCTTGTGTTCCCTCTCTCGCTGTGTGTCTCTCTCTCAAATACATAAATAAAAAAAAAAATCTAAAAAAAATTTAAATAAAATACAATGTAACACGGGGCACCTGGGTGGCTCAGTCGTTAAGCAACTGCCTTTGGCTCAGGTCATGATCCCAGGGTCCTGGGGTCGAGCCCCGCATCAGGCTCCCTGCTCGGCGGGAAGCCTGCTTCTCCCTCTCCCTCTCCCCCTGCTTGTGTTCCCTCTCTCGCTATGTCTCTCTCTGTCAAATAAATAAATCTTTTTTTTTTTTAAGATTTTATTTATTTATTTGAGACAGAGAGAATGAGAGACAGAGAGCATGAGAGGGAGGAGGGTCAGAGGGAGAAGCAGACTCCCTGCCGAGCAGGGAGCCCGATGCGGGACTCGATCCCGGGACTCCAGGATCATGACCTGAGCCGAAGGCAGTCGCTTAACCAACTGAGCCACACAGGCGCCCAAATAAATAAATCTTTAAAAAAAAAAATACAATGTAACAATCTTCACACCTTGTTCTCACTCTCATATGTCTGTCTACATGTCTCTATTCCAGACTTCCTCATCTCTGATATTTGAATTTTTCTCCTTCCAGGACCCAGACCATTTCTCATTGGCGAGAGCCCATATGTGTTTTGACTTTTGGCCACTTTCCCTTTTATACGAAGTGGATGACCAGATGCATCTTCTGAAGCTCTGCACATTGGGAAGATCTATCTTTCACAAATTGTCTCATTATTATTTTTCACAACCACACTGAATAAGTTATATAATGCAGAGAGCATCTACTTTTGGTTTTCACCTAATACCAAATCAACCCATCCATAAACCAAGCTGTCAGGGGGAGGGGGCGGTTCCTCCTTCCTCAGCTGATTGAGTGGGAGGTCCCTTTGGTCACTGGTATGAGCTCAGAAGGGACACTGCTAATAGTGGATGCCATGATAGGACACAGTAGATACCATGAGGTTTTAGACCCAGTCTTCATGCCCCTTGCAGTGTCATTTCTTCCTGCTTATACTCAGTCTCAGATGTACCATGTCCATCTTATGATGGATTGCTACAGGGCCCATCTTACTTTACGACTTATTCCCAACAGATGGTGGACAGTTCCAAACTTGTGCTTGGTATCCCAAAGTCAAGTGTTCCAGCTCTGTCAGAGCACCTAACTAGGAGCTGTTTTACAAAAGGTGCATAACCCTCTGCTGCAGATAGTGTAACCTTGCTCCATAACCCTAGGAGCCTGGGTTGTGATTCTTCCCCTGGGACTCGTCGTAAACTTCACACCATCTCCTTTTCTACCATTAACATCTCAAATACCATGGGGTGTGCTGAGATCATTTGTTCTAAACAGGAGGGCTACTTGCTCTACAGCTAGGACTGTTTTCTCCAAAGCCCAAGAAGGCCTAACAGTTGGGGCGCCTGGGTGGCTCAGTCAGTTAACGTCTGCCTTCGGCTCAGGTCATGATCCTGAGCCCCAGGATCGAGCCCCACATCAGGCTCTCCACTTAGCAGGAGTCTGCTTCTCCCTCTGACCCTACCCCCTCTCGTGCTTTCTCTCTTATTCTCTCTCTCTCAAATAAATAAAATCTAGGGAAAAAAAGAAGGCCTAACAGTCATTGTACTTCCTTCACTGTAATAGTGGCTGCATGATACAGCAATTTGCCCTTTACTTTGAAGGGAGTGCCCTGGCGTTCACTTGACTATGGGATGTGCAGAAACTTTACTAAGTTGGCAAGTACCTGAATTTTTGTAGTCTGTCTCCCTCCCTTTGGAGTACATGTGTCTTACCAATTCTCCAGCACACTAGTACCCTCTTACTTATTCATCTGCCAGATCATCTTGATGTCATCAATGTAATGAATCAGTAGGATATTCTGTGATATGTCCAGATGGTCCAGATGTCTTCAGGCTACATTATGACAGATGGTGGGAAAGTTAACACAGCCCTGGAGCAAAATCTCTCTGATCTTCTTTCCTGACTAGGATAGAAGAGTATACATTCACCAACCCAATGGCTGCATACTACATACCAGAGACTATATTATCTACCCTCACAAAGAAACTACATCTGGCTGGGCAGCTGTGATCAGGGCTATTTCTTGGTTGAGCTAGCAATAGTCTCCAGGATCCATCTGGTTTCTGCAAGGACCAGACCAGCAAATTAAACAGAGGTATGCTAGGGACCACCACACCTGCATCTTTAATAGTGGCACTAATCTCTGCCATCCTTCTCCAGGGCCACACCGTTTTTGCTTCAATATCTCGGTGGGAGGGGGACAGTTTCAGAGGGTTCCTGCTTGTCCTTCCACAGTATGATAGCTCTCACCAACAGGTCCAAAGTATGGGTTACTCCAATCACACATATGCCAATCCCAATTATATGTTGGAGGACTAGGAAAATGAGTACAGGTGAGTTCACAGAACTAGTGGACCCAGACTTTGACTAAGACTCTATTTATCACCTGGCCCTTGTATGTATGTCCTCACTGTAATAGAGAGCCTGTGATAAGTTTTGGGTCATATCAGTGCCAACTTGGACCCTGTTTCCAACAGTGCTGGAAATGTCTGAATGTATTCCTTTCCCCAGTGAACAGTCACCCAAGTACATGGCCTAGATCCCTTTGGGGAAGCACTGGGGAAATCATTATGTATTACAGGGCCCTTCTCCCTCAGATCCAATTATCTCATCAGTGAATGAGTGCCAGGTCTGAAAACTGAAAAGTATTTCAGGTCCAGAAACTGGGCAAGAGACTTTTGGGGTAACTTCCTTCAACCTCCCGTTCATCCACTCTTGCTCTATTTTGACTATGTATGTTAAGCAGTGTGTTTTGGCTGCCCCTCAAGACACTGTGTTCTGTTAGCCTCCCATAACTGTGGACACTGTGACCCTCTGGCTTCTGATGGTGAAATGCTACCACCAGGGCCCTCTTATCCTCACTGCTATCAGTGAGCCAAATGCTATAACCACTTCTCTTGCCACTAACTCTGGCCTACGGAGGAGAGCCACACTATACTTCATAGTGATGCTGGGGCCCCCTGACCAGATCATTTCTAACACCCTCGGTGAATGGTGAATCCTTTAGGCCTTCCTAGGAACATATTCCTTCTCCTGGCCTCATGTACCATTTAAGTTGTCATCACTTATATCCTTGAGCCAAGTCCTAATCCTAAATATATCCTAAATCTTTGAGCACATAATTATTTCTCTTTTCATTCTTTTTTTTAAAAGATTTTATTTATTTGACAGAGAGAGACACAGCGAGAGAGGGAACACAAGCAGGGGGAGTGGGAGAGGGAGAAGCAGGTTTCCCACAGAGCAGGAAGCCCGATGTGGAGCTCAATCCTAGGACCCCGGGGCATGACCTGAGCCAAAGGCAGACGCTTAACGACTAAGCCACCCAGGCGCCTCTCTCTTTTCATTCTTAGTGACCTATCTAGAGAATCCTTTGAAACCCATACACTTAACCACTGTGTTACTTAGGATCCTCCAAGCAGATTCCAAGATCAGATTAGATGGGCAAAAGATTTTTTTTTGGGGGGGGGAGGGGAACAACTGTGAGGGAAAATGGAGAGGAAACCAGAGCTAGGGGGAGAGCTGGTAGATAGTGATGGAGAGAGGGGGAAAAAAGGAAGTTTCAATAGAAAGCATCTTAGAGTGCAAGGTAGTCTAAGAAAGTTTTCACTAGGCCAATGGGGAGTCCTCAAGCCCACATCATCTGTCAGAGGAGTTTCCTGTCTCCCTGCCTCACTCAGTCATTGGCTGGAAGAAGCCTGTGGGAAGTGTGGTGGATTCATAACATAGCAGCCTGGCCCATTAGTATTATGCTTGGAGATCTGAGAGGCACGTTCTCATGGCTGCCATAAACACCATCTGTGCTTTAAAAAAAACTGGGTACTATTTATTCATTGATTCATGACACATCAAGGGCACAAATATGAATCCGATGTAGTGCTCACACTCTAGCAATTGGCATCGGTTTGAGTGGGTTATGAATAATTTTCAGAAATTAGGAATAAGAAATAGATTTCCAGATCTCCTGAGGCAGATCTTCAGGCTATGGCTTCATTATTTTGTTTGAAACTATTTGAAATTCTAGAGTAGGTTCTAAGCTTAAATAGTAAGTGGGGTTTGGATTCTTCCCCACTGCACCCAGGAAGCTACAACTGTACCTGAAAACTTTGTTCCTTTAGAAAAGATCTGAATTAGGGGCACCTGGGTGGCTCAGTCGGTTAAATGTCTGCCTTCGGCTCAGGTCATGATCCCAGGGTCCTGGGATCAAGCCCCACATCGGGCTCCTTGCTCAGTGGGGAGTCTGCTTCTCCCTCTCCCTCTCCTCCTCCCTGTTCCTCTGCCGCTCCCCCTGCTTGTGCTCTCCTGCTCTCTCTCTGTCAAATAAATAAATAAAATCTTAAAAAAAAAAAAGAAAAGATCTGAATTAGTATGGCATAATGGGTCAATGTCAACATATGGTGAAATTTGGTCTTGAATACATGAGTGCTTATTACATTATTTTTTCTGTACTTTATTTTATTATTATTTTTAAAGATTTTATTTATTTATTTGAGACAGAGAGTGCGAGCATGAGCGGGGGGAGGGCCAGAGGGAGAGGGAGAAGCAAACTCCCTGCTGAGCAGGGAGCTGATGCAAGACTCCATCCCAGGACCCCCGGGATCATGACCTGAGCTGAAGAAAGATGCTTAACCGACTGAGCCACTCAGGCACCCATTTTTTCTGTATTTAAAAAATAATTCCTAATAAAATTAATAATTTAAAAAATACCATTCAGTCATTAAAATTAATCACAGCTACACATTAATATATCCATTAATATGGATATATTTCAAAAGCAATGTTGAAGGAAAAAACAAGAACTTGCAGTCGGGTATATATGTTATGAGGCCATTTCAATTTTTTAAATAAGCAAAGTGACATTCTATATTATTTATAGATCTATAATTATGTGGTAAAAATCTTTTAAAATGCAAGGGCAGGACACACACCATGATCCAAATAGTTTTTCCTTGGAGGAGAGAAGGAGATGAATAGGATTGGGGAGGGATACAAAGAGGATTTCCAAATATTCACATTGGCTAAATCTGGGTATGGAGTGCCTGGGTGTTTGTTATATTACACTTGGTACTTGGTATATTTGAGATAGTGCATATTTTGAAAGGAATTAAACTTTGCATTCCATTTGGTCTTTTCTTTGGTTATAACAAAAGTAGCCATGTAAGTATATGCCACCAGTTGGTTGGCATGAAAAGGAAAGGAAAATAATGTGTTCTATAAGTCTGCACTTGCTAATTTTTCCCAATATATCCTTTGCTGCACCCATTTTTCAAAACACTGGCTTGATGTCACTGATTAAAACTACTCCCCTGATGCTTATGTGCCCAGTTATTTTTGTGGGTGCTAAACTGCATTGCTGCCGTGGGAGAAACATACTGGAGTAGTCAGTCACAGAAAGTTGTAGAATAAGCATGGTGGTAGTTAATTCTGCTACAGACAAATCCTAGATTCTTGCCCCCCCCAACTAAAAATCTAGGTTTTAAACAAATTTATAGAGAAAGAATATTAAGTTATAACTATTTACATCCCTTTATATTACCTACTCTCTGATCTTTATTAATTTACCGATCTCTGATTTGCATAGTTGCCATGCCTACATAGGGGTTTTGTTGTTGTCTTTTTATTTAACTTCAGTTAATATTTGTGTATCCACCTAGTCAGTGTTCCATAGTTTTCCAGCTTGATAATATACTTCGGTTTATTTAGCCTTAATGCTATTGTTGAATTTTTGAGATTTTTCCAACTTCCCAGTATTATAAATATTGTTTTTATGACCATCTTTGTACAAACTATTTTTTTTCTTTCTGGTCATTTTCTTGAGGTATAATATTAAAGTGGAATTAGGCCAGAGGGTATGAATAGGGTATGAATACGACCCTAAGTTCATATTCCATTATCATATCAATTTACTGTAGGCCCAACAATACTGGATTTACACATTTTAATACGTTTTAAAACTTCAAGTAGGTATATAATGATTGTTAAAAGTTACGTAATTAAAAATTCTTTCCGATGCTTTTTAATTTTTTTTTCTTTGGTCTAATCATTGTGGAAAAATAAAATCAAGCAAGTGAAAGTGCCCTCTAAACCTCCACCTCTCATGGACTCCAAGTGCCAATTTGGTTTCTATTCTTTCATGTTATTTTAAATGCATGGCAATAGTTTCATTCTTGAGACTTCAGGCAACATTTGTAAATTCTTTAGAAACCCACCCACCCAGTACATCCTATGTGTTTGGTACTTTCCCCCCTTGACTTTGCTGTTCTTTGATGATTTCCTTTCTCTTCAAATTTACAGCACTATTCTTTTCACCAGCTCTTTCCTCTCAAACTACAATATAAGCCAATCTCCCAAAACCTTCATTTCCTGCCCTTGGACTTTCAGCTACAGGCTTATTTTTATGCT
Organism: Mirounga leonina; assembly: GCF_011800145.1. Classification (NCBI taxonomy): domain Eukaryota; kingdom Metazoa; phylum Chordata; class Mammalia; order Carnivora; family Phocidae; genus Mirounga; species Mirounga leonina. Next base: position 50,261,315 of record NW_023270426.1, on the reverse strand, counting down.
TCACAATCTGTGGCTCTAATCCTTAGCAGTATCTCAAAACACTATTCTTGACCCCACCCCAGATTATTTATATTAAGATCTTAGAGGGTGGGACCCAAGAATCTGCATTTTCAAAATGCCCCAGGTGATTCTGAAATAGATGCAGTGGTTTGTTTGTTTGTTTTGAAGATTTTATTTATTTATTTGACAGAGCGAGAGCACAAGCAGGGGGAACACTAGAGGGAGAGGGAGAAGCAGGCTCCCCGCCAAGCAGGGAGCCTGATGAGGGGCTCGATCCCAGGACCTGGAGATTATGACCTGAGTGGAAGGCAGACGCTTAACCATCTGAGCCACCCAGGTGCCCCAAATAGATGCAGTGTTGAAAACTACTGTGTTCCTCTAATTTCTGGAATGATTGCTCTATACTTGCTGTTTTTACTTTTTTCACTGATTACTTTCTCCTGAATTCTCTATAAACTCGTCTCTGAGTCTTCTGCTTTACTGAAACTAGTAACTTCCTTTTGATCAAATTCAACACCAATTCAGTCATGAAAATAGCGTTAGGTCTAGAAATTGGCTCTTCTGTCCCTGCTATACTTTTCCCGTTCCTTTAGGAGTTTCATATTTGTTTATTTTGAAGTTTCATATTTGTTAATGTATTTTACCTATTGCTGCACTGAAAATTGCCCTAAAATTTACTGGCTTAGAACCACAAAAATTATGTCTTTGTTCTGGTTCTGCAATGTGGGCAAGGCTGGGTAGGGACTGCTGATCTCTGCTCCATGTGGTGTTGGCTGGGAGAGCTTTACTGGAGTTTGAGAATCCAAGAACCTTGATGCACATGTCTAGGTGCCTCAGCTGCCTCTTTTTCTCCAACAGAGAGGTTGTACTTTTTTTATACAGTGGCTCGGGGCCCTCGAGAGAACAAGAGCTGAAGTTGCCAGATTTCTTAAGGCCCAGGCCTGTGAGCAGGTCACATTCTATTGGTCAGAGCAAGCCACTGGCCAGCCAGATTTGAAGACATAGGAATAGATTCTACTCTGGTTGGAGAGGAGCAGCATGTGTGAAACCATGGGAGGTTTCAAGCAGGGGAAATATGCCAGGCATGTGGTAGACAAATAATATCAGTTGGAATCATTGAGTGAACAAAGGAATAAATGAAAGAATAAAATAATAAACATAGGGCAAAATATTTTAAAATATACAGACAGCACATAAATAATTAAATCTTTTATATAAAGGGAGTGTATTCAATATTAGAGACTGATTACATTCAATTCTGCATCAATAGAGAGGCTGAGGGAAGTGATGGATATTCTACATCAAGACAGATTGTGGGGCGCCTGGGTGGCTCAGTCGTTAAGCGTCTGCCTTCGGCTCAGATCATGATCCCAGGGTCCTGGGATCGAGCCCCGCATCAGGCTCTCTGCTCTGCGGGAAGCCTGCTTCTCCCTCTCCCACTCCCCTTGCTTGTGTTCCCTCTCTCGCTGTGTCTCTCTCTGTCAAATAAATAAATAAAATCTTAAAAAAAAAAAAAAAAGGTTGTGTCAGGGGCGCCTGGGTGGCTCAGTTGGTTGGGCGACTGCCTTAGGCTCAGGTCATGATCCTGGAGTCCCAGGATTGAGTCCCGCATCGGGCTCCCTGCTCCGCGGGGGGTTTTGCTTCTCCCTCTGACCCTCCCCCCCTCTCATGCTCTCTCTCTCTATCTCATTCTCTCTCAAATAAACAAATAAAATCTTTAAAAAAAAAAAAAAAGATTGTGTCAGGCCAGGCCAGAGTACATTAGGCAAGAATGAGAGACACAAAAGGGGCCCAGGCCAACAGCAGACAAGATTCTGGGTATAAGCATTAAGCATGGTGCTCAACCTAGCCAGTCTGGACCAGGAGTCGGCCTGGTGCTGGGTTGGTCACGTTCTCTTTTCTATTTCCTTACTGGATCATATGTTCTCCCTACCCTAATTTGCAGAAGCAGCAGCTCTTAGTACTGATGAAGGATAGCTGGAAGGCAAACAGGCAGGGACAAGCCCCACTCCCCACCCCACCCCCTGCCCTAAGAGGAAACCATCCTTAAAAGGATTTTACACCACCCTGGAAGAGGAGCCCTCCACCCTTTCCCATGTGATAGATAGTTAACAAAAACCCATTTGGATGACAGGCACAGGGAGGGTTAATCAGATTAAAACAGCCCTCCAACAAGCCCATAAAAACCCCTAGACTTAGAAACTCTGGGTCCCTTCCCTCCTCAGGAGCTTTGTACTTTCACTTTGCCGTCACTCAGCAAACCTTGCTTTGCGGCGCACCACTCTGTCTGGTCTACCTCTTTATTCTTCAAAGTGGTGTGAGAACCGTGGGCACCGATGGAGAAAAAATTCCGGTAAGAGTATGAGCTGATATTAATCATTTTTGTTTGCCAGAATTACTGAAAATATAGTGTGGTAGCCAGCATCCAAGATGGCCCCCAATGACCCACACTTCCTGGTATCACATCCTTGTCTAGCCACCTCCCACATTGCACGAGGATTGTTCTGTGTGACCCGTAGAATATGGTAAAAGTAATGGTATGCCACTTCCAAGATTAGGTTATTAAAGACTGAGGGTTCCATCTGGAACACTCTCATCTCTATCTCTCCATTTCTGGTCACTCACTCTGGGGAAAGTGTGTCATATTGTGAGCAGCCCTGTGGAGAGGCTCACGTGGCAGGGAACTAAAGCCTAGACCAACAACCTTAAGAGTGAAATTGGAAAACCTATTGTCCAACCTAGTTGAACTGTTAGCAGATAACTGCTAACAGCTGAACTACCACCTCTTGAGAGACCCTGAGGCACTTGCATCCACCAAGTCACTCCAGAATTCCTGACCTTTAGAAACTGACTTAATCAATGGTGTAGTTTATTTGTTTATTTAGAGAGAGCATACACAGATACTTGGCACAAGAACAGGGGCTGGGGGGTAAACAGAGGGAGAGGGAGAGAGAATCTTAAGCAGGCGCTGCCCTTAGCGCATAGAGCAGAGCTTGATCTGATGACCCTGAGATCATAATCTGAGCCAAAATCAAGAGTCAGACGCTTAACCATCTGAGACACCCAGGTGCCCCAATGGGTATGGTTTTAATTTGCGAGGTTTGGGTGATTGTTTTACAGCAATTAATACCTAATACATGTGGTCTGTGTCAGGATTATCTGGAGAGCTTATTTAACATGCAATTCCTATGTCACATCTGAATGAAGAATTCTTTTGGACCAGGGGCCAGTGTTGTATATTTTTAATGAGCTTCTGAGGTAATTCTTATGTGCTCTTAAATTTGAGAACTACTGCCTTATGCATTTAATCAATTAGTATTCCTTCTTCCAAATGAATTTACATTTTAACCTAATTTCTAAGACTTTAAGCAATAGGTATTATTCAAGGCTTAAACACTAAGCCTAGAGATTCTTTTGATGTTTTTGAGATCAAGGCACTATTTAACAAATATTATAATTTTTGGTGGTATGTTTGAAGCAGTTAAAACACTGAATGAACACTAAGCAAGCCAGCAATGATTATAATCAATTACTGCTGTAGTACAGCCTTGTCCATGGAAGTAGCCACACTAAATATACTAGTCTGCTGGTCACCCTTCAGCCTTGGGCTGCTGCTTAAGCAGCACAATTTGTTGCTCTGATTGTGCTCACTCATAAACTCAAGAGGCTAAATTCTTCCATATTCCAACAAAAGCATGTCAAGTTTTGTGCTAGACGTGTGTTAGGCCTCACCATTATTTTTGCATTATCTTTTATGCCTTATCGTAAGTTCAACTCAACTCAGTGTCCCACCAGTGAATGATTCAAACTGGTTCAGAGCCATCGTCCAAACTCTTGATAATACTCAGCAATAGAGATGGTTGCTCTATTAGGGTTCTCACAGTAATAAGGAAAATCTGTGTCCTAAGATGGCCAATCGAGCCAGCGAGAGAGTCCCAGTCCTTGCCCCGGGGCTCTTCGGGTTCTTCTCCCTGCTCTGCTTCCCACGTGCACCAATCCGGGTCCTTCTCCCTGCCCCGCTTCACGCACGCGCCAAAAGTGCCAAGTATGCGGAAGTAGAATTGTATAAATTGCCCCCTTTGTGCTCGGGGCTCAGACCTCTGGAGATCAGTCTCCTCTGCACCCACTGGGTTAAATAAATCTATCTCTAAGATCTCCGGGTGCCACTTGGTTCTTCCGTCGGCTGATCCAGTCCAGGTTCCGTAACATTTGGTTCCCTGACCGGGAAACCCAACCTCGCTGGCCTGGTTTGGGGGCAACGGCGGGGCTGTGACGGAACGAGGGATCCTAACGGAGAAGGCGTGCCCTGCCTAATTTTCGGCAGTCTCCCGCCCCCGTTGCCTTGGGCTGGCCCCACTCCGCTGTTCCCGCCGGACTCGAGGAGACTTGGCAGGTGAGGACCTGGTCCCGACGTCGGATTCTGGTAAGGCCTGGGGCCCCAGGACCCAGACAGGCCCACCCCCATTGGGGTCGGAAGGGGAGCCTGATCACCTCCCAGAGACCTCTTAGAGGTCTCACAGGTAGGGATTCCTAGGGAGGGAATGTAATAACTCCTGGAGTGTGAATGTGTGAGTGACTATGCAGTCCGACCTGGCATGCTCAAGCAGACTGATTCTATGACGCCACGGGCGGGCACCCTTAAGGTCCCCAGAAGCCTACAGAGTCTGAGTGGGCCCGTCTGTGATTCCGTGGTGAACGGCATACAGTCTATGGTGGCATCGGAATAGTTTTCCTCCGGTTGTAAGCCACAACACTGAGACCACTATAGCTAAGCCTCACCTAAGCTCCTTCGGGACACGGCCAGATGGGCATCTGATTGGTCTCCTCACCTCAGGAGGCACCCCACCTTTGTCTGTCTCTGCGCCACCACACACAGGGACATCACCATGGGGTCAGGGCAGAGTAAACCTAACGGTTCTAGAGACCATGATCAAAAATTTCAAGAAGGGTTTTTCGGGAGACTATGGAGTCAGGATGAACCCCGGCAAGTTGAGAACCCTATGTGAATTGAAATGGCCCACCTTTGATGTCAGGTGGCCTTCAGAAGGGACATTGGATGTCCCAACGATTCGTCGAGTATGGCGAATCATGACAGAAGAACGAGGACACCCTGACCAGTTTCCGTACATTGACTGCTGGCTAGGAATTGCTCAGACCCTTCCCCCCTGGGTGCAATACACTTGCATTAGGCAAGGACAGGCCAGGGTCTTCATCGCCTCATCCAAGCAACCTAAAGAAAATCAGCAAAAGCCCCAGTCTCCACAAATCCTAGCCAGAGATCCCGAGGACAAACCGACCCTGCCCCCACCATTCATACCCCCAAGACCGCTGACACCTGGCCCTTTAGCTCCAGACACTCCGATGCCATTGGTTTCACCAGCACCCCCAGGCCCAGAGGATCCACCGGCGCCCCCAGGCCCAAAAGATCCACTTTCTCCAGGACTGGCAGCCAGGCTGAACCCCAGACCAGGTGCAAGTGCCCTCCAAATGCCGGTACAAGAGAAGTGGGAACCCGAGAGGCACGATGAAGACGGGACAGTCCAATCCGGCCATTCCATGATGTATTATCAGCCCTTCTCTACCACTGACCTCCTCAACTGGAAACATAACACCCCATCCTGCTCTGAGAAACCACAGGCTATGGTAGACCTCATAGAATCCCCCTTCCAGACTCATCAGCCAAGCTGGGAAGACTGCCAACAGTTACTCCGCCTCCTGTTTAACACAGAGGAAAAAGGAGAATAATGAAAGGTGCCTGGCATGGGGCGCCTGGGTGGCTCAGTTGGTTAAGCAACTGCCTTCGGCTCAGGTCATGATCCTGGAGTCCCGGGATCGAGTCCCGCATCAGGCTCCCTGCTCGGCAGGGAGTCTGCTTCTCCCTCTGACCCTCCCCCCTCTCATGTGCTCTCTCTCTCAAATAAATAAATAAAATCTTTTTTAAAAAAAGAAAGGTGCATGGCAGTACCTGGAAGAGCACGCACCAGCAGGAGTCATTGACCCTGCTGCCTGGGCTAATACGGCTGCACCCGAAGAGTGCCCAGCATGGGACTTCACCACAACAGAGGGACAGGCCCACATCCGCTGGTACCAGGAGGCCCTCCTCCGGGGAATCTGGAAAGGGGCTAAGAAACCCATGAACATGACTAAGGTATCCTCGGTCCCTCAACAACCAGAGGAGTCCCCTATGTGAAGCCTACAGGATATACACTTCTGAGGCACAGGAAAGCCAACAGATGGTAAATACCTCCTTCATGGCTCAGGCCACCCCAGACATCAGAAAAAAACTTCAGAAACTAGAGGGTTTTGCTGGGATGAACATCACCCAACTAATAGAGATTGCCAATAAGGTCTACATAAACAGGGAGGTCGCAGCCGAATGGGAAGCTGACAAAAAGATGAAAAAGAAAGCCTCCTCGCTGCTGCCCTGAAAGAAAAGGACAACACAAAGATGGGGAGACCCCAGCCACCAAAAGTGGGGAAGCCCAGAATCCCCTTGGCAAGGGATCAATGTGCCTACTGTAAAGAGAAAGGTCATTGGAAAAATGAATGTCCCAACTGGGGAAAGGCTCAAAAGTTCTGCCACAAGGAAGAACCCCGAGAAGAGGACCTCATAGGCCTTGCGGGAATGGACTCAGACTGAGGGGGACTGGGCTCTTTCCTCCTTGGCCCCCATGAGCCCACGGTCAGAATGAAGGTGGGGGGCCAACCAGTGACTTTTATGGTTGAGCACTCTGTTGTCACCTCCCCAGTGGCCCCTTTCAGCAAAAGGACTGCAACCATCCTTGGGACCACCGGGACGCAGGCGATACAACAGCCCTTTTGCCAGGTTCGTCAGTGCGAATTCAGGGGCCACAAGGTCTGACACGAATTCCTCTATCTGCCTGACTGCCCCATCCCTCTCCTGGGCCAAGATATACTCTCCAAGCTTAGGGCTCAGATAACCTTTGAGCCCACTGGACGCACTAGCCTACAATTGAATCCAAGGCAAGAGGAGATGGGGTCTCTAATATTAGCAATTACCACGCCAGGGGAAGAAGAATGGAGGCTATTCTGTGCCCAGGCCCAACCGAGCAGTCTGCCGGAATTCAGACTCACCTTCCCTTCAGTATGGACTGAAAACAACCCACCTGGACTAGCCTGCAATAGGGCCCCTATCATTGTTGAATTGATCCCAGGAGCCCAACCTCAGAGGTAAAGGCAATACCCCCTCCCACAAGAAGCTAAGATTGGCATCCAAGAACATCTGACCAAACTCAAAGAAGCAGGTATTCTAGTTGAGTGCCAGTTGGCCTGGAATACCCCACTCCTGCCAGTCAAGAAGCCAGGAGGGGGATACCGACCAGTTCAAGACCTGCGGGCCATCAACAACATGACCATCTCTCTGGACCCAGTGGTCCCAAATCCATACACCCTCCTCGACCAAATCCTAGGGTCAGCCAGATGGTTCACTTGCCTAGATTTGAAGGATGCTTTCTTCTGCCTCCGCTTAGCTCCCCAGAGCCAGCCACTGTTTGCCTTTGAATGGTCTGAACCTGATACAGGGCGCCAGATGCAACTGACTTGGATGTGCCTCCTGCAGGGGTTTAAAAACTCACCAACCCTCTTTGGGGAAACACTGACCACGGACCTCGCCAGCTTCCCAAGAGAGGCTACATAATGCACCCTCCTCCAGTATGTGGATGACCTCCTCCTCGCCAGTGACACACAAGAAGACTGCACAAAAGGCACAAAGGCCCTCCTACAGCTCCTGTCAGACTCAGGATACTGAGCCTCATGGAAGAAGGCACAAATCCGCCAACAACAGGTCTGATACCTTGGTTTCTCCTCACCCAAGGGAAAAGAGAACTAGGGCCGGAGAGGAAAAGGGTCGTCATCTCCCTGCCACAGCCCCAGACAAAAAGGGGCCTATGAGAATTCCTGGGGTCTGCAGGATTCTGCCGCATCTGGATCCCTGGGTTCTCAGCAATAGCAAGACCCCCCCTATGATCGCTTAGGGGAACCAGATCGAGAAGCCCCTGCCTGGACTGAGGAAGCAGAAGCCACTTTCACAGAGATAAAGACCACCCTGGGGTGGGCTCCAGCCCTGGGCCTACCAGATGTAGAAAAACCCTTCAATCTCTTCGTTCATGGAAAGGAAAAAATAGCGCTTGGGGTACTCACCCAGACTTTTGGACCCTGGCAATGGCCAATTGCTTACCTGTCAAAGAAGTTGGACCCCGTGGCTGCGGGATGGCCACCGTGCCTCAGGGCGCTGGCAGCCACAGTCCTACTCATCAAGGAGGCAGACAAACTTACCCTGGGGCAAGAACTTAACATCAAGGTCCCTCATGCAGTTGTGTCCTCATGAACGCACAGGGACACCACTTCCTTTCCAACTCTCGGCTAGCACAATACCAAGGGCTCCTCTGTGAAAACCTGCGGGTCACCCTCAAAACAGTAAGGACATTAAATCCAGCAACCTTTCTCCCCACGAAAGGGGGGGAACCAGACCATGACTGCTCCGAGGTGACTGATGAAGTCTATGAGAGCCATCCAAATCTGCGGGATCAAACCATAAAGAATCCAGAGCTCACACTGTTCAGTGATGGCAGCAGTCACCTACAGGAGGGTACCTGGAAAGCGGGTGTAGAAGCTAAGACATTACCAGCTGGATGGTCGGCTCAACAGGCTGAATTATATGCCTCAGTCCAAGCCCTCACCCTCGGTGAAGGCAAGCGAGTCAACAGCTATACTGACTCTCGGCACGCCTTTGCTACTGTACATATACATGGAGCCATCTGCAAGGAAAGGGGCCTCCTAACTGCCGCAGGAAAAGCTATCAAGAACAAGGAGGAGATACTGAGACTCCTCAAAGTCGTCTGGCTTCCAAAGGAAGTAGCATCTCTCTCTCTCTCTGTCAAATAAAATCTTTTTTTTTTTTTTTTAAGATTTTATTTATTTATTTGACACAGAAAGAGACAGCGAGAGAGGGAACACAAGCAGGGGGAGTGGGAGAGGGAGAAGCAGACTTCCCGCTGAGCAGGGAGCCCGATGCGGGGCTCGATCCCAGGACCCTGGGATCATGACCTGAGCTGAAGGCAGTCGCTTAACCAACTGAGCCACCCAGGCGCCCCTGTCAAATAAAATCTTAAAAAAAAAAAATTAAAAATAAAAAGGGCGCCTGGGTGGCTCAGTTGGTTAAGCGTCTGCCTTTGGCTCAGGTCATGATCCCAGGGTCCTGGGATCGAGTCCCACATCGGGCTCCCTGCTCCGCGGGGAGCCTGCTTCTCCCTCTGCCTGCCTGTCTGCCTACTTGTGATCTCTCTCTCTCTCTCTCTCAAATAAATAAATAAAATCTTAAAAACAACAACAACAACAACAAAAAACAAAGGAAGTAGCAATCCTGCACTGTAAGGGACACCAGAAAGGAGACGACCCCAGAAATCATCTGGCAGATGAGGCAGCCAAGACCGCAGCCAGTGAGGACATAGAGCCCCTTCCCTCACCATGGCCCTAACACCCCCAGAAATAGTCCCTCCATCCAGTTAATACTAAAAAGGAAAAGGAATGGGCCATGGCTGAGGGGGCCACCCTTACTGAAGAGATGGTGGATAATGCCAGACGGGCGCATCTTCGTTCCAACAGCAACTGGAGGGCATCTAGTCAAAGAATAGCACCAACTCACTCTTCTGGGAAAAACTGCATTAGAGGCTCGTCTCAAGAAGCCCTACTACATCAGTCAGCTGCCAGCACTATGCTGAGCAACGAGTGAACGATGCATAACGTGTTAAAAATAATGCTCGGTCTGCACTACAGTCCCCACCAGGTGTCCAGAGGATGGGAACAAACCCCTTCGAAGACCTAGAGGTAGACTTCACAGATGTGCAGCCGAGCAGGGGGTTCAGATATCTCCTAGTAATAGTATGCACATACTCTGGGTGGGTTGAAACCTTCCCGACCAGGACGGAGCAAAGCTGGGAAGTAGCTAAAGTCCTCTTGTGGGAGATTGTGCCCCAGTTCAGCCTGCCATTAACAATCCATAGTGACAATGGACATGCATTTGTGGCAGACATTGTACAGGTCTTGCCCAGATCTCTCAACAGCACCTGGAGACTCCACACCACTTACCAGCCCCAAAGTTCAGGGAAAGTAGAGTGAATGAATCACACCCTCAAGGGAACCTTAGCAAAGTTTTGTCAGGAGACTAACTTCCCATGGCCGGATCTGCTACCCCTAGCTCTCCTGCATGCTTGCTGCATGCCCAGGACATCAGGTTTCTCCCCATTCGAATTAATATATGGACAGCCTCCCCCGTGCTTGGGAAGCCTTCCAGGAAACTTGCATCAGGTTGAAGATAAAGGGATAAAGGAGCAGCTTCAGGCCCTGGGGGCCACCCTAAATAAATTATAAAAGTACACCATTGAGAGGGCCCCAATCTCCTTAGGGTCTCAGGTACACTCCTTCCAGACAGGGACTCAGTTTAGGTCAAAGATTGGAAGAAAGACCCCCTCAAACCACAGTGAACAGGGCCCCACACTGTTGTTCTAACCGCCCCTACTGCCCTCAAGGTCTCAGGTGTCACCCCATGGGTCCTCCACTCAAAAGAGTGAAGAAAGCTCATCATTCGGATGAGGAGCCATGCCAGTGGAGAGTCCACCCAGACTTCACGAACCCACTCCAGCTTCACCTTCGACAAGACCCCACCAAGTGATGGACACCTGCTCACTGTGGTCCCTGGCTCTCATTGGCATGATTTCCCTCATCTTGGGATTCGGACTCTATACACCGTTGCCCCTCCTGACTGGACTTCCCCCCAGAGGCTTAACTATTGTCATTGCTTATTGGGTGACCCTAGGGTGTATTACGGCTCTTACTTGTCCACGGGTTTCATCTGCTGACGGGTTAGCTACGATGGCTCCTTCTACCTAAGGTCATAGATCCCACTTTTACTGGCCCTCTGCTATCTACTCCTGAGCGCATGTCACCATGGTTTTCCTGGCCCCAGTCAGTCCCGGTCTTCTGCTACCTGGTGTGCTGTTCCTCCTCACTGCCTCTAGCTTGCCTGGCCCGGCAAAGGGGGCAAACTCTCATTATCACCGTTACTGGCAAATGGACTTTCCAGCTTATCCCCCTCAATCCCGCACCAGTGCCTCCACTGACTTCTTCCACCTGAGATGGGCACACACCAAAGTTTAACCTCCATTTTGATAGATGCCAGCTTCTTGATACTTCCTGGCAACCTCATAGACGGTGTTCCTACCGTGGCCCTCACTCAGGTTACTGGCTGGTAGATACCCACATCTGTGGAGGCCCTATACGTCAATAGCCAAACACCTGCCCTCAGTTCTGCTCACAAGCCTGGGGATGAGAGTCATGGGTGGCGACTTGGCTGGGAATGGAACGATGGTCCACCAGGTGGTGGCACCTCAAACAGCGCAGTGACATCCAGATTTCCTTGTCACACAACGCCACCCCATCCTCTTGCTCTAACAATCACTGTATACCGCTCACCCTCTCAGTCTTAGAACCCAATGCCACATCATGGGCTACAGGAATCATTCTCCTGTTAGGCCAATATCACCCTATGGGAACTGACCCCATGGCCAAATTTATGATTAAGTCCATGTTCACTCCAAGCCTTACAGTCAACCCCCAGAGTCAGACAGAAAATAACTCTTGCCCTGGCACATCCCTGGGTCCCCCAGCCACATGCAGCAAGCATCTATAGCGCAACTGTTGGGTATGATTAATACCTCCCACCAAGCATTTAACCACTCAAACCCACCCGTAGCATCTGACTGCTGGATCTGTATGAAGCCTGGTCCCGTCCAATACCTAGGTGTCATGCTCAACCAATCTACCGTGTCACCTCCCATCTCGGCCCGGGGACTGCAGATTATTCCTTTCTGGCTCCTGTACCCTGTATGGCAACTCTTCCTCTTCCATCCTCTCCCTGTCAGGTTTGTGCACCTAACAAAACTTTTCTGGCTTGTGATCAAGGTGTATATATCTGCATCACCCCGCACAACCAATCATGCACGCTTGTCAGTCTCTTACCCGATCTTTCAGTCCTCCCCGGGAGTGATGCCCCACTCATACGGAGACCTCCTAGCTGCCCTCAATGCTCCCCCGCAGCCATCCCTCTCATCGTGAGCCTGCTGGCCGCATCAGGTGTTGCCCTCAGAGCCACTGGCATCGGGATCTCAGGTTCAGTACCAGGGGTTAACTCAACAACTCATGGCGGATTTTTCTTTTTCTTTCTTTTTTTTTTAAAAGATTTTATTTATTTATTTGAGAGAGAGAGAATGAGAGACAGAGAGCACGAGAGGGAAGAGGGCAGAGGGAGAAGCAGACCCCCTGCTGAGCAGGGAGCCCCATGTGGGACTTGATCCTGGGACTCCAGGATCATGACCTGAGCTGAAGGCAGTCGCTTAACCAACTGAGCCACCCAGGCACCCTCATGGCGGATTTTTCTGTCCTCACTTAGTTGGCCCTGGCCCCGCAGTGCCAACTTGATTCACTGGCCTCAGTAATCTTCCAAAACAGGCGTGGGCTCGACTTGCTCACAGCTGCGCAAGGGATGCTTTGACTTTTCTTACAGGAGGAATGTTGTTTCTATGCTAATGAGTTGGGGATGGTCCAGGAAACTTTGATCCAATTACAGGAACGAGTACATCACCGGTGGGAATCACTCCAGCGGACAACTTGGTGGGATACCCTCTCACAAATGTTCCCTTGATTCGCCCCCCTCACCGGCCCCCTCCTATTGCTTCTCATAGTAGTGTTTGGTCCTTGTATTCTTAATGCCTTCACTAGATTTATCACTACTCAAATTGCTAAAATCAGACTCCAGTTACTCCTTACTCAGTATCGCCCCTTAGAAGATGAATATCATGCTCTCTACACAGGTGTTCAAAGGGGCATCAAAGGGGGGAATGATAAGGAAAATCTGTGTCCTAAGATGGCCAATCAAGCCAGCGAGAGAGTCCCAGTCCTTGCCCCAGGGCTCTTCGGGTTCTCCCTGCTCTGCTTCCCACGTGCACCAATCCGGGTCCTTCTCCCTGCCCCGCTTCACGCACGCCCAAAAGTGCCAAGTATGTGGAAGTAGAAGTGTTTAAATTGCCCCCTTTGTGCTTGGGGCTCAGACCTTTGGAGATCTCTCTCTTCTGAGCCCGCCGGCGTTAAATAAACCACCTATCCTCCAAGATCTCCGGGTGCCACTTGGTTCTTACGTCGGGCAATCCAGTCCAGGTTCCATAACAACATGAAAAAGACTGAACATTCAAACTGTGATAATTCAAGGAAAGGTTAATGAGTGGAGTAGGAGCAAAGGTGTGAGCTGGGTATAGGGGACCCACAAAGCATAGCACCTAGAGGCTAGTAGCAGAGGCATCCCAAGGGCAAGGGGAAGGATTGATTGCTGGAACTGGAGAGACAGAGAGGACTGTGTGGAGAGAACTACCTTACAGAAGCTGAGATCTTTGGTGGAGGGAGGAATCCAGCCCCTTGCCACCTCCATATGGAGGAAACGAGAATAATGCTCTGACTACATTTCCCTTCCTCTTATCTTTGCCAGCGCTCTCCACTGGCCAGTATTTGCTTTGATGAACACTGCTCTATATACATTTTTCTTCATTAGTATTGTTTTGAAAATGTGGAATATCAAACTGAGCATGCTATCTCTCATGTAACTAACCAGTTTAAAAAAATCCTGTTGTAAGATATAATTTCTTAAAACAAAGTCCTTAAACACACTAACTGAGATAAATCTTTACTTTTTTTTTTTGGTACCAGGAACCTTGGTCTGTAGCCAGCCTCTATTCTGATATTGGGGGGTGGGGGGACCACACATGATATAATAGGCACTGACATTTTTTGAGCACCCAAATGTCTTAGTAAAATTTCCTGAATAAAAATAACATTCTTTTTTAAAGAGCACATTTTATAGTTGATAGAAATAATAGGGATGTGGGGATTAATTTTAAAAATGCTGAATCAAGTGTTTGTATCATAATGCCAGGAAATTCTCTCTCCCTTTGTTTTAACTCTGAATAAAGTTGCAAGATTTTATCACTTAGCTTCCCACTGATTTAAGCTCAGTTTGTTTAGGTTTCATATAGGCCTGTCTTTGTGGTTAGATTTAACATAAATACTGAACCAAAAACCCTGAATGATAGACTATAGCTCTCAGCTTCCTGAAAACTGTGTTCCTTTATTTACATGTTATTTTTTTCTTTCTCCTTCCTTGCCTTGTATTTCCTAAAATGGTCAGAAAACTCTAGTTTGAGCTATTAAGTTAATAGCACAAAATGGAACCTTAGGAGTTCAAAACTGTTTAGTTTTAAACTTTTTTGAAGGAATAATGGGTTTTCATTTCCCAGTTTGTCATGTTACAGAAGTTAGCTTAAACCTGTAATACACCTGGTAATCACAAGCCCATTTCATAATACCAAGGACCCAATTCTTAGCAGAAAGGGTATGTTTTAATACTTTACATGCTTTTATCTTCTTGATTCTTCCTTTCCCACTTAGAAACTACATTGAAGTTGCTTGCTATGAGATTATGGAAAATATATGTATTGTTGTCTACCCCTGGTTCCTAGCACAAGTCTCTTGAAAACAATTTCCTAATTGGTAAAGAGCGCTATGAGCCTGTCTTTTTCTAATATTTGTCTTTCACCCTGTTCATGACAGAAGGCTCTGAAAACTCTTATAAATTCCTAAGTGATAAGAGCACTAGGAGCATCTTTTGTTCTATTGAGGTGACTCTGGGTGAGCTCCTAGATGGGGGCTGGTCACCAGAAAGACCAAGCCCTGATCAGAAGCTTGAAATTTTAAGCCCCACCCCTCATCCTCCACCCCGGGAAGAGGGGCTGGAAATGGAGCTGATAATTGAACATGTCTACATGATGAAGCCTCCATAAAACCTAATGGTACAGGGTTCAGAGAGCTTCCAAGCAGGCGAATATATCCACCAGAAGGGTGATGCACCTAAACTCCATGGGGACAGAAGCTCTTGCACTTAGGACTTTCTGAGACCTCACCCTATGTTTCTCTCCATCTGGCTATTCATCTGTAGCCTTTATCATATCCTTTACTAAACTGGTAAGCAGGGGCGCCTGGGTGGCCCAGTCGGTTAAGCATCTGCCTTCAGCTCGGTCATGATCGCAGGGTCCTAGAATCAAGCCCCTCATTGGGTTCTCTGCTCAGCGAGGAGCCTGCTTCTCCCTCTCCCTCTGCCTGCCACTCTGCCTACTTGTGCTCTGTCAAATAAAATCTTTAAAATAAAATAAAAAGGGCGCCTGGGTGGCTCAGTTGGTTGAGCGACTGCCTTCGGCTCAGGTCATGATCCTGGGGTCCCTGGATCGAGTCCCGCATGGGGCTTCCTGCTCGGCAGGGAGTCTGCTTCGTCCTCAGACCCTATCCCCTCTCAGGTGTTCTCTCTCTCTCAAATAAATAAATAAAAATCTTAAAAAAAAAAAAATAAAATAAAATAAAAAATAAACAGGTAAACATAAGTGTTTCTCTGAGTTCTGTGAGCCACTCTAGCAATGGAACCTGAGAAAGGGGTCATGGGAACCCCTATTTGGATGGAAGTTGAGGGTAACCTGGGGACCTACTACTTTTGATTGACACTTGAAATGGAGTCAGAGTAGTCTATGGGACTGAGCCCTTAACCTGTGGAATTTGGCATTATCTCCCGTAGGTAGTGTTAGAATTGAGTTAAATTATAGGATGCCCAGCTGCTGTCACAGAGAATTGTTTGGCATGGGGAAAACCCCAACACACACATTTGGTCATGTCAGAAATGTCATAAGTGAAGCATTCTGAGTAGTAAAATAGAAGAGAAAGATAGGAGGGGAAACTGAGGTTTTTCCAAAAACTCTTGCCAGCAATCTTATTGGGAGCGTAGAAAATGGTGTCAAATTAAAGGTGAAAAATGAGGGGCACCTGGGTGGCTCAGTTGGTTAAGCGTCTGCCTTCAGCTCAGGTCATGATCCCAGAGTCCTGGGATAGTATTCCTGAGTATCTCCCTCTCCCTCTCCTCCTCTCCCCCGCTCGTGCTCTCTCACTCTCTCTCTGTCTCAAATAAATAAAATCTTAAAAAAAAAAAAGGTGAAAAAATGAGAGAAAATTCATAGGGGTACCCTCTCATCTTCCATCAAAAAGGGACACCCACAGAGATCCATGGAAAAGATGATTCCAGGTACTCTAGGGCCCTGGGGTAGGGTGGGGTGACTGATGGCATTGCTTAAATAACTTTGAGAACATACTGGTATGGTTTTTGGAGTGGTGTGTTGTTGGGGTCCAGAGCCAATGGCCAAGAAAGAATTCTTGAGACATCTTTGGTGCAAAAAGATGGTTTTATTAAAGCACAGGACAGGACCTGTGTATAGAAAGAGCTGCTGCCCTGGGGTTGTGAGGAATGACTGATTATATACTTGGGAGTCGGGGAAGATAAGGAAAAAGGGAGATGTCCAAAAGGATTTTCCTATGCTAAAGAAGACTCTCAGGATGCTAGAGGCCTTGCTATTGTCAAACTATGGTGGTTTTTCTCTCTAGCAAAGCATTAACAGTAAGACAGCTGCGAGTTTCCTAGAGGAACATTATACTCTGCTGCCTCAAGTCCTTGTCCAGGGGCTGCAGGTTATGAGGATGTTTAATTTTATCTACATTTCCTTCTGCCTTTGTTTCCCACAGCAATACCACTGGACTGAGTCAGGATTTCTAGAACTGAGTCAGGAGAAGCTGAAGCGTTCATGAAATTGCTTACCCAAGATTGAGCAGAATAGAATTACATAGGACTGACTGAACTGAGGAAGGATGATGATGGGTTTTGTTTGTAATATCGTAGATGCTATTCTGTTTTTTGGATATAAGGAACGCTTTTTCTTTCACTATCTATAACTCATAACAAATTAATAAATAATGCTTTTGTAAACAAATAAAAAATTTGTTTATCCCCCCTTGCCTGAACCCTCCAGAATTTGGAAATTCTGAGTGTTCTTATTTTCATGGCAACATAATTATTTGCATAGGTTAAATAAGAATCTTTCCCCTTTGTTAACAGTACATAATTGGAAATATTGGCTATATATCCAAGGCTTTGACTGGAATGTCATATTTGCGAATGATAGTCACAGAATCAGATATGACCCAGTACTAAAAGGAGCTAAGATTAGTTTTATGAACTAATGCCTACAAAGGTCTCTTGGGAAAACCCAGCCTGGTACCAGACTTAAAGAGTTTCTAGCCTTACGTGAGAGTAAGAAGGTCACATCCTAGCAGGTCCAGGAAACTGATGATATTTTGGGGACCTTGAAAAGAGAATGATTCATCCAAATCTAAAGGTATTATAGGTAAAATCTGGGGGTGAGTTCTTGGCTTGGCTTCCCAGTCTTGTGTGATATTTAAAAGTTAAATTTGAGATTCCTTATGAAAACTTCCAGCAAAACAAACTTTAAAAGGTCTATCATAGTAAATTACCATTCTTGTTATACCTATGTACATAATCAAGCCAAATCTAATGAGATTGGCCCTATTTTATGATAAAAAATAATCCTTCTTTGAGATTATCTTTGATCAAAGTGGGGGGGGTGAGGTAGAAACTGTTGAGAGGAATTTTTTTTTTTAAGATTTTATTTATTTATTTGTCAGAGCACAAGCGGGGGGAATGGCAGGCAGAGTAGGCAGAGGGAGAAGCAGGCTCCCTGCCGAGCAAGGAGCCCGACATGGGGCTCGATCCCAGGACCCTGGGATCATGACCTGAGCCGAAGGCAGATGCTTAACCGACTGAGCCACCCAGGCGTCCCGAGAGAAATTTTGTTTCATTAGAAAACTATATCATTCCTGTGGGTTATCAGATTCTAATCCTATGTATAGTCTTTGAGCTATATTGAACCTTTTTATTAACTGGAGGTAACTGATGGCTATGAAAAAATATATCTAAAACATGTTACTTACCTGTAAATTGAACTAGATCCTGTCATCTTTCACTCATTGTCAAGTTTTACCAGAGTTTCAGTTCTTCCATTTTTCTTCACTGTCTGGCCACAATCCTCCAAACTAATGTTTCCAATTTTTCTCCCTCCTTTCTTGACTTAGTGTTGAGAATTAAAACCTGACTACTCAGGGGGCTCCTGGCTGGCTCAGTCAGTAGAACATGTGACTCTGGATCTTGGGGCTATGAGTTCAAGCCCCACATTGGGCCTAGATAGGCTCACTTAAAAAAAAAAAAAATGAAAATAAACCAAAAAAGTGGGGGAGCGCCTGGGTGGCTCAGTTGGTTAAGCATCCCAACTCTTGGTTTTGGCCCAGGTCATGATCTCAGGGTTCTTGGACTGAGCCCCACCTCAGGCTTTGTGCTAGGCTGAGAGTCCACTTGAGATCAGCTCCCTCTACCCATCCCCTCCACTCGCACACGGGGGTGGGGGGCACTCTCTCTCTCTCTCTCAAACAAACAAATAAATCTTCAAAAAATAATGATAATGAACCAAAAAGAAAGACCTGATTAGTCAGGTCCTTATTAGAACTCTTATAGCTGGCCTTTTTCTTTAAGATCTGAAGAAGCATTGAGAATTAAAGCCCTACTGTTTCGTATGTACTTGGAAGGACTCATCACAGTAGCAGTCTGTGCATGGGCTAGTTTTCTCTTTGGACAAGCCACTTCTGGGCTACTGGGAAGTCTGCCAAAATGCTCCAGTCATGCATCCCCTGATATGAAAAGTAACCATGACTGGGGACAGCACTGCCAAAATCATCTACTTCTTAGCTTTAAGGAACTCAGTGAACACTGCCAAATAACTGAAAGATTTTCATCTACCAAACTTATACTGTAATGCTATTTTTTAAAAGATTTTATTTATTTATGTATTTGACAGAGGAAGAGCACAAGTAAACAGAACAGCAGGGAGGAGACTCCTCACTGAGCAGGGAGCCCGACGCGGGGCCAATCCCAGGACCCTGGGATCATGACCTGGGCTGAAGGCAGATGCTTAACTGACTGAGCTGCTCAGGCGCCCTTGTAATACAATTTTTATATTAATATTTCTTCTTCATTTTAGGCATCCTTCTTTTAAGATGCCTGACCCTAAAACAACTGACCTTTACCACCACCTCTTAATAGATGTTCCGACTGATTTTGCAGGAACAACACCAACAAGAGATGATTTCTTAGACACTGCTTCACCCAGTCAGGAGATTTATGATCCCTTGGAGTGGTTCAGTTGCAAATGATGTTTGTCCTGAACAAGACGGGGGACTGACAATGTTTAGTGTTACCTAAACCCAGTGTTAAAAAGAAAACCACAGGCACAAGATGGAGTCTCATGCTAGTCCAAGTCATCACACAGGCTTAATACCTAACCTAACTGCAGTTTCAACCTCCCCCAGAAATGTAGTCTTAACCGGTCAGTCAGGAATTTTCTGGTCAGCACCAGTGAGGTAATCTGTCACATGTGTCCTCCCCATCCCCCAAAGGAAGATGAGGCAATATGCATGGTAAAACCCCCTGCTCTTCCACCCTCCCCCTCCAAGGGAAAGTGACCTTGCCTGAAACAATTCCTTTTCTTTTGCTAATAAGTTCCCACCCTCCCTATAAACACCTTTCATGTTTGTACAACTCCTGGGAGATCCCCTCTACTTGCTGGGTGGGACGCTGCCCAATTCATAAATGGATTAATAAAGCAAATTAGATCTTCAAATTTATTCAAGTTGAATTTTTGTTCTTTAACACTAGTGATTCTGGAAAACAGATTAAAGTTAATCCCTATACTCTGTGTTGTACAAATCTACTTACTGCAAAGAACCAACCTTCCACGCATAATTTAGGTAAAACTCACTGATGCCCCCTAATAAGGCCAGACACAGACCCGTTAAATTTCCTTACTCTGTCTCATAAAGGACTAGCTGAACTGCTTGTCCCATGGAATTAGAAAGAAAGTGCTTGTTAATCGAATTTAGATTGTTTCCCTTTTTTCCCCAGGCTCCTAAACTTTCACCCATCCTCAGTCTGAGCCAGCAAAACCCTGCTTTAAGGACCCAGCTGAAGGGGCACTCGCGTGGCTCAGTTGGTTAAGCGTCTGCCTTTGGCTCAGGTCATGATCTCAGGGTTCTGCTCAATGGGGAGTCTGCTTCTCTCTCTGCCCCTTCCCCCTACTCATGCTCTTTCTTTCTCTCTCTCTTTCTTTCTCTCTCAGATAAATAAATAAAATCTTGGGGGAAAAAAGGACCCAGCTGAAAATAGGCTGACCTCAGGGTAAGACATTCTGTGATTTACTATCCAATCACACCAGCCCACCCTTTCATCCCATTCTTGTTTATACGTCCCTATGAAAGAAAAATCCTGGAGTACCTGGGTGGCTTAGTCGTTAAGCGTCTGCCTTCGGCTCGGGTCATGATCCCGGGGTCCTGGGATCGAGCCCCGCATCGGGCTCCCTGCTCAGCGGGAAGCCTGCTTCTCTCTCTCCCACTCCCCGTACCTGTGTTCCCTCTCTCGCTGCATCTCTTTCTGTCAAATAAATAAAATCTTAAAAAATAAAAGAAAAATCCTTTCTAACCTTTGAGACACTTTCATACTGTCAGAGAGTTCTCCCTATTGCAATGGTCCCTCCCATCCTTCCCACCTGGCGTTAATCTTTTTGAATAAAGTCTTTCCTCAGCTAAATCTGGATTTTTTTTTTTTTTTGGCACCATAAAACTATTTTATTCACTTGAAAGCAATGACTTGGTGGAAACAGATATCACTATAGTGAAAACTTCTAAGTATGCAAGAGTGAAAAGTTTCAAAGATCTGCTTATGGTAGTGATGAAGGACAGTTGAAAGAAAGACAGGCAGGGACAAGAGCCCCTGGCCTAAGAGGAAACCACCCTTAAAAGGATTTTACACCACCTTGGAAGGAGCCCTCCACCCTTTCCCATGTGATAGATAGATAACAAAAACCCAATTGGATGACAGGCACAGGGAGGGTTAATCAGATTAAAACAGCCCTCCAGGGGTGCCTGGATGGCTCAGTCGATTATATGTCTGCCTTCCCCTCAGGTTATGGTTCCTGGGATTGAGCCCCACATCAGGCTCCCTGCTCGGTGTGAAGCCTGCTTCTCCCTCTCCCACTCCCGCCTGCTTGTGTTCCTGCTCTCGCTCTCTCTCTCTGTGTCAAATAAAATCTTAAACACACACACACAAACAGCCTCCAACAAGCTCATAAAAACCCCTAGACTTAGAAACTCTGGTGCAACTCTCTTGGGTGCCCCCCACCTCGGGAACTTTGTACTCTCAGTAAACCTTGCTTTGCCGCCCACCACTCTGGTCTACCTCTTCATTCTTGAGGCAGTATGACCAAGAACCATGGGTACTGAAGGAGAAGGAAATCCTGCAACCGTAGTAATATTAAGAGTTACACCAAAAATAAGCAGTATAACAGAAGTCTATTAGAATAGGATTTACTGACAGAATTGGTAGTTCTAGTAATAGTATAAATACTGATATTTTATTTTAAAATATTTGAGAGGGAGTCGGGGGAGGGCGGGAGGAAGTGGTAGAAGGAGAGGGGGGAAGAGAATCTCCAGCAGACTCCCCGCAAAGCCGGGAGCCCGTCAGAGCAGGGAGCCCCTTGCAGGGCTCAATCTTACTACGTTGAGGTCATGACCTGAGCTGAAATAGAGTCAGACGCTTAACTGATTGATCCACCCAGGCACCCCTAAATACTGAGATTTTAAATTAAAGGATTTAACTTTTTCTAAAAAATCTTTTATTTTTAAAAGATTTAAATTTAAATATTTAAATCTTTTTCTAAAAAATGTTTTAATTAAAAAATTAAGTTGAACACAATTTTGTATGGTATTAAATGGGGATTTGTCAAAACCCATAGAATGTACAACACCAAGAGTGACTTCTAGGGTAGCCTATGGACTTTGGTTGATAATGTTGGCTCAAGGATTGTGTATAACAAACGGACCATACTGGTACAGGAAACTGAACATTGTGAATGCTTGCGTATCCAGTGGAGGGTGTATGTGGGAACTCTGTACTTACAGTTTAATTTTGTTGTAAAGCTAAAACTGGTCTAAAAAAGTCTTTTTTTTTTAGATTTTATTTATTTATTTGAGAGAGAGAGCACATGAGAGGGGGGAGGGTCAGAGGGAGAAGCAGGCTCCCCGCCGAGCCAGGAGCCCGATGTGGGACTCGATTCCGGGACTCCGGGATCATGACCTGAGGCGAAGGCAGTCCCTTAACCAACTGAGCCACCCAGGCGCCCTAAAGTCTGTTTTTTAAAAAATAAACTAGAGCTGGGAAAAAAATCCAAAAAAATTAATTTCAATTGATTCAAATTAATATAACAAGCTAATTTTATACTGCCATATAAAAAGGATATAATGAAATAGAAAATTTATGGATTGAGTTTTTAAAAATTGTTACTTAGGCAAAATAAATATACAAAGAAAGTATTTTTTAAGGTTTGAAGCTATAGTTAATACCCCACTTAACTGAGACCCTATTCAAACAGAATTACTTGGCTATAATTTTAAGCACAATAGGGCGCCTGGGTGGCTCAGTTGGTTAAGCGACTGCCTTCGGCTCAGGTCATGGTCCCGGAGTCCTGGGATCGAGTCCCACATCAGGCTCCCGGCTCAGCGGGGAGCCTGCTTCTCCCTCTGACCCTCTCCCCTCTCATGCTGTTTCTCTCTCAATTAAATAAATAAATAAAATCTTAAAAAAAAAAATTTTAAGCACAATATTGTTTTAGTACAATCAGTCGTTACATCAAAAACTATACATGATCTCTACATTAAGCAGGTAAATTTTCTGAAAGATGGCAATTCTTTGTTTAAGAATTCAAATTCTTGAAACGTGATTTTTAAACATTTATGTTAGAAAATTGGTGAGGAAAAACTGACATCATATGTAACTAAAAATACAAATATATACCTGTGTATATATACATATATTTTTCTCTCATTGAATTTACCAATGGGCAAAGTGTTCTTTACAATTTTTCATTACAAATAATTTCAAAAATTTTTAAAAATTGCCAAAAAATTGTACAAAAGAATAGTACAATGATTACTAGATTGATTGATTGATTTTATATAGAGAGAGAGAGCACAAGCAAGAGGGGCAGAGGGGAGAGGGAGAGAGAATCCCAAGCTAACTCCAAGCTGAGCACGGAACCTTATGCGGGGCTTGATCCCACGACCCTGAGATCACAACCTGAGCCAAAACCAAGAGTCAGATGCTTAATTGACTGTGCCACCCAGGCACCACTGATTACTATATTAAATAACTGTTACCATTTCACCATATCTTCATTATCATTCTCTCTATGTGTACTGTGTGTGTGTATGAAGGGGTATCTATTTATCTTAGTCATTTGAAATTAAGTTGTAAACACTGTGAAACTTCATCTAAATACTTAAGTCTGTAGTACCCAAGAGCAAGGGTACTCATATACCAGTGTCTTAATTACATATACTTAATCATACACCAGTGATGCAGGCTGGCTGTGTCCGAGGACCCAGAGGGCCTTCCACAGGACCAGCCAAGAGGGTCCTTGGCTCACAGGATGGAAATCATCCTCAAACCAGCAAGAACTGAGAGCAGAGTTTATTGAAAATATAGAGAGAGCAGATACAGATGTTGGGAGTTAGTTGGACAGTTACGTAATCACAGTCAGGGACCCCAACAAGAAAACATGAAGTCGGAACAACTAAGGTGAAACAGCACTAACATCCTATTTTGCAGCTTAGACAAGACCACCAGCAAGTGAACATTATCCAAATAAGTAAATGCATGATCAAAGCCCTGATTGGCACCCCTTAGCACACCCTGGTTGCTTAAGATGGTTCTATGTCACTATCACGAGCTGAGGCAGTTAAGACATAAGTCCCAGATGTCAGCCCACAAGACCATCAGCCTGTGAACATTAACCTGATAGGTAGATGGGTGTGTGATCAAAGCCCCGGTTGGCACACCTTAGCAGCCAATCCACAGAGGGCCAACACCCTGGTTGCTTAAGATAGTTCCACAAAAGAGCCCATAAAACCCCCTACATTTAAATGCCAGAACGGCAACTCTCTAGGGAGGTCTGTGCTATCGCTCAGTGAACTTGGCTTTGCTGCCCACCGCTCTTCGTCTGGTCTACGTCTTCATTCTTTAAGGTGGCATGACCAAGAACCTCAGGCACTAAAGGAAGAGAAATCGTGAAACAGTATCTAGGAAACTCGGAAAGGAAAAGGAGCATGAGTCTTGGCTTTGCTTGGGGGTCTGGGATAGGAGTCCTCTGAGGCATCTAGGAACTGGTTGAGGAAGGACAAGTACTCAGGTGTCCTCCCTAAGTCACTTATGCCCTGGAGCCAGGGGTCTTGGTGTCAAGGTGTTTGGAGTCAGTGGTCTTAGAAAACATTCATGATAACCTCGCCTGGGCACTCCATAGATGTTATCTATTGTGCTGGAAGTCTCCAAAGAAATTAACTCCTTGACCTTTTTAAGGACATACATTAAGGCATGTGTTAAGACAAGGGTGCAGGTCCTAACAAGAATAGAAGCAGGAAAAGGAGCCAAGAAAAACAGCTTTTTTTCATGGGGTCCCTTCAGTTTCTGTGCCTCAGTATTGTGCTAACGTAACAGTGAGGCAGGCGGCAGAGTGGTCTGCCCTGGGTGCAGGCAGTAACGGTATATTGTCTGAAAGGATAAAAAATCATGATAAAAACCTACCATGCGCTGGCAGTTCTAAACAATGTCAGTGATAAAACACTTCTCCCTAAAAATTTTTGTTTAGTTGTAAATACTTGCTGGATACAAATGAATAATATATATTTAAGCTTCAAATTAGCACTTTTTATTACCTGTTTTTCTTTTTCTTTTTTAATTTATTTTTTAAAAGATTTTTATTTAGGGGCACCTAAGTGGCTCAGTGGGTTAAGCATCTGCCTTCGGCTCAGGTCATGATGCCAGGGTCCTGGGATCAAGTCCTGCATTGGGCTTTCTGCTCAGCAGGGAGACTGCTTCTCCCTCTCCCTCTGCCTACTTGTGCTCTCTCTCTCTCTTTCAGATAAATAAATAATCTTTAAAAATTAAATAAAAGATTTTTATTTATTTCAGAGAGACAGAGAACACCAGTGAGGGGAGGAGCAGAGGGAGAAGGTGAGGGACAAGCAGACTCCCTGCTGAGCAAGGAGCCCGATGCAGGACTCGATCCCAGGACCCTGAGATCATGACCTGAGCAGAAGGCAGACACTTAACTGACTGAGCCACCCAGGTGCCCCTTTTTGCTACCACTTTTTTTTTTTTTTTAAGATTTTATTTATTTGAAAGAGAGAGCACAAGCAGTGGGGAGAGGGAGAAAGCAGGCTCCTCATTGAGCTGGGAGCCTGACTTAGGGCTTGATCCCAGGACCCTGGGACCATGACCTGAGCTGAAAAGCAGATGATTAACTGACTGAGCCACCCAGGCACCCCTTTACTACCTTTTTAAAAAATAAACATTGTAGTTATAGAGAATTCCCAGTTACACAACTGGCCCCTGGCATTCCTAATGGTTTGGAATCATTGAGCTAGTTTGGGAGGGTTGATGAGGGAAAAATGGCTTGTGTCTGAAACCCCTGGGAGGTACTAATATTCTTGCATCTAAACAGATTTGAAATGAACGTTGGCATAGTCAGTGTAAAGATGAAGAAAGAGAATATGACTTCAATTCTGCTATTCTGTGTGACCACTTGGAGTCATTATTTGGGTTTAAAATTTAAAACCGCAAAACAGAGTTCAAACTGCAAGGTGAAATATTTTTGTTTGGTAATTTTACAACATTTTCTAATATCTAAACAGCTTTAGTTTTGTGGACAGAAATCAGATATGGGCCAGTCCTGGTTTCATAAAGACTAGCTCTCAAATGGTTTGTGGAAAACATTGAAACACGTGACTTGGAGCAGACTGGAACTCTTGAGCAGAAGGCTAATAAGTTTTAGTTCATACATAAAACATCTCAGTTAAGTTGAATAATATCTTTATTTTAGTTGGAATTCTTATTTAATTGCAATTAAACTCTAATGTTATTATTCAAATAACATTATACACAATATTCAGGTATAATTTTTTCCCTTACAAATTAATGTAATTCATAGAATTAATCCATTACATTTTTTTCTTTTTTAATGTAATCTGTTTCATTTTTTTTTTTTAATCTTACTGGCATGTTTTATATACCCAAAGTTTAATAAAATAAAAATTCACTATTTTTCTGGCCATTATTATCAGTTTGATGTCATGATTATTACTGAAAATAATTTTGTTATGTAGAGATTTAGGGATTTAAAAATGATCAGCTTCTTGGGCGCCTGGGTGGCTCAGTCATTAAGCGTCTGCCTTCAGCTCAGGTCATGATCCCAGGGTCCTGGGATCGAGCCCCGCATCGGGCTCCCTGCTTGGCAGGAAGCCTGCTTCTCCCTCTCCCACTCCCCCTGCTTGTGTTCCCCTCTCTCGCTGTGTCTCTCTCTGTCAAATAAATAAAATCTTAAAAAAAAAAAAAAAAGATCAGCTTCAGGGATGCCTAGGTGGCTCATTCTGTTAAGTGTCTGCCTTGGGCTCAGGTTGTAATCCCAGGGTCGTGGGATTGAGTCCGGTATCCAGCTCCTTGCTCAGCAAGGAGTCTGCTTCTCCCCCTACCTGCCACTCCCCCTGCTTGTATTCTCTCTCTCGTTCTCTCTCTGACAAATAAATCAAATCTTAAAAAAAAAAAATGATCAGGGGCGCCTGGGTGGCTCAGTCATTAAGCGTCTGCCTTCGGCTCAGGTCATGATCCCAGGGTCCTGGGATCGAGCCCCGCATCCGGCTCCCTGCTCAGCGGGAAGCCTGCTTCTCCCTCTCCCACTCCCCCGCTTGTGTTCCTGCTCTCACTAACTCTCTCTCTTTGTCAAATAAATAAATAAATCTTAAAAAAAAAAATGATCAGCTTCAGATGTCGAATGAAATAGGTAGGCCACTGATCATGTCTAAAAAATTAGCAATAATTCCCTATTGTTATCAATATCCAACCAAGCAGCACTTTTTAGGCTCTAGATTTTGCAGAATTTGATCAGATTCAGGGAAAGGGTGAAGGAGATTGCATATTTCTACTATCTTAGTCCCCCTAGAAAATAAGGTAGAGCAAGAGAGAAGCAAAATTACCAAAGTACTCATAATATGATCATAATAACAGTAACAATGGCCACAATAATAATGTATTTAGAGAGCTCTTGCTGGTTGGTCTAGCAGAAAATAAATCACAACGGTTTTGCAGAATTTTATGGCCTTGTTCCATCTAGAAATAAAGGACTGCCCAGAATAGAATGGGCAGACTCTGGGGATTTGATAAATTGGGAGTGAGGTAGGGGCTTTTGGCTGCTGCCCCAGTACTAGCCCAGGGTAACCACATATTCTACAGGCAGCAAGAGGATAATTCTAGGAGGCAAGAATGTTCTTTCTGCTTCCGCCTCAAAAATCCCTCAAGTTAGTGAAGAATAAAAAATGATTCAGTTCCTTCCTTATTTTCCTGAATTGTAGGCAGTAACTCTGGGAAATCCATCTTGGCTTTGTTTAACATTTCTTCCACTTTGTCTTTTTTCCCCC
This sequence comes from Mirounga leonina, assembly GCF_011800145.1. Taxonomy (NCBI): domain Eukaryota; kingdom Metazoa; phylum Chordata; class Mammalia; order Carnivora; family Phocidae; genus Mirounga; species Mirounga leonina. Next base: position 50,233,736 of record NW_023270426.1, on the reverse strand, counting down.
CACTTGGGGAGTGCAATAGGGAGAGAATTCTGGGTCGGTTTGAATCTTTACTTACTGGATAAATTGTAGAGGCCACTTTTATTTTATTTTTTTTAAATGATTTGATATGAGAGAGAGAGCACAAGCAGGGGGAGGGGCAGAGGGAGAGGGACAAGCAGATTCCCTGCTGAGCAGGGAGCCTGACATAGAACTCCATCCCAGGACCCCGAGATCATGACCAGAGCCAAAGTCAGATGCTTAACCGACTGAGCCACCCAGGTGCCCCAAGGCTGCTCCTAGGCGAGAGGTTTGAGCGACGGAAAATTGAGCAAGGCAAAAAGGCCAGTGACCACCAAATGGAATGCAAACAGGCTCGCTAAGGGACCCACTTGAAATACCCATAGGCCCTAACTTATCGATGGGCTACTTACGACCAGGCACAGTTTCTAAGAATACCGAAAAAGGAAAAATTCCTTACATTCCCATACCCCTTCACTGCACCCTGTAACTATAGCCCCTCACCACCGCCTTGAGGTAGACACCTCTCCTTAGCTGTCCTGTGGCTCCTTGTTTGCAGGGTATTCGATAAACTTCTCTCTCTTTTGTTGGGTCTTGGGTGAATTCTTTCACTTCCTGTGCCATGGGCCCCCATCCAATTGGAACACTCCACATAAATCACTTCCCCCTCCTTCATTTGAAAAGAGCATAATAATGGTGATAATAGTTAACATTTTTTTTAAAATTTTATTTATTTATTTGACAGAGACACAGTGAGAGAGGGAACACAAGCAGGGGGAGTAGGAGAGGGAGAAGCAGGCTTCCCACTGAGCAGGGAGCCCGATGCGGGGCTCAATCCCAGGACCCTGGGACCATGACCTGAGCCGAAGGCAGACTCAACAACTGCGCCACTCAGGCGGCCCAATAGTTAACATTTGTTGAACACTTGCTGTACATCAGGAGCTGCAGAACCATTATTTTTACAGAGAAGAGACTGAAGGTAAGTAACTTACCCGAGTTTGTCTTTTTTTTTTTTTTTGGTGGGCAGCAAAGCAAAGTATACTGAGCGATAGTACAAAGCTCCCAAAAAGGGAGGGGACCCGAGAAGGTTGCCCTTGCCTGAGTTTGTCTTATTGGTATCCTCTTAACCATTCCATAGACTTATGTAAGCAGAGATGTTGAGAGGATTAAACAGGATAATGCATGTAAAACTCTTAGGCTAGTGCTGACAGTGTTGAATTTTACCTGAGCCCTATGATCCTGGAAAGCAGCAATGGTTAAAGAAATCCCCCCACCCACTGTGTTCTGGAAAATGGTTTCTTGCAAAGAACCATCGTTACCCCATAGGACTTACCTAACACTCATGAATGCTCCCTTGTTTACTTGTGATAAAGTCCAGACACAGACCCTCCAAATTCCCATTCTTTGTCTCATAAATAATTAGCTGAGCTGTTTTCTCCCCACTAATCAGTCAGAACAAAATGCTTGTTAAACAAACGTTGATTAGGATTGTCTCTTTACCCCAGGCCCCTGGACTTTGACTCATCCTTGGCCTGTACTAGCATGCAGCCCTTCCTTAACAGCTTCTCCCAAAAATAGGTGGACCTCAGGGTAAAACATTCTCTAATCTACTGTCAGATCAGGCACTTCACCCTTTTATCCCACTTGCCCACTTCAGATTCCTTCTAGCCTGTTTACCCACTCTGTAAAAGAAAAACCCATTTTGCCTCGCCCTTGAGAAACTTGCAAATCTTATTGCCAGAGAATTCTCTCTTCTATTGCAAGAGCCCCTTCCTCCCCTACTTCCCATCTTTGCAATAATCCTTTCAAATGAAGTCTGTCTTAAGCCCGGGTTTGTTGTTTATTTCGCATTACTGGCACATAATAAGCGCTCGGTAAATATTAGCTACTACTACTGTTATGTACTTGCCTCCTCTTCTTTGTCCTGTGTTTAAACTTTGCCACTGCAGGGAGGAAGCCATGGGGGAACTCAGCTTGTTCCTTATACCTGATGGGTGTGTATTAATCTCAGTCCCCAAAGGAAGTAAGATGGCATAATCAAATCCGGAAAATTTAAGGAGCATTTATTCACAAGGAAGACTAGTTTAAGAGGGGTGGCTGGAAAAAAAATGAAAGTTGTGGCTGGTGTAGAGGACCACCCGTGATAGTGGCAATAACGTTTTCACCATCTTTGGGTTTGAGGGGACAAAAGGAGGCAGATGTTGCCAGAACACGAAAGGACAGTCATGTAGAATCGGCCACTTTGACAGCAGCACTGACCCTCCATCAAGGAAATGACACATCCCACTTGGGTCAGGGAATAAATATCCAACCTTACTCTTCTCCCGTCCTCAAATCTTCTGTGGCACTCCAGCGGCTAAATCCAACAGAAAGCCAGTGGGCAAGGAACCCGGTTAATGTTTTCCACACAAGTGAGCCTTCCGGGGCAGAAGGTCAGGTGGGAAAGAGTGGAGATCTGTAAGGACAAGGGGAAAATATCTATCACAAAGGGGTTCACAGGTTTCTTTCTGTCATAGATTGGGATCCTCGGGAACAGACTTGGAGACAGAGTCACAGGCGAAAGATTTATTAAGGAGTACTCTGAGGAGATACACCTGTAAACAGTGGGGCAGGCAGACCTGGGACACGGGGAGAAGCTGACTCATGATGCAGTTGCAACCCCAGGCCTCAGCCTATTCCGTGAGGTGCTGTGGAACTGGGATGGTTCTTTAGAGGGGTCTCTGAATTGAGGCCTTGGGGATACCTCTTTGCCCTTATGCATCAGCCAGCCGGGGTACAACCTTGGGCTAGGACTGGGCAGTGCCTGTGACCTAGAAAAATTCACAGGGAGGGATACAGGTATGAGCTGTTAGCACCTGGAAGGTGGGTGAAGGAATCTGTGTGGAGCACTACCGTGTGAGGTGAAGGCAAGTAGCTGATCGGATGGCCAAGAACAAGTGAGGTACTGAATACAGAAATACCAAGATACATTGCTGAGTTGGGGTGAGAAGGGTTAAACAGAGTAAAATCAGATGCTGAAAGGCATTTGAAAAAATTCAAGTTCTATTCCCAGTAAATACAGAAATAAAAATAAACCTCTTGATAACATAAAAATATTGGGGATAGATACCTCCTCAACGTGGCAAAATAACCCTATGTATCAACCCGAGAGCTGAAATCATGCTTCATAGGAAACACCAGCCTCCTTCCCACGAAGGTCATCATGATTATTTTATACGGTTCTGGAGGTAGTAGCTATTGCAGTGCAAGAAAAGAAACAAGATGTATAAAAATAGGAAAGGAGGAATAAAATTTTCATTTGAACTACAAAGATAAAAAATTTTTCTCGGGCGCCTGGGTGGCTCAGTTGGTTAAGCGACTGCCTTCGGCTCAGGTCATGATCCTGGAGTCCCTGGATCGAGTCCCGCATCAGGCTCCCTGCTCAGCGGGGAGTCTGCTTCTCCCTCTGACACTCCCCCTTTTAATGTGCTCTCTCATTCTCTCTCAAATAAATAAATCTTAAAAAAAAAAAATTTTTTTTTCTCTTATCCAATTAGCCAAGACAACAAAGTTTGCTAACATACTTGATTGGTCGCAGAGTGGAGAAACAGGCACTCAGACACAGTGGTAGTGGGAGAGTGATGACTACGCCCTCTGGGAGACAATCTGGCAACGGTCATTAACATTAAACACAGGCCTATTCTTTCACTAGTGATTGCACTTCTAGAAATTGATCTCATGGATGTATTCACATATGCAGGCAAGAAAAATACAAGGATACTAACCTCAGCTTGGTTTATAATACAAAGGAAACAGCCTAAATGTTAAGAGTCTAACCATGAGATGCAATGCTATGGAACTTCTATTTATTTATTTATTTTAAAAGATTTTTATTTAAGAAATGTCTACACCCAACATGGGCCTCGAACTCACAACCCCGAGATAAGAGTCAAACGCTCTACTGACTCAGCCAGCCAGGCGCCCCAGTATGTAACTTTTATTTTTTTATTTTTTATTTTTTAAAAGATTTTATTTATTTATTTGAGAGAGAGAGTGCGTGCATGAGCGAGGTGAAGGGCAGAAGAAGAAGCAGACTCCCTGCCTAGCAGGGAGCCTGATGTGGGGCTCAATCCCAGGACCCTGGGATCATGACCTGAGCTGGAGGCAGATGCTTAACTGACTGAGCCATCCAGGCATCCCACAGTATGTAACTTTTAAAATGAATGCAGCAGAGGGCGCCTGGGTGGCTCAGTTGGTTAAGCGACTGCCTTCGGCTCAGGTCATGATCCTGGAGTCCCGGGATCGAGTCCCGCATCGAGTCCCGCATCGGGCTCCCTGCTCGGCGGGGAGCCTGCTTCTCTCTCTGACCCTCCCCCCTCTCATGTGCTCTCATTCTCTCTGTCTCAAATAAATAAATAAAATCTTAAAATGAATGCAGCAGATTTGTTTATACTAATATGAAGTGATGGTCAAGGTATGCTGTTGAGTAAAAAGAATCAAGAAGCAGGAAAGGTATATGCTCTGCTATTTTTGTTGTGTGTGGGTTTTTTTTTTTTAAATGTATGCATAGAAAATCTTAAGAAGGATACATAAGAAAACTGGAAACAGTGGATACTTCTGGAGATCATAATGGGATATTTGGGAGGATATATAAGAACACATAAGAAGGAAAGATTTTTTTTATTACGTTTTGTACTTTTTGAATTTTATACCTATTCAAACATTAATGTAAATAAATCGACCAAAGAGATGAACCCAAATCAAGCAAAGACTTAACACAACTGACAACAACTTTTTATAAATAGCATCTATGTGAAAATATGTCAGAGATGGATTACAGAGATTTATCATCTTCTAGCCTATAACTGTGGGGGGAGAACAGAGATTCCTTCTGTGTTTTGTCTAAGAAAATGACTGAACATTCTCAAGTCTACTCAGTTTTGTATTTTATGGCTTATAAGGCCAGGTCTCACAATGAATGTGGGATCAGCACCAGGCCTCACCATTTTTGAGCAGGTTGGCAGGTACATCAGGCTCTCGGTGTTTGCAAAAAGGCACTTTGGGCTGGGGTGTGTCTGAACCCACCATGGGACCTACCGCGGCAGCAGACCGTGACCGCCATTGGGCTCCTGTTTTATGCAGCAAGCATAACAGTGTCTCATATGGCTCAGGGACAAATGTGCCTTGGCAAAAGCAGCCTGAACATAGGTGGTAGCTGTCCAGAGCCTGGAGACTTTGCAGGGGTCACCACTCCCACCACTAGCGGGAAACTGACTTTGAGGGTAGCCCTTCCCCCTGAAAAAAAGGTTTGCCCTACAAACCAGTTCAAACCTGTTCACTCACCAGGCAATCCTTACTGTTGGTCGTCACAGGGCTTAATATAGATCCCTAACTATGAGACTTTAAATACCTTCCTTTTGATGCCCTTTCAAAATTTAAGGGAGCCGAGAAAAGGTTGTGAGATCAAACAACAGTCTCTAGGAGGCCATTTTTGATGACTAGAACACGGGTTTTTTTTTGCCAGAGCAAATCATACAGCTATACTTCTGTGTGATTTTGATGTAGTTTTAATAGCATGTATTATGGGCTCGGGGGAGGGGATCTCTATAAACAATTGTTTCTACTACCTAACTTCTGCCAGAAAGAATGGCTCAAGTTTCAATTGCTGCCTTCTGTAGTCATTCACCAGAATTCAAAGAGCTCCATGTAGCAGGTCAAGTTATGCAGGTGCCTGGCTATTTTGCAGCTAATTCACTCTGGCAGGCACTTCAGGAAATTATGCTGTTCGGAATCAAATGTTCCACAGGAACAGTACTGGACTTTTTTTTTTATGGCTGAGTGGCAACATTGATGATACCTGCTCTGAAGAATTTCCAGGTCAAGCTTACGTACGTCAGGCCCTACCCAAGCATGATTGCTAGGAAGATAAATCCCATGACCTCACCAAGGTCCTAGAAGGGAGGCAAAGGTGTTTCTTGAAGAAAAATTCTGGCTGTGGCTCAGGTATTCTGCAGTCCACCTTCCCTCAGAGCAGAAAGTTTGGGGCGGGGTTTTCAACTTGCTTACTAGAATGGCAGCCTTGCCACTGGCTTGCTTGATGTACAGATTTATGTATCCTCTATCAGTCAGCAGCATAAAATTCTAACACTACAATTTAGGTGGAGAACAACCTTGAATTATAATGATGTCACTCTTTTCAAACCTAAGCAGAGAAAAGTGACACTTACCAGGATTATTTAAAGGACTTGTTATCCATCTCCTTTTTGGTGACTTAAGATCCATCCTTGTATCACATTAGATTATTGTAAAGCTATGTATTTGTATTTATGCAACATTAACTTAGTCCTCTCTGGAACCCCCATTATTGAGTTTATCCTTTTTTTTTTTTTTAAGATTTTATTTATTTATTCAAGAGAGAGAGCGAGCAAGCCGGGGGAGGAGCAGAGGGAGAGGGACAAGCCGACTCTGCGCTGAGCACAGACTCGATCTCATGACCCTGAGATCATGATCTGAGCTGAAACCAACAGTCAGACGCTTAACTGACTGAGCCATCCAGGTGCCCCCTAAGTTTATCTTTTAGAGAGTGCAAGGACCAGATTTTCTATAAAACATATCCTACAACATCTCCTTACATAAGGTATCACATGATGGGTTTATTTTATCTTAGGGGTTAGTATTAGGGGAAAAAAACCCTCTGAAAAACTGGTTTCCTCATTTCCCACTCTAAGAGCAATACATTGTATACTCTTCCTTTTCTGGTTGGCAGAAATAGAATTAATAATCATGCGCAGTTACCGTGCTAGCCTTTGGGGCTAGAGTATATGCTTCTTCCTTGTTTTTATGGTTTCGGTATTATATTTCTATCCCAATAAATGTGTTATATATTTATCTCTTATTGGAAGCTACTATATGGCCTAAATTTATTTTATAGAAAAAGTAGTTCTATGTATTTATATTACCATAAAATACTCCCATAAAAATAACACTATTCTCGGGGCGCCTGGGTGGCTCAGTTGGTTAAGCAACTGCCTTCGGCTCAGGTCATGATCCTGGAGTCCCGGGATCAAGTCCCGCATCGGGCTCCCTGCTCAACAGGGAGTCTGCTTCTCCCTCTGACCCTCCTCCCTCTCGTGCTCTCTGTCTCTCATTCTCTCTCTCTCAAATAAATAAATAAAATCTTAAAAAAAAAATAACACTATTCTCATTAAAAATATAAAACAACAACCAAAAATCCCTCAACAACAACAGACTAGGGCGCCTGGTTGGCTCAGATGGTTAAGCGTCTGCCTTCGGCTCAGGTCATTGTCCCAGGGTCCTGGGACCGAGTCCCGCATCGGGCTCCCTGCTAGGCGGGGAGCCTGCTTCTCCCTTTGTCTCTGCCTCTCTCTCTCTCTCTCTCTCTCTCTCTCTCTGACTCTCATGAATAAATAAATAAAACATTTAAAAACAACAACAACAACAACAACAGACTATACCCAGGCAAGGAATAAGATTTTAAAAATTTAAAAAGTCTGATAAAGAGGAAAAGTACTCATTATTTGTTATGTTTTTTCATTCATTCTTTTATTTTATTTTTTATTTTTTTATAAATTTTTTTTTAAGATTTATTTATTTATTTGACAGAGACACAGCGAGAGAAGGAACACAAGCAAGGGGAGTGGGAGAGGGAGAAGCAGGCTTCCTGCTGAGCACGGAGCCTGATGTGGGGCTCGATCCCAGGATCTGGGATCATGAGCTGAGCCGAAGGCGGACGCTTAACGACTGAGCCACCCAGGTGCCCCCATTCTTTTTTTTTTTAAATCAGTATCTTTATTTATTTATTTATTTGTTATTTATTTATTTGACAGAGAGAGAGAGAGAGACAGTGACAGAGGGAACACAAGCAGGGGGAGTGGGAGAGGGAGAAGCAGGCTTCCCGCCGAGCAGGGAGCCCAACATAGGGCTTGATCCCAGGACCCCGGGATCATGACCCAAGCCGAAGGCAGACGCCCAATGACTGAGCCACCCAGGTGCACCTGTTTTTTCATTCATTAATTCTTGAATTCATTCATAATAGTTCTCTAAATGCAGTAGTCAATATTGATTATGCCAAATTCCATGCTGGAGGCTGGCATCTACACCCTTTTGGGAGATCCCAGTAAAGGAAAAGAGTGGGGAAAAGGATGGGAGTGGGGAAGGCTGTGGTTGTCCTATGTTCACTAAACATGCATGCTCCTCAATTTAAGCTGCCCTGGGAGGTCAGTCCTGACTCCTCCTGGCCTGGTGAAGCAATGATGTAAACTCTGTGAGGGCAAGGATTTTTACCAGGCACAGATGAGCTCAGGTTTTCTATTGAATGGCTGGCTGGCTGGCTGGCTGGATGGATGGATGAGTGTACCTCATTGTGATGATGGTGATACAAGTGTCTGGAAACTGCTTCCCACAGAGTCTTTGCCTCAGTGGGTTGTAGGTCTTAGAAAAGGGATTCACATCTTTTCTCTACCAAAACTCCATGCCTATAAATATAAATAAATTTGGTTGTGTTTTAAAATATTATGCTCTTTAAAAAATACCCACAAATGCCCAAATACCTTTCCCCTAATTTTTCATAGCTATATACAAAACAATGTAATGTGAACATTATTTTGGGTTCTTTGAAACATTATGATAAAAACAACACATCATCCATTTAAAAAACATCATGACGTTAGAGAATCAGTCTAATTCAATGGCTTTCAAATTTCAGTGTGTATCAAAATCACCTGTAGGGCTTGTTAAAACTCAGGTTGCTGGACCCCACTTGCAGAGTTTCTGATTCACTAGGTCTGGGGTGGGGCTAAAGAATTTGCTTTTCTGACAAGTTCTCATGTGATGCTGAAGCGGCTAGCCCAGGGATCACACTATGAGAACCATGGCTTTAAAACCAGCTTTTCTTACCCAACTATCTGCCTAGTGTGACCCTTTAGTGGCTTCTGTTCTGAACGCTGTTGGCAAATGTGCAGAATGGTCTCAGGAGTGTGAGGCTGACTAATCTGGTGACTGTGACCTGCATTATCTGCAGCTGGTGGCTGATTGCAAAATGGAGCAATTAAGGATTAAGACATAAATCACAGGAAATTAAAATGAAGCACCACTGAGTAGAAAACCCATAAAATTGCTAGCATTCGTCTGCTTTGGTCATACACGTGCATCCTGCTTTGCTCGGCTGTTCTCCCCAACATGGATGAGACCACACCCAGAACAAACAAAAAACTGTCTTTGCTATCAGAGAATGATCAGGTCAGAGGCAGGCAAGAGAATGGAAGTAAATTCAATGAAAGAAGATTCTGGTGCTGATGATAAAGAAAAATGCCATTATATCCATTTAATTTTATAAATATCCATACTCAGTCTGTAACTGTGGCAGAGTAGAAATCAGAAATTTTGTTGCCTCGAGAAAGTGGCTTCTTTATGTCCAAATAATTTCTCTCTGAATTTTTTCTAGGAGTCAGAACTTCATGTAACTATTTTATATGGATTAATTATTGATTTTGATGATATGGCTTCTTAGAATAAAAACCTGAAGCATATTAGAAAATATGAATTTGAAATGTAGGCTGATGACAAGGAAACAAGCTGAAATTTCACAATGCTGATTAATAATTCATTTAACTTCTTGGAAATCTATATTTGGATTTCTTCTTATTACCCTTGTTAAAATAATAAAAGTTGATTAGCACCAAGTAAAATGAATTGATATAATGTCTAGAAAATCTGGTAGGATTGATTTGACAAAATTAGTTTGAAAATTTTCTTCCTATTATATCCCTTCTATGAGGTCACGAAGTCACTTTTCATATCACAGACTTCTCCAAATGGTAAGTTATTCTTTGATGTTTTCTTTGACTAATCAGAACAAGATGACAGTTTTTTTTTTGATTCATCCTACTAATCTCCGAGTACTATTTACCCAAATCTGCTCCCTCTTCAATTCATGATTGCACTGATGCACATACTTTAGGATGGAATTGATTTAAATAAAATTTATTTAAATTTAAATTGCTATTCAGGAAGATGGAATGTAATAAATTTGACTGCAGCTTCCTATCTCTTATCTGATTTAACCATAATATGGTTCTCAACTCATAAATAGGTATAGCTTCATTTTTAGAAGGCCTACGCTATACATTTCAAGTGGTGATTGATTTTGATAGTTTCTCAAACTATTTTTGCCATCTAATCAGGAAAATGAAGCATTTGAAACAAATCGATATGAATTAATTGAGAGGGCTAAACACCTCTGAGTTAACAGGTTTATCATGATTTTGTTTGGCATATTTTATAATATGTTAACATATCAATCAAAACAAAGAACAATGTACATGTACCTAAATGTTTTATTTGATTAAAACAAGGCATGCAGAAATTTTTCTGAAGACACACAGAAATGTTGAAATTCACATGACCTGGAGAACAAATCTTTCACCCTCATCCCCTGACTTCTTGGGCACTGGGTACAGGACAGGGAGTTATGCAAACCCATACTTGCAGTCATTCCTTCACAGAAATTAACATAGGGGATAAGGGATATTTTGTGGCAGAATCTAATCTTGCTTAGGGAAAAAGAAGAAAAAAAGGCTGCAACTTCAGAGTTTGGGCCAGTTATGCATACAGGATAATGAGCTCGGTAAGCTTAGAAGCTTGGGTCTAGCTCAACAAACAGATGCCAGTGTGGCTAAACAGTAATGTGCCGGACCCCCTTCACTGTGCACCTGGGTCTCTGTACTGATCCTTATATATACAGAGGGCTATCTGTTCTCTTAATATACTTTCCTATAAGTATACTACCTTTGAAAATGATTGTTTTTCCTAACAAGAAGGTAGTACATGTGTGTGTATTTTTATGTTACGTTATGTTATGTTATGTTGTGTTATTTTATGTGTGTGTTTCATTTTAATAGTCACCTCCAGGATGCTCTAGAAGAATGAAGGCTGTATCTTCAGATTACACTGAGAGAAAGACCGAAAAGTCCGGATCTTGGAATACTAAAGTTCATGCTGGACTGTCTTGGACCATTTCAGACATGTAATTGCCACACACTGATTGGACTTAAAAGATTTTTAAAGTTTTCTTAGCAAGACGTTTATGAGCCATCTCTCAGGGTGAGTTAATTTTGCAGAACTAATGTTGCCTGTTAACAACAGCTAACATTAAATGCTTGACAAGTATTAATTCCCAGTAGGTCCTTACAACTACCCTGTGAGGTTGATTTTCATTTTTCAGAGGAAGAAGCTGAGGCACATAAAGGCTAAGTCACTTTCCCTTGTCCCCCCAGTACTAAGTGGTAGAGCTGGGATTAGGCCTTTCTCAGTCTGGTTCAAGAGCCTGCACTCTGTGGTGTGTGTGTGTGTGTGTGTGTGTGTGTGATACCTTGAAAAAAGAAAAGCTCATCAGAGTTGGGGCAAGTTCATCTCAGGGTAGCAGATGTTTTTATCCTTGAGGAGGAATGGCTTTTTGGTTTTTTTTTAAAGTGGGTAAACTGTTTTAGGAAGGACAGTAGGCCTTTACCTGGGCCCTGCTGATGGAGATATTTAGCCAGACTATGATTTGCATGCCACATCTCAGGAAAGCCAGAACCTCCCAGAGCTGGGCAACAAAACTAGCAAGGACATGGAACAGCTTCTACATGAAGCAAGAATTAGAAACTCAAGACACTTCCCCTTCATGTCCCCAGTGCCCAATCCAGTCAGAGTCAGCAAAAGATAGGAGAAGAATTACTGTTGTAGAAGCTAGGAGTTTCAAGGTTTTCTTTCTTTCTTTCTTTCTTCCTTTCTTCCTTTCTTTCTTTCTTTCTTCCTTTCTTTCTTTCTTTCTTTCTTTCTTCCTTTCTTTCTTTCTTTCTTTCTTTCTTTCTTTCTTTCTTTTTTCTTTCTTTCTTCTTTTCTTTCATTCTTTCTTCCTCCCTTCTTTCCTTCCTTCCTTTCTTTCAAGATTTTATTTATTTGAGAGAGAGAGCATGAGCAAGGGATGAGGTAGAGGGAGAAGGAGAAGCAGACCCCCCACTGAGCAGGGAGCCTGATGTGGAACTGGACTCCATGACCCTGAGATCACGACCTGAGCCAAAGGTAGATGCTTAACCAACTGAGCCACCCAGGCGCCCCAGTTGTGTGCATTCTTTTTTTTTTCCAAAGATTTTATTTATTTATTTGACGGAGAGAGACATAGGGGGAGAGGGAACACAAGCAGGGGGCAGTGGGAGAGGGGGAAGCAGACTCCCCGCTGAGCAGGGAGCCTGATGCAGGGCTTCAACCCAGGACCATGGGATCATGACCTGAGCCAAAGGCAGACATTTAACCCGCTGAGCCACCCAGCCGTCCTCTTTTTTTTCTTTTAAGATTTATTTATTTGAGAGAGAGCAGAGGAGAGAGGCAGAAGGAGAGGGACAGAGAGTCTCAAGAAGACTCTGTGCCCATTGCAGAGCCCGATCTCAAGACCCTGAGATCATGACCTGAGCTGAAACCAAGAGTCGGCCGCTTAACTGACTGAGCCACTGGGTTTTCTTGACAGCTCCTTTAAGCTACATGGATGTAGACAAGCTTCTTAACATTGCTGGCCTCAGTTTCCTTATCTGTAAGATGCATTCTGGGTTTCCAGGGAAGAGTTGTGCAGCCAGGCAACATAGGGCAGCAGTTAGGAGCATTGACCAGCCCACCTGACTTTGTAACACAGTTCTTATTTAACTTCTCTCCGCCTAGATTCTTCATCTATAAAACAGGGATATCAGTTTCTATCTCACAGGGTTGATGGGGTGACAGTGGGTTAGTACATATAGGTACAATACTTGGCACTTCGTAAGCTCTCAATGAATGTTAGTTATCAACACTATGAGTATTTAGTACAGTGTCAGGGTCCAGCTTCATACAACTGAGATTATTTAGATGTCATCATCTTGGATTCTTTTTCTTGGTCTTTCCTAGCTTAAGAGGCTCAAGAAATCAGACTCTGTTTTGCAACCCCATTCTGTCCCCACTCCTGTCCAAGCAAGGATCCCTCAGCTCTGAGATATTGTCTAGGCAGCAGTTTGAGCACGTGAAGTTGAGAGTTGGAGCAAGAGAAGAAGAAAGAAGTGGCATTAAGGCCAGATGAAGGGTGTTAGTACAAGTTGTGTCTAAGTTGGGAACCACCATGCTAATATGTGTGAAGCTTGATTCCCTTATGCAAAGTCAACACTGATCATGAGCTTGGGCAGCTGGAGGTGTCACTCTGTCAGGTGGGTCCCACTCTCTCCTCTGTTGCCACCCATCTTACTCCTACCTGCCTGCATTCCGCTATTCTCCATTTCCCATCCACCCTGGCCATCACCACTACCTACATGTCATAATGTCAAGAGAGGTGTCCACATGCCACAGCAGAAAGTGACCTCTGTCTGCTCAGCCTCAGGAGAGGAGCTTCATGAGTCCGAGGATGGCCAGAGCTGGACTCATCCTCTTGAAAAGGGTGAATGAAATGAGATCATTTTATAGTTGAGATTTTACCAAAATCCAATGTTTTAAAGCCCTCTAGGAAGAACAAACACAAATCCTACAGGGTTTCTTTAAGGTATACTCAGGCTCAAACATTTCATTATAGACTAAGACTTGTAATTTAAACTATGACGTACTCCTTAATTTAAAATATATGCTCCTTAATTCTGAACATATTTTTTTTCTTAAAACTTTGAATTTTAGGAATGAAAGGAACTTTTGAGACCATTCATTTCTACGTCAGCATTTTTTAGATGCGGGAACTGAGAGGTAATGAGGTTAAGACCCTTGTCCTTGTTCACAGGGCTAATCAACTGAGCTGGGAAAAGAACAGACTACTCAGTCAAGAATTATTTTCCTTATGTCACGGAGGACTCCTCCTCCAAAGTAATTATTGCATGGCAGAGGGTTCTAGAATGGGAGGACAAGTGAAACTAGTAGCACCAACAACTCATACAGAATGGTGGTTAAGAAAAAAAAAAAGAGTACATGGCCTAGGGCCTAGGGCCATAGCAGCAGGGTGGGAATCCTGTCTTCCCCACTTACTAACAGTGTGATCTTGGGCAAGTTCTCTGTGGAGTCACAATTAGATATTGTGAAGTCAAGATTGACCTCTCTGCATAGTCACATGCAAATGTTTCAGTGTGTTTGTAAAGTGTTTCACTCTATATTAGGGACAGAATCAGTATTAGATGCATGTAAATCAGGAAACATTTCTGTGTTTAAGTGCTTAATTATTGTGGGTTTTTTTAAGATTATTTATTTATTTGAGAGAGAGAGAGCATGAGCAGGGGGAGAGGCAGAGGGAGAGAGAAAGGGAGAGAGAAAGTCTCTCCACTGAGAGACTGCAGACTTCTCCAGGTTAGGGGTGTCAACAGATAAAAAAGATACATTAATACCCAATTTACCTCGAATTAGTCCATCTCAGGTCCCATTTTGAGATTCCTCCTCCATTGCTTGGAGATTGTATCCCAGTGGTGGTATCTACTGAGACAGAGCTTGAGCTCTGCTATCTTCATTCACTCATTTATTCACATATTCATACATTCACATATTCATTCATTGGTGATTTCAAGGGCTGACATGAGGGGACATTAGCCACATCTCTCTTTTTTTTTTTTTGAAGATGTTATTTATTTATTTATTGAGAGAGAGAGAGTGTGCAAGCAGGGGTAGGGGTAGAGGGAGAGATAGAGAATCTCCAGTAGACTTCCTGCTGAGTGGGAGCCCATCGCGGGGCTTGATCCCATGACCCTGAGACATGACCTGAGCCGAAATCAAGAATCGGACACTCAGCCGACAGAGCCACCCAGGTGCCCCTAGCACATCTCTTTGATCACCATCATTTCCTTTTTTTTTAAATTTAAGATTTTATTTATTTATTTGACAGAGAGAGAGCGCGAGGCGGTGGGGGGGAGCGCACACATGAGCAGGGGGGAGGGACAGAGGGAGAAGCAGGGTCCCCGCTGAGCAGGGAGCCCAACCTGGGGCTTGATCCCAGGACCCTGAGATCATGACCTGAGCAAAGGTAGACGCTTAACCAACTGAGCCACCCAGGCACATTTCCTAGAGCAAATGCAATCTCAATTCAGGCTCTCTAATCTTCAGTCCCAATCAGATGATCACCTCTAAGTCATTTCCATATCACAATTCTAGAGATACTACTGCATTAATCTTTCACAAACATTTCTTTTTCAGGCCCTGGCTGGACACTGGGGATGTGGCTTAGATCAGTTTCTACCCCGGTCTCTGTCCTCAGGATTACTGGGTTGGGAGAGTGTCTGCTTGGGCCAAGGAAGAGAATTCTGGTTTCTCAAGATTCTTAAATTAAGAAAGACCTAGAAAAGGATCCAGGATATAGACAGCCCTAAAACATTCTCAATTTAGCAAGGCTAGAAACTGTAACTGTGCTAGATACTCCTAGTGGGCCTTTCAGAAATAATATTTAACAATAATTAAGCACTTAGGGGCACCTGGGTGGCTCATTCGGTTAAAAGTCTGCCTTAGGCTCAGGTCATGATCCCAGGGTCTCTCTCAGCAGAGAGTCTGCTTCTCCTTCTCCCTCGGCCGCTGACCCCTGTTCATGCTCTCTCTCGCTCTCTCTCAAATAAATAAAGTCTTTTAAAAAAAAGATTCATGAGTCAGGCAGCATCCTGTCTAATAAGTAGAGGGGGGTTCTGAGAATTTGTACAAAATGGAAGGTTTTTACAGCAAGGTGGGGGCAAGAAAGTTACTAGCAACAGAAAACATTGTTCCAGGCAAGGTCAGTTTTCCTTTGTGGGAAAAGCAGGGGTCTTATCATGCAGATTACTTCATCTTTCCCTGGGGGGTGAAGAGGGTCCCTGTGGCACACTCTTCGGTGATCAGTAAACTCCTGACTGACTGGTAAGACTACCTTTCTGGGGGAGGTTGAAACTGCAGTTAGATTAGGTATTAAGCCCTGACTTGTGGACTTGGCCTAAGTGACAGCATTTGGGGCCTGTTGTTTTCTTTTTAACAGACCTAACATCTGTAGCCCGGTTTATTTTATCTTCATCTTCTTTTATTTTATTTTATTACTGAAGTATGGTTGGCACACAATGTTAGACTAATTCAGGTGTACAACACAGTGATTTCAACAAGCCTGTACATTATGCTGTGCTCACCACACGTGTAGCTACCGTCTGTTGCAATATCATTGGCTACATTCCCTATGCTGTACCTTTTATCAGCATGACTTACTCATTCCATAACTGGAAGCCTGTATCTCCCACTCCCCTTCACCCATTTTGCCCATTCCCCTTCCCCCCCTTCCCCTTTGGTAACCATCAGTTTGTTCTCTGTATTTATGCCTGTGACCCGGTTTAGAAAACAATGTTCTAGATTATATGTACTTACTGATGGGACTGTCATCACTTTTTCAATTTTCCTCACAGTGGTACGAGATTAATGAGATAACCATTTGACATCTTGATGTGAAAGAAACTCATATATATAAGCTGTTATTGTCATGTTTATAGATGATGAAGTAGTATACTTAGATATCCAAATGATAATGGAGAGTAAGTTTTTAATTTATTTGATTGATTTGTTGAACTTTTAAATTAATTTGGGTTTTTAATTGGACTACGAGTATTAATATACACATGGGACCAAGAATTACATGTCTTCTCTTTGTTGACAAGCTCTGTCTTCTCCATGTAATCTTGGTCTCTACGTTTTTTTGCATTTATTTTTACTTCTATCTGGAAACTTGTCTGACTGGTCTTTGCTTCTGAAGACATCAGCTTATGCAAAAGTCTTGGCATACTTTGCTTGATGATGGCACAAACGACTAATTAAGTGCGAGGCAAATTCCTGTCAGATAACTTAGTCACATAATTCCAGAGAACCACTGGTACATATTAGTCATTAAAGTGTTCCTTTCCTTTAAAATGACTACAAAAGTTATGGAAATAGCAAAACGCTTTGTTCTTTTTCCTTTCTAGAGCTTTTAGTTTTTCTGCTTCGGTCTTCATGGCTAGACTCCTTTTAGAAGCCTGAAAATAATTTTTCTCTTGTTATTGGGGTGTTTTTGGCAAACACTGGAATTGAAGTGTGGCCTGATTTGTTTTTATTGTTTCTGAGTTTATCAACATAATTAATATTATCAAAACTGTTCTTGGAACAGAGCTTAATCCCTCAGCTTTTGTTTCAGATGCTAGGATGATTAGCATTGGAGAAATAAATGTTGAAAAGTTGAATGCCGGGGCGCCTGGGTGGCTCAGTCGTTAAGCGTCTGCCTTCAGCTCGGGTCATGATCCCGGGGTCCTGGGATCGAGCCCCGCATCGGGCTCCCTGCTCCGAGGGAAGCCTGCTTCTCCCTCTCCCACTCCCCCTGCTTGTGTTCCCTCTCTGGCTGTGTCTCTCTCTGTCAAATAAATAAATAAAATCTTAAAAAAAAAAAAGTTGAATGCCAGGCATAATAGCAGCTGTAGTATTACTTGCCCTTCCTGTTTTGCCCACGTGTGTTTCCACGTACATCTGTCTGATTTAATTAACTCTGAATTAATCCTGTTCTTCCAGTTGACAGAAAATTGAGAGTCCTCTTTTCTGAGCCTTTACAGATGAACTTCTTCCCACAAAGGAGCCACAAGAACCACTCACTGACACACATTCCCTTTTCTAAGAAAAGGAAGTCACTGTTTTCAACATGGCACTCCTTAGGCAATCTTAGCTGGGACATTTTTTTTTTTTTTTAAGATTTTATTTATTTATTTGAGAGAGAGAATGAGAAACAGAGAGTACGAGAGGGAAGAGGGTCAGAGGGAGAAGCAGACCCCCCGCTGAGCAGGGAGCCCGATGTGGGACTCGATCCTGGGACTCCAGGATCATGACCTGAGCCGAAGGCAGTTGCTTAACCAACTGAGCCACCCAGGCGCCCTTAGCTGGGACATTTTATTGAAATACCCAATTTAAAAAGCTTGGGTTCTATGGGATGCCTGGGTGGCTCAGTCGTTAAGCATCTGCCTTCGACTCAGGTCATGATCCCGGGGTCCTGGGATTGAGTCCTACATGGGGCTCCCTTGAGCATTGAGCCCACTTCGCCCTCTCCCTCTGCCCCTCCCCTGCTTGTGCTTTGCACGCACGTGCGTGCTCTCTCCTTCTCTCTCAAATAAATAAATAAATTCTTTTTTTTTTTAAGATTTATTTATTTGACAGAGAGACATAGCGAGAGAGGGAACATGAGCAGGGGGAGTGGGAGAGGGAGAAGCAGGCCTCCCGCTGAGCAGGGAGCCCAATGCGGGGCTCGATCCCAGGACCCCGGGATCATGACCCGAGCTGAAGGCAGACGCTTAACGACTGAGCCACCCAGGCGCCCCAATAAATAAATTCTTAAAAAAAAATCTTGGGTCCTTCAATAAAATGAATTTCAGCCATGCTGTTTTCATTCCCCTCTGTCTCTTCTTTCTTTTAATCCCATGCTTAACCCTCCATGACCCAGTGGGATTTTCAGGTTCCTTAGTAAGAATATTCACTCTGGTGTGCCGAGATCCTGGACTAACAGGACCTCAGGTGTCGAATGTCCTGTCAGAACTTTGGTTCCACTGATGACAGATTGTGCAGTAAATAGTGCAATAGTGAGTTGCTATTGTTTTACCAAAAGAGGTCATTTCTTTTGTCTTTAAGAGTACCTGATTTTAAGTTGCTAAGAGACTACAGCTCTGTCCATAAAGGTTGTTCTGTTAATTTGGCTCTTTCCTTAACATTCCTACAATTCATTTATTTTATTGTCTGTCCTGCTATAAAAGTTACTGCTTTATCTCTGCCTGACATCCACTCCTTCACACTCCCCACTCTGGTTTCTAAAGAAAACCTGGAAGAATAAGGACAGAAGTCCATGCAAAGAGCCTACAGGCAAGGAACAAAGAAGAGGGAGAGGCTGGGGAGGGCGAACAGCTGGTGAGTGGGGTGGTTAGACCTGTCAGTGCTCCTGGGCTCCTTTTTCCTCATTTACTTAACCTGCGGCCAGAACTTGGCCACTGAAGCTTCCTTTGGCTTCTGTTCCTGAATTCAAGACCATCCCCAGGGCACACTGCCTTAGAAGGCAATTGGTTATCCTCCTTTTGGCCCACAGGGTGATTCTGCCACTTTACCCGCTGGCCTGGCATCATGGAAATCTGACAAGTCTGCCTTGCAGAGACAGAACAGATGGGCTTCTCTCCCTTTTTTCCTTTATTACAGTGGTGAGAGAGGGGCCTAGAGGAGGAGGAAGCTGCTGGTTGCCGAAGTTGCCTTCTAGAAGGGAGCTCTTGTGAAATTCACTCTGCCGGGAAAACAATCCCGTGGGAGTGTCATTTTCAGTTGTGCTGTTGCTGGTATGACCATTTAAATTGTACTGGTTCCACTCCTCCATAATGCACACATAAGGTTCTCTGCACTGTGGGCAGCAGGGATCCCGCAGAGCTGCAGGGTTTTCTAATTTAGAGTCAAGCAAAATCCAAGATACATATTTTTTATTTTATTTTATTTTATTTTTTTTAAGATTTTATTTATTTATTTGACAGAGAGAGATAGCGAGAGAAGGAACACAAGCAGGGGGAGTGGGAGAGGGAGAAGCAGGCTTCCCACCGAGCAGGGAGCCCGATGCGGGGCTCGATCCCAGGACCCTGGGATCATGACCTGAGCCGAAGGCAGACGCTTAATGACTGAGACACCCATGTGCCCCAAGATACATATTTTTTAAATCGTGTTTTTATTGCTCAAACAATATATCAACATGAAAGATCAATTTTAATCATTATTATATATTTTAGCTATCCAAAAAATACATCACTTCTCAACTCTCTTTGAGGGGTGAGAACTCAGTGCTCATTAGAATTTCCTGGGAGCTTTTAAAATGACAGAGGCCCAGGCCTTACCCTAAACCAGCTGACTCTGAATCTATAGTGGTGGGGCCCAGGCATCTGTATTTTTAATAAACTCCTCAGGGGAGTTGAGAACCACTGGTAGAAGATAATATTGTTAAATAGTCTGTCTACTCTCCAGTGAGTTTAAGAAGTCATCTCTTCCTGGTCACATTTCCCTCCCTAGCCCCAGAAGTAATCACTAGCCTAAATTTGGTGTTTAGTGTTTCCATTCAAATATTTAAACTTTTATCACATATGTGTGTATGTTTGCAACTCCAAATAATACATAGTGTGGCATTTATAAATTTTAAAAACTTTGTATAAATGGAATCATGTCATATGTATCTTTCTGAAACTTTTTTTTGCTCAAGATGTATTCATATTCATACATGTAATTTTAGTCCATTTTCATTGCTATATAGCATTCTATTGTATAAACATAAAAACAATTTTTTTAAAAGTGAACTAGTGATTGTACCATTTTAACAGAATTATTTCCATTTTGGAGGTATTTTCTCCCAGTTTTGTCTTCAAGAATACATGTTTTTAATAGTGATAATTTCCATTATAACTCAATTTTGGGTTTTCTTTTTCCATTTAATATCATAAACTTCCTTCCAGGGCGCCTGGGTGGCTCAGTCAGCTAAGCGTCTGCCTTCGGCTCAGGTCATGATCCCAGGGTCCTGGGATCAAGCCCCGCATCGGGCTCCCTGTTCAGCGGGGAGTCTGCTTCTCCATCTCCCACTCCCCCTGCTTGTGTTCACTCTCTTGCTGGGTCTCTCTCTGTCAAATAAATAAATAAAATCTTAAAAAAAAAAACCCAACTTCCTTCCATGTTTTCATATGTCATAATGTTTATTTAATTAACTACATAATTTTCCTGTCTATTTATCATAATTTATCTAGCTATACCCCTAATTTTTACCCCTAATATATTTTTGTGGGATGGAGCTGGTAATGCCATGAGAAAGACTTGCAGGTACACAGCTTACTTGATTTGTTGAATTATTTCCCTAGAGTAAATTTCCAAGAGTGGGATTACTGAATCAAAGGCTTTGAAAAATTTTATGATTCTTGATACATTTTATTTTTATTTTTTTAAAAGATTTTATTTATTTGACAGAGAGACACAGCGAGAGAGGGAACACAAGCAGGGGGAGTGGGAGAGGGAGAAGCAGGCTTCCTGCTGAGCAGGGAGCCTGATGAGGGGCTCAATCCCAGGACCCTGGGATCATGACCTGAGCTGAAGGCAGATGCTTACCAACTGGGCCACCCAGGCACCCCTCTTGATACATTTTATAATGTTGTTTTCTAAACACACTTGTATCATCTCTGGATTAATGCTGAATGATTTTGTTTCATGGGAGAATATAACATTAGGAGTGCTTCTTTTGGAGAAGGCATACTCTTGGTTCTAAACTTTTAGAGAAAGTTGAACACTGAAAAGAGTCCCCAGAATTGAATCTATTTAAGTAGATGAATACACAAAGCTAAATGGAACAGCAAATATACAAGAAATAGCAAACACTGGATAATCAATTCCTGATGTGATTTAATGATAATTGAAAATCCTGTACTTAAGTGGCCTAATCTCGTCACTAAACCTCAGCCTCCTCATCTGTAAAATGAGGTTATGATAGAAATAATAGCAGTGAGTAGCGCAACAACATTTTTGTAGTGTTTATCACATGCTAGGCACTGTTCTAAACACTTTACATGTACTAGCATTTAATTTGAATAACAACGCTATCATGTAGGCATGATTATTATTATCCCTAGTTTATAGTTGAGGAACCAAGGCACCACAGAGAGGTTAAATGACTTTTCTAAAGTCATAAAGCTAGTACATGGCCAAGCCATTCTAACTCAGAAAGTCTGGCTCCAGAGTTGATGCTCGTAATCACTAAATAAGACAGTTCGTATAAAATACCTACTTCAATGCTTAGAATATAGTAAGCCCTCAATAAGTGCTTGATATATATTTTTTAAGGATTTATTTATTTATTTTAGAGAGAGTGCGAGTGGGGAAAAGGACAGAGGGAGAGAATATCCAAGCAGACTGCCGCTGAGCATGGAGCCTGATGTGGGGCTCAATCTCCTGATGCATGACCTGAGCCGAAATCGAGAGTTGGACACTCAACCACCTGAGCCACCCAGGTGCCCCTATTATATTTTAAAAAACCAACTGAAGTAGTATAGGGAGTGACCAAATTGATTTAAAAGCTCTAGAAAACAGTCAACAAGTGGAAGCTTCAGAAAGGCAAATTTGGACTCAACAGCAGTAGTGCATTCTTGGACACTGGATATGAACAAGGAAAGGCTGAATGACCACTTGTCAAGAACGTTGCAGAAGAAATTTTTGCATCAGATGGGTAGCTGAACTAGATGAGCTCTAAGGCAGTTTCCAACTATAGGATTCTAAGATTCTAGGCTAGAATCTTACGTTCTTTTCCCACACAGTAAAGCTTCATTTGTTTTCTTTAATATTAGTTTCAGTTTATGAACCTTAGTGATGTTATTTTCATTGTAATTATCTGAATCATTCACCAACAAGAGCATGGCTTTGTAGTTTGTGTAACCTTTGGCAGTCTCTCATGTTGTAATGTTTGATGTGTTCTAATACCTGAACATTATAATGATGGGTTCTGGGGAAACTGACAAACATGTCAGTTACCTTGGTGGTCAGCCTTCCTAAGCAGCCATCTACAGGGTAACTGTCACTTGGCTAAATATCATTTGGAGTCTGTCATCTTTGTCGAGAGAACATGCAGGCCCATGAAATGGGACTTTAAATGTTTATAGTGAAAAATTATGGGACTGTGATTGTGGATGTGAGTTGATGTCACATTTATAACAACACAGTTTGCAAGTGACTCAAGGGTGTGCCAGTGATTTCCTGCTTGGAAGGGGAATTGCTGCCTTGATGGAAGTAATAATTTTACTCAAGCCATGGGGAAGCCACACCTGACCTTACGATTTGTGTTCCTTTTGGATTTTACCCTGTGCAATTATTTTGTTTTTACCCTTACATCTGAAGCAATCCTTCAGGAAAATGCACAATTTTGTATATCAGATTCATGTCATTTCTCCAAAAAGAGTCATTTAAAGGGAACAGTTAACTCCATTACAAAGATGATGATGGAATCCATAGTAAAAATACTGGCTTGGTTCTGAGATTAAGTACTTAGAAAACAATTTCTCATTGGCTATATATTATTGTCTTTGGTCTAATGTTTTAGATTGTGCTGAATGTGTAGTTACTATGGAGATAGATGAAAATAGGCATAGAGTTTTGGGTATCAAATTGTCAACAAATTTACCATATAAAAATAGGATGTGGAGTCAGAAGGAGGGTGGACAAAGGCTTTCAAAACAGTTCTGAGGTTTAATCTGTGATGTAGTGGGGAATGAGAAAGCCAGAGAGCAGTTGGACTTTCGACAATAGATTCTTCAAAATCTTAAGGTAAGCCATTTGGAATGATCATTTTTTGAGTCATCATCACTGAAACACACAATTTGCCTTATAAAGAAAACAATCTCTATTTAATGGGATTTGACTATTTTCAACATTAGTAATAATTCTAAAATAAAAGCTACAGGTTGATTTCATGCAAACAACTCATGTATTTATACATATAAATACCACTGACCTTTGAACAGCGCAAGGATTAAGGGTGCTGACCCCATGCAGTCAAAAATCTGAAAATCTGTGTGTAATTTTTGACTCCTTAAAAACTTTACTAATAGCCCACTGTTGATGGGAAATCTTACCGATAACATAGTCGATTAGCATATATTTTGTATGTTATATGTATTATGTACTGTATTCTTACAATAAAGCAAGCTAGAGAGAAGAAAATGTTATTAAGAAAATCACATAAAAAAAGAAAATCACATGGAAGAGAAAATGCATTTACAGTACTGTACTGTATTTATAGGAAAAAATCCATGTATAAATGGACCTATGCAGTTCAAACCCCTCTTGTTCAAGGATCACCTGTATTTATACTCTGTGTTTAACTTAGAGACATTGTAACTCAAATGAAAACAGTTTTAAAATGCCATTTTATTTTAAGTAAGCTAAGGTTTGCTTTGTAATCTGACCAACTAATAAACAATTATGACCATACATTTGGGGCATCTTGCTTTGGGGAACTCCAAAGACAGTAGCAAGCTGTCTGGCAGTAATTATAAGTGTCATTATCCTTGTGTTATTCATAATGAATCCAATAGGACGAGGGTGGTGTCTCCAGTCACCCTGGAACTTGAAATAGAACCTTTCAGACTTGAATGACAGCAGTGGGCAGTCAGAGTCACTGCTGTTTTGGAATGTAAGTAGCATTTCTAAAAGGAACATGTGTTATTTACATACATAAAGTAAATATAGAAAGATTGGCTTAGGCTAAAAATACTCAAGGTAAGTTGCAGGACTGGATAGTAAAAGAATGAGTTCATATTGTGTACTTTTCTTTCTTTCTTTCTTTTTTTTAAAGATTTTATTTATTTATTTGAGACAGAGAGAATGAGAGAGAGAGCACATGAGAGGGGGGAGGGTCAGAGGCAGAAGCAGGCTCCCTGCCGAGCAGGGAGCCCGATGCGGGACTCGATCCAGGGACTCCAGGATCATGACCTGAGCCGAAGGCAGTCGCTTAACCAACTGAGCCACCCAGGTGCCCTGTACTTTTCAAAACATAAAAAATTCTATCTATTTAAGATGAAAGTCAATTTAAAAAAAAAAGATTTTATTTATTTATTTGAGAGAGAGCGAGAGAGCATGAGAGGGAGGAGGGTCAGAGGGAGAAGCAGAGTCCCCGCTGCTGGGTGGGGAGCCCAACATGGGGCCCAATCCGGGGACCCTGGGATCATGACCTGGGCTGAAGGCAGACACTTAACAGACTGAGATGCCCAGGTGCCCTGAAAGTCAATTTTTGATTCAAATAAAACAGAAGGGAGTTGACAAAAAAAGTTTGTCCAAGAAATGACAAATGTATATTATAGCCAAGTACCAATCTCAATTTACAAATTACTCTTAACGCAAATTATACTTTGACAACATCTTGCTACGTTTTAGAGATTGCATGACTATAAATATGAAATTTAAAAATTATAAAATACATTTTATGGTGTGTAACATTTTTTTAAAAAGTATCCTGAGGAAGGCAGTATATTTATCATTTATAAAACAAGGCAAAGGAATTGAATTTAGAATTCTTGTAGAGTTCGTTGAACAAACAGAACTTTCCTATAGATCCAGAAGTTGGCATTGGTCTTCCTGGCCATGGTAAAGCCTTGAATAGGGACAAGGCAGACAGTTTGAAAAATAAAAGGAGTCTCTCCTCTTTGCTGAGAAGGAGGTACAAAGTGATTGGAGCAGATTGAATTTAGGCCTTCTATTTGAAAGAAGTCCTTGTACAGGTATTTCTCTGCCTCTGACACCTTCTGTTGTGGGATAACTCTGCCAGAGGGTTGCTCAGGAGAATATTTTTTTTAATGCGGTGGGGGCTGCTCTATAAACATGATGAGTATGGCATGGAAAGCATGATGTTCTTCAGTTGAATCCTGTGAGTCTCGGCTGCAGATGAGGCATGTGAGGTCAATGGCCTGCCTGTTGACATGGGAGCAGTAGTGAAGGGAAATCTGGGGTAGTACCATTTGGGGGCAAAACTGCCTCCTCATCAGCACGGCGGCCTTGCCCTGCCTACGTTTTTCTCCTGCCTCATCCTTCCAAGCAGTCCAACTCCGAAGTTGATTACGCCCCTGTGTGGAAAGGACAGGTTTCTCCTCTGCTCACTTTGCTAAGGTGGCATAAATTCCTGCTAGGAATCAGCCCTTCCAAAGAGCAGGGAACCTCTGTACCAAATGCTCCTGTGACTGCAAACCAAGTGGGTGACTTCAGAGTCTAATCCACTGCAATGATTTGGGCACCAATCAAAGGATTTAGAACTGGAAGGGACTTGAAATATTGTACTTACTTATTTATTTGAGAGAGAGAGAGAGCATGAGCGAGTAGGGGAAGAGCAGAGGGAAAGGGATAAGCAGACTCTGCTGAGCTTGCCCCAGGACCCTGAGATCATGACCTGGGTGGAAATCAAGAGTCAGATGCCCAACCTACTTAGCCACCCAGGCGCCCCTGGAAGGGACTTGAAAGACTTAAAAAATCCAAGGCGCCTGGGTGGCTCAGTTGGTTAAGCAACTGCCTTCGGCTCAGGTCATGATCCTGGAGTCCTGGGATCAAGTCCCACATCGGGCTCCCTGCTCAGCAGGGAGTCTGCTTCTCCCTCCGACCCTCCCCCCTCTCATGCTCTCTCATTGAATTCTCTCTCTCAAATAAATAAAATCTTTAAAAAAAAAAAAAGACTTAAAAAATCCAATCGTATCATTTTACATGTGAAGAACTGAGACTGTGTGAGAGCCACAGAGCTAATGAGTGCCAGAGAAATGGGACGATAACCCGAGCGTCTTGAGCAGGATCCTTGTAAAAGGAAGAGGGTGTCGTTATTCAGAAGATCTGTGAGTGCTGTCTCCGGGCCAGTGCTCATTCCTACGTGTAGTTACTAAGTGATGTTGGTAAGAAACATAATTTTAGAAGGGGTGATTTGGGGCTTCGTATTTAAAGAAATGAATTGTCATGAGTCTGTCATGTGCAAACGACTGCCAAACAATTATCTTAACACTGTTTTATAAAACAATCATAAGCCCCACAGCTTTTCCTTATTGGGATGTGTCCTTAACTGAACTTAGGGAGATTAATACTTCATCTTCTATCCCTCTGAGTGTCTCACGCACACACTGAGAGCTAAAGTTGAAATCCTGAATTCTCTGGCCCATATTTAGAGATGACTCCTTTTCTAGTAGATACTCTTTATCTGAACTTTAACACTAGACAGCTGGGCATTCATTTAATGGGAAGACTTAATTTTTGTCCCTTCCAGGCATCCTGCCCAACTTGCAAAGTAGAAATCCTTGCGACTTTTACTTGTCCTGATATGTCTTGGGTAGTCACGTAAATTTACACAAGGCAAAGAATGTTCAGGAAGCACAAACAGACAAAAACACTTGATTATTAGCATCGTGGAAGCAAATTGCATTGCTTTGGTCCTGCTCTCCGCAAATACAGTAGTTCCCCCCTTAACCACAGTTTTGCTTTCTGTGGTTTCAGTTACCCTCCATTAAATGTGGTTTGGAGGGGCACCTGGGAAGCTCAGTCGGTTAAGTGTCTGCCTTCGGCTCAGGTCATGGTCCCAGGGTCCTGGGATCGAGCCTCGCATCGGGCTCCCTGCTCCGCAGGAGGCCTGCTTCTCCCTCTCCCACTCCCCCTGCTTGTGTTCCCTCTCTCGCTGTGTCTCTGTCAAATAAATAAAATCTTTAAAAAAAAAAAATGTGGTTTGGAAGCAGATTATACTCCTGACGAATCGTCAGGAGGTCAATCGTAGACTAATGCTACATCATAATGCCTACGTCATCACCTTGCCATCATCATATCGTGCAGGCATTTTACCATCTCTTGTCAAAAGAAGAAGGGTGAGTACAGTAAGATATTTTGAGAGAGAGACAGGGACCACATTCACATAATGTTTACTATAGTATATTGTTATAATTGTTCTATTTTATTATTATTGTCATTAATCTCTTAGTAGGTACATACGTATAGGGAAAAAATGTAGTATATAGAGGGTTTGGTACTATCTGCAATGTCAGCCATCCACTGAGGGTCTTGGAACATATCCCTGTGGATAATGGGGGCCTATGGTACAAAGAAGAACAGAATGCAGATACTGGCTCTATGAAAGTTGTTTTTTTTTTTTTTTTTTAGGGTTTTATTTATTTATTTTAAGTAATCTCTACACCCCATGTGGGGCTTGAACTCACAACCTGGAGATCAAGAGTTGCACACACTATTGACTGAGACAGCCAGGCACCCCTCTATGAAATTTTTAAAGCAGGTGAATTTTTACAAAATTGTATACCTACTATGTGCCTCTTTTTTTTTTTTTTTTTGGTTTTGGTTTTGGTGTTTTTGGGTTTTTTTTTTTTTAAATACGTTCTTTCATTCAAGAAAATGCTTTATTCTCCTTCTGGTTGTTATCTGTCATAAAAACTTATTTTGGGGAAAGGATTTGATGTTAGTTATTTGTATTTTATTTTACGCATTTATTTACCCAGTAAATATTTTTTGAGCAATTGCTATGTCCTAGGTGCTAGGATACAATACAGAGAAAAATTAGACAAATCTATGCCTTTATGGCTTAGGCTAGTGAGGGGCACAACATAATAACACAAATGTAAGATAACTTGATGAGTACTGTGAAGGAGGTGTACAAAGTGCTAGGAGATGGGGGGATTCGACCTGGTCATAAAAGCCAAGGAAAAAACTTCCCTATAAAATGATGCTTGAGCAGAAATGTGAAGGAGTTGGAGTTATCAAGGAAGAAAGAGTGACTCAAGAAAAGAGTATATGCAAAGGCTTTGTAATAATGGAGGGTTAAGGGGTATAATATGTATCAACATTCTTGCTTTTGCTATAATATGTTGAATAGGTTTGACTGGGGTTAGAAGAGATACAGATAGACTGTAAAATAGACAAAGCTTTGCTAATGAAGGTGGAGGAGTTGGAGGAAAACAGATAATTTTGCAGGATTGAGGGGTGGTGTGGTCATGGAGGTGAGGGAGAAGAAGAAAGTATCATGGATGACTTCTGGCTTTAAGCTTGTTCAACTGGATGACTAGTTCATTGAGATCAGCGCCATGGAAGGAAACCAGGTTAGGAGTATTGGTGGATGTGGGGAGTGGTGCAAGCATGACTTCATTAAGCTTGGGCACCTTTGAGAATTCCAAGAGGACGAGGTAAGCTGCCAGTCGTATAATAAGTCTGATACCTGAGGAGACAGAGGCTTGGACTAGAGATATAAACTTGTGAATCATCTCTGTGTGGATAGTAATAAAGATATTGAGTAGACAGGGGAGCACCTGGAAAGAGAATATTTTAGAGTGGATTTGAGTAAATGCTTTGCTTTCCTCTGGGGATGGGTCTTTTAAGTCTTGTCTAAGTATAGAATGAATGGCTTTGATTCTCTATCAAAGTCTTTCAGGTTTTAGAGCAAGTGGACAAACTGATGAAATGGGCAGAAATGTCCCTCAAATTATGCCACACAGGTGGACCTTGCTGGGCTTATTGAAAAGTTTTGTTGTTACTAATTTTACTTGGGCTTGTTGAAAAGTTAACCAAAAGACATGAGAGATATTCTTTAAATCTTTAGGGAAAATAAACTTTTAGCTATCTGCTTGATGGGCAGATGGTGCCTATGGAGATAAGGTTGGGTAAAGTGCATGGTCTGCAAAGCAAATTAAATTCTGGGTTGGCAAACAAACTGATTAGAATGATCAAAGATGAAAAAAAAAAGATCAAAGGTGTCCTTTCAATCTAAAAGTAGCTTGAAGGTGTTTTGTGTGTGTGTGTGAAGAATGAATTAGCCTAAAACCAGAATTAACTTAAAACATCTCTACTGGTTTTTACTGAGTTGAAAGTGTTTGTTTCATTCTTTGTGTTCACATTCCTTCAAAATGTAACATTTAATAGGGGTCACAGGTAGGAGAGCTGTGCTTCTTCCTTAGGTTCTTGTTCTTGCCCTATCTGCCAATAAGTGGGGTTTAATATTGCTTCCCTGGTTCGTTAATTCTGCCTTGAGAGATTATCCTTTCAGACAACAACAAACATTTATTGATTATTTACTATTATTTACTAGGCAATTGTTCTGGATGTTCTCATCTTTATCATCTTATTTAAGAACAGACATACTTGTTAGGCATCTCCTTCAGTACCGGCACTGTGAAGAATACAAGTAAGTAGGATCAAGAGTTTTATCCTCATGGTACATATGCTCTGGCTGGAATAAAGAGACAAGAAACCAGGAAACAATTAGGATGTGTTTTACTGCTGTACAGGCTAGAATAATCTCAACAGTCTGCCTGGGAGGTAGGAGCCCAGTTGGGTTTTGAAAGAGGAAGGAGATTTCAAGAAGCAGAATGGAGGTGGGGAGGGGACATCCCCAGTGGAAGAACAGTTGGAGAGGATGCCAAACTTAGTAAAGCTCAGGAAAAAGGT
The DNA here is from genome assembly GCF_011800145.1 of Mirounga leonina. Lineage (NCBI taxonomy): Eukaryota > Metazoa > Chordata > Mammalia > Carnivora > Phocidae > Mirounga > Mirounga leonina. The sequence goes on along the minus strand of NW_023270426.1, from coordinate 50,203,808 downwards.
AAGCCCAACTTCTAGCTGGAGATACCCCAACAGAGCACCTTCCTTAAAGACCTTGGAGCTAGGGGCACCTAGGTGGCTCAGTCGGTTAAGCGGCTGCCTTCGGCTCAAGTCATGATCCCAGGGTCCGGGGGCGAGCCCCACATTGGGCTCCCTGCTCAGTGGGGAGTCTGCTTCTCTCTCTGCCTCTCTCCCCACCTCCACCCCCCACCCCCACCGGCTTGTGCTCTCTCTCACTCTTTCTCTCTCAAATAAATAAAATCTTAAAAAAAAAAAAAGACCTTGGAGCTAAAACTGATATTTAATGCTTGGAACTTTTTTAGTCAGCTAGGTAGCAAAAACTCATTAAAACTTTACTTTTAATATAAAAGTAATAGAGTATTTTTATAGAATATTTGGGAAAATACAACTTTGTATAAGAAAGAAAATTTAAATTACCCCTAATCCCACTATTATTATTATTATTATTATTATTATTATTATTATTATTATTAACATTTTGGTGTATATGCTTCAGGAAAATCTTGTATGCATGCAGATGGACAGAATAACATGCACAGAATCAACCAACAGCTCCCTGAAAATAGCGTTTTTCATGGTACTATTATATTGTTATATCTATTCTATGGAATACTGTAAATAAAAAGACTGATTTACAAAGTATGCAGTACATGCACACAATAAAATACTATGAAACGTTTAAAAGGGATGAAAGATAGATGTGGATAATCTATATGTATACTTTCATAGAAGGAGTCCCATCATACGTTATTAGGTGGAAAAAAAGCATGTTACAAAACATTATTGAGGAATAATGTATATACTGGCATTATTTTAATTTTTTTTAAAAGATTTTATTTATTTATTTGAGAGAGAGAGAGACTGAGAGAGAGAGAGCATGAGAGGGGGGAGGGTCGGGAGGGTCAGAAGGAGAAGCAGACTCCCTGCCGAGCAGGGAGCCCAATGCGGGACTCGATCCAGGGACTCCAGGATCATGACCTGAGCCGAAGGCAGTCGCTTAACCAACTGAGCCACCCAGGCGCCCGGCATTATTTTAATTTTTAAAAAACACATCAGAAAAACCAATAAATGGGGCACCTGGGTGGCTCAGTCAGTTAAGTGTCCGACTCTTGATTTCAGCTCAGGTCATGATCCCAGGGTCCTGGGGTGGAGCCACCTTGGGCTCCCTGCTCAGTGGGGTGTCTGCTTCTGCCTCTGGCTCTGTCCCTGCCCCCACTCATGCTCTCTCTGTCTCTCAAATAAATAAATAAAATCTTAAAAAAAAAGGTAAACCAATAAAGATATTGGTTTTGGGTTGGACATTTTTCCATTTTTAAATATTTTTCAAAAACATAGTTTTATTGGCTATATAATATCATCATATGAGTGTGCAACAGTTTATTGAGCTATTCCTTTGTTGTTCCAATTTTTCATCATTATAAAATCTCACACATACACATACACACACACCATTAAAGTATGGATTCCTAGAACTATTGAGTCAAGGGAAATAAACATGTTTGAGACTCTTGCCAAATTGCTTTTTAGAGAAGCTGTCATGATTTTTCATTTCCACCAACAGTGTACAAAGATATAGTCTTCATTGTACTTAAAATACTTTAAAATACCTTCTTAAAATTAATAGGAGCAAAAGTATTTCATTGTCATTTGTATTTGTGTCATTTGTATTACCAGTAACATTCAGGATTTTTTACGTTTATCAGCCACTTATATTTGTATTTGAATAATTCACTTTTTTTTTCAGATTTTATTTATTTGAGAGAGAGAGGGCGTGAGCAGGGGGAGGAGAAGAGGGAGGACAAGCAGACTCCCTGCTGAGCAGGGAGCTTGCCGTGGGACTGGATCCCAGAACCCTGAGATCATGACCTGAGCTGAAGGCAGACGCTTAACCGACTGAGCCACCAAGGTGCCCCTAATTTACTTCTTTTTTTTTGAATAGTTCTTATCTTTTACCTATTTTTCTATTGTTATAGTTATCAAAAAATTAATAGACTTTTTTTAGAGCAGTTTTACATTTATAGAAAAATTGAGCAAAAAAGACAGAGATTTCCTATATACCATCTCTATCTACTCTCCCCTCAGTTGTGTTAACATGGTGTATTTGTTATAATTGATGAGCCAATATTGATATATTATTATTAACTAAAGTCTATAGTGGGTTTACTCTTTGTGTTATATATTCTATGGGTTTCAACAAATGTATGATATGTATCCACCATTACTGTATCATACAAAATAGTTTTACTACCTTAAAAAATCTGTGTTCATCTATTCATCCCTCCCTCCCCCATAGTCTCTGGCAACCACTGATCTTTTTATTGTCACAATAGTTTTCTCTTTTCCATGATGTCACATAGTTGGACATCATGGAAATCATACAGCATGTAGTCATTTCAGACTGGCTTCTTTGACTTAGTAATATGCATTTATGCTTCTTCTGTGTCATTTCATGGTTTGAGAGCTCTTTTCTTTTTAGAGCTAAATAATATTCAGTCAATTGAATGGATATTCCCTGGTTTATTTATTCACCTATTGAAGAACATCTTGGTTGTTTCCAAGTTTTGGCAATTATGAATGAACCTGCTATAAACATTCATCTGTGAGTGTTTGTGTGGGCATAATTTTCAGCTAATTTGGGTAAATACCAAGGAGTGTCACTGCTGGATCATATGGTTAAGAGTATGCTTAGTTTTCTTAGAAACTGCCAAACTGTCTTCCAAAGTGGCTGTACCATTTTGCGTTCCCATCAGCAATGAATGAGAATTGTTGTTTACAGTATTTTTAAAAACCTATTAATAGTGATAACAATAAAAAAAATCTACGCATAAACTATTTGTCAGTGAAGGAGAGCCATTTTTTTGCTTCCCTCCCCACCTGCTTATTGACTACATTTTAATACTCTTTTTCAGTAGATAGTTTTAATTCCCTATAGTTAAATTCCTCCAGAATTCTATTTTTGATGTTGGATACTTTGAATTTTTTATTGTAATAGTGATTAGGAATTATTTTCTAAGTTTTAACAAATTCGTATACTGTACTCAACAACACTATATAGAACACATATCAACATTTTGCTATTTTGCACAACAGTAAAATCTTTCACCAGTTTTGTAATAGGCACAATTAACACGTGTAAAACAACCATGAAGACTGAGTGTGCTCAGCTGAGTTATTTTTAGGTTCATAAAAAATATTCTGTTAATGTAATTTTCAGATTTCTTATCTAAACATTCAGAAGAACAGAAGGAGACCTTAGTATTATCAGTGCAGGGCTCATCTGTTCCCTCCTTGCACCTGTACCTAGGAAACTCCCAGGACTGTCCTGCAGAAATGAATTCATTGAATCATCGACTTCTGAGCCAGAAGGGCTCTCAAGGTGCTTTTTAGTTCAGTGATAAGTCTGACCCATTTTAAGTTAGATGCTTGTCCTAATCTTCCACGGTTCCAGGTATTCTAGTCTACTGAAGCAGAAAGGTTCACAAGTCTTTCCTTCTTTTTTTTTTTTTTTTTAAGATTTATTTATTTATTTGAGAGAGAGAGATCAGGGGAGGGGCAGAGGGAAAGGAAGAGAGAGAATTTCAAGCAGACTCCTTCCTCGGCATGGAGCCCGATGTAGGGCTCCATCTCATGACCCTGAGATCGTGATCTGAGCTGAACTCAAGAGTCGGACGCTCAACCAACTGAGCCACGCAGGTGCCCCAAGTTTTTCCTTCTTCAATATGTTCTTCCTTAGGTCATACCAGTCTTCTTACCTGCAGTTAAAAAACCATTTCTTGGGCACCTGGGTGGCTCATTCGGTTAAGTGTCTGCCTTCAGCTCAGGTCATGATCCCGGGGTCCTGGGATCGAGCCCCGCATCAGGCTCCCTGCTCAGCAGGGAGCCTGCTTCTCCCTCTGCCTGCTGCTCCTTCTGCTTGTGCTCTCTCTCTGTCAAATAAATAAATAAAATCTTTTTAAAAAATCATATCTTTGTGGTTTTTTGTTTCAAAAACATCTGTGATCATTTCTCTTGAAAGTTGCTAAGAGAGTAGAGCTGACATGTTCTCACCATAACAACGAAAAAATGGTAATTATGTGAAGTGGAGGTTGTGTTAACCTTATTGTGGTGAGCGTTTTGTAGCATATACGTGTATCAAAATGATCACATTGTAAACCTTGAACTTATACAAGGTTACATGTCAATTATATTTCAATAAATCATTAATACGTGAAGACAGGTTCCTTCCACCTCCCACCCCGGCTTTTGTGTTTATTCCTAAATATGCCTTTCTTTTTATTTCTGGCATTTTCTCTTGTTCTTAAACATACATACAATACAACAGAAGGAATAATTCATTTTTACCTGGGGCTGCTGAATAAGTTTTTATTTAGGAGGTGACTTTTAGGATTTGAAGGATTCTAGGAGGAAGAAAAGGTTGCGAAGAAAAAATTTTCAACTAGGGTGAGCAAAGGATGTGAGCGTGACAGAACATGTCATGTTTGGGAAGTCTCAGGGTCTCCTTTTGTGGCTAAAACACGGTGTATTTATAAGATGTGGGGAAAGTTGTAGGGGAACCAGACAGTGAAAGGCCCTGGGCTACCCTGGGGAACTGGATTTTCAGCTGTGGGCAAAGATTGGTACACAGTCAATTCTGTTTAAAAAGTGAATTCTGGAGGTCTACACCACGTGGGGGGCATTTTGGAGTGGGAGAGCGTGGAGGCAGGGAAACAAGTTAGAAACCCATTTCTGTTATCCAAGTGGAAGTGGCTAACAGCTTGAAATGAAGCAGTTGCTTTGGGATTGAGAAGAGAGACCAATTTTGGAGGATGAACTGACAGGTGATAATGACTAAATAACTGTTTCCAGAATTCTGGGATGGTCAAGTGGTTGGTTATGTGCCCGTTATTTTGTGCTCAGGTTTGCTCTCGCTCTTCGCCTGCTTTGCATTGCAGGGAGCTGACCACTGTACATTTCAGTCCCCAGCTCCCCTGCCTACTGGCTTCTGGTTGGGCATGGCCAAATGGGAGATGGGAAAAGGAGAGAAGCTAAGATATTTCTCCCCTCTCTCCCTGCCCCATGGCATCAGCAGCAGTGGCTGAGTCTCCTTGCTTAAAACCTCCCAGTGGCTTTCCATCGCACCTAGAGTAAAAGCTAAACTCCTTACCTAGGTATATAAGCTTCTGCCTGCACCTGCTTATCTTTCCCTCCTCCTTTACCTTCTCCAGCTACACTGGTCTCTTGCTGTCCCTCAAACTCACAAATTAATTTCTGCCTCAGGGCCTTTGCATGCACTATTCCTACTGCTGGGAATGCTCTTTCTCCAGCTTTCCGTGTTGTCTTCATGGAGGTCTCTGTTCTTGTTCCACCTCTTCAGAGATGCCGCCACCACTGATCTCCTTATTCCAGTTTGTGTTCTTCATCACATGTATTAATCTATGAAATTACATGCCTGATATCCTTCGACTTGTTTGAGGGTAGAAAATTTTGCCTTGTTCCCTTTTCTATTCTCAGCACCTAAAATAGGGTCTGGTATATATTAAGGACTGTGTAAATATTTGCTGATGAATAAATGAATATTTTACCTTTACAAATCATTGTAGAGCAGAGGAGCTTTTTTGGTATGTTTTATTATTATTACTTATATATGTTATTATTTTACTTACATGCTTTTTCTTCCTGAAATGCCCTCTACTGTTCACTAATCATCTTTCAGAATGGTTGGAATTCTTCCCTCTTTGAAACTTTCCCTCCCTACTTCACACAGAGAATGGACTTCTCCTTCCTTTGGGTTCCACTGTACCCCAGCAAGATTGATATTTTATTGCACATACTTAATATTTGTCTCCTTTTCCTAGATACTAATCTCTTACAGGAAGTAGAAATCATGACTTTTTACCTCTTAAGCTTCAGTACCTAGAATAGTGCCTGACACACAGTTGCATTGGGAAAACATTTGTGGAATGAATGAGTAAATGGTAGATACAGGAGACTTGCCAGTTTCATGTGTCTATTGGTTTTCCTATACTAGGGACCACTGGGAAGGGAAAATGGTTCCATGTCTGTAAAATGGGGTTGATAGTAACCTCGCAGCATCTGTGGAGAAGAATGAGATAATGGAAGGAAAGCTCTTAGGGAATTATACTACAGATAAAACTTGTCATTCCTATATTATGGAGAAAGTGTTTCTTCCACTGATAAGGATGCATCCAGATGTGAATATGAGTTTTACCTGAGACTTGTCTACAAGGAATCTAGAATGTTCGGGATAATTTGGGAAGAAAATATCCTGATGGAAGTAGTGTTAAGACAGACTTAACAGAAAAAGAAGAAAGTGTCCTTAGCAGCAGGTGGTTGGCTTTTTTGGAGGTTTGGTTAATCCTGGGAGGAAGGCCTCATACTACAGTTTCTAGGGATGAATCTACAAAGCCCATAGGTGGGAGGAGGTACATGCTCGGGGAGGTTCTGTCCACAGCTAGACTTAGGTGCTGGTCCAAGATGTGCAGAGTCACGTACTTGTATCTTCTCTTCCTCATGTGAACCCAAGTCCCCAACCCAGCACCTCAAAGGACTGATCATCACCTGAGCACTGGGCTGTAGGGTCCTGAGAGATGCCTTCTTGCTCTGGTGCTTTTAACCCCTCAGCTCCTGCTACCTGTAGCTTAGGTGAAAATGTGTGGCCCACTCTTTCTGCCAACCACCTTTATCCTTTGTTATTCTGCTGTGCCATTTGGTAGCTGAGAGGCTGTTTTGTCTCCAGTTTTATTTTGCACTGAGTATCACTAAGTACTTAATTTACTATTAAGCAAAGACCAGAAGGGAGAAACAGATTTTAAAACATTTAAAAGTATTTAAGTGCCAAAGTGCTTTTTCTAAGGATAAAACTAATGACAGAAAGTTGGTTTTCATCAAAGAGTTCGTAGAAGACAAAAACAATTCATTAGGACACATCTTGATTGAACCTGGGGGGCGTGGTGGTAGGGACATTTATCTCTGTGTAAAATTGACTCTGGTCTCAGAATTTAAAATGAAGTCATGTGTGCCGAGGTACCTTTCCCCATTGTGTCAACCCCACCACCCTTTCATGAAGGGGGTCTTAACCATAATTTCAGGCGCATTTTTAGTTTAAAGATTTTTTAAAAATCCCGGTTCTATTAAAGCCATTATGGGTATTTTTGCTGATGCACAGAGCCAACTTTTAAAAAAAACAACCCAGGGGCTCCTGGGTGGTTCAGTCAGTTAGGCATCTGACTCTTGATTTCGGCTCAGATCATGATCTCAGGATCTTTTTTTTTTTTTTTTTTAAGATTTTATTTATTTATTTGACAGAGAGAGAGACAGCAAGAGAGGGAACACAAGCAGGGGGAGTGGGAGAGGGAGAAGCAGGCCTCCCGCCGAGCAGGGAGCCCGATGCGGGGCTTGATCCCAGGAGCCTGGGATCATGACCTGAGCCGAAGGCAGATGCTTAACAACTGAGTCGCCCAGGCGCCCCGATGATCTCAGGATCTTGAGATCGAGCCCTGTGTAGGGCTCCACGCTCAGTGGGGAGTCTGCTTGAGCTTCTTTCTCTCCTGCTCCCTCTGCCCCTCCCCCAGCTCATCCTTGCCCGCTCTCTCTTTCTCTCAAATAAATAAATCTTAAAAAAACAAACAAACCCAAGTAGGACCTAAAAAAGTTAAAAAGAATTAATTACCTGCTTTCCCCAGTTCCCTACCTTTTAAAAGCTAAGTATTCTAAGAACCTGTATGTGAGTGGGTAGCATATAAAGATTAGTTGCTCTTTTCTGTACTCTCATATTTCTATGTTCCTTTCTCTTTTTTTTTTTAATAGCAGATTGCACTTAATTGCATGTTTCCACATCCATCTCCCTCATTAAACTTGAGCTCATCTGGGACAGGACCAAGTCTCACCCATCTTAGATTCATCACTGCCTATTTAAGTGTGCCTTGTGCGGAGTTGTTTTTCAAAAACTATTTGTTGAATGAATGAAATATCATTTTTAGCTCTAGGCCTTTGTTTTGCTCCTGGCCTATTTAGATAGTTTTTAATTCATAACAAGCACTGATTCTTAATAAGATCAAAAGATGCTCAAGCTCATTTTTATTATTTTTTAAAATTATTTTTATTTATTTATTTTTTTTAGAGAGGGAGAGAGAGAGAGGTAGTGGACAGGGACAGAGGGAGAGAGAAAGAATCTTTTTTTTTTTTTTTTAAAGATTTTATTTATTTATTTGAGACAGAGAGAATGAGAGAGAACACATGAGAGGGGATAGGGTCAGAGGGCAAAGCAGACTCCCTGCCTAGCAGGGAGCCCGATGCGGGACTCGATCCTGGGACTCCAGGATCATGACCTGAGCCGAAGGCAGTCGCTTAACCGACTGAGCCACCCAGGTGCCCGAGAGAAAGAATCTTAAGCAGGCTCCACACCGAGTGCAGAGCCTGATACGAGGCTTGATCTCACAACCCTGAGATCATGACCTGAGCTGAAATCAGGAGTTGGACACTTGGGGTGCCTGGATGGCTTAGTTGGTTAAGCGACTGCCTTCGGCTCAGGTCATGATCCCAGGGTCCTGGGATCGAGCCCCGCATCGGGCTCCCTGCTCAGCGGGAAGCCTGCGTCTCCCTCTCCCACTCCCCCTGCTTGTGTTCCTTCTCTCACTGTGTCTCTCTCTGTCAAATAAATAAATAAAATCTTTAAAAAAAAAAAAAAGAGTTGGACACTTAACTGACTGAGCCACCCAGGCACTCTGCTCAAGCTCATTTTTAATGAAAGAAGTACAAATTAAAACTACTGAGGTACCACTTTGTCATCTGTCATATCTTTGTGTGACTTTGATAGTTGTATACACTAGCAGTATTTTTAGGGAAGGCCTTTGGCCATATCTAGCAAAATTCCAAATGAACATACTCTCTGACCCAGGAATTCCACTTCTAGGTATTTGTTTGGCAAATACTCTTTCACAGGAGGCAATGATCCTGATACGAACATCCACTGTGGCATTGCTTGCCATAGCAAAGCCTGGAAATGAACTCAACGTCCAGAAGAGGGGACTAGTTAAATAAATAATGGTATAGACATACAACAGACAATCTAGTCCAGAGGAAAGAAGAGTGAGGCAGCTCTGTATATATGATATGGGATGATTGCTAAGGTCTATTGTTAAGTTAAAAAAAACAAAATTCAAGACAGTGTGCACTTATGCTACCATGGATTACGTGATGATAAGACACCTAGGTATATTTGCATGGTATGCATAGCTATCTCTGAATGGACTTATGAACCCTCATGATATGGCTACTTCTGGTTTAGGGAACTGGGTGGACCGGTAACAGGGAGCTATGGTTTCTGTCACTCACAGCATAAGAAGTCCTATTTGGCCCTCTTTTTTTTTTTTTAAAACACTTTACCGTTTTCCTATCACTGTTAGGATTAAGGCCCAAATCCTTCTCACAGCCTGCAAGGTTCTTCGTGACAGAATGCCTACCTACCTCCCCAGTCTCATCTTTAGCCCCTCTCCCTCCTTGCTTGGTCTTCTTTCAGTTCTTCAGGCACCATTTGCTTTCCCATCTTACGGCCTTTGCAGATGCTCTTCCTTTGCTTGCAACCCTCCTCCCCTTCATCCTCCCCTGCCTGACTCCTAGCAGTCCTTAAGCCACCAACTTTGAGGTCACTTCATCAAAGTGACCTTTGCTATCTCCCCAGACTAGTGTAGTCCCCTGACAGATGCTCCTATGGCATCCCAGACTCTTTCAGTACCAAACATGACAATGACAACTAATAAATTACTTGCTTGGTATCTGTTTTCCTCACTCAGCCACAAGTGGATGTGTATCGTGGTAACTTCTACACATGAACCTAGCACAGAGCAGGTGCTCATAAACATTTGTGGAGGGAAGAACTGAAGGGTGGAAGGATGGGAGGAATGAAGGTAGCAGGGAGGGAGGGGCTAGGGAAGGTGGCCAGATAAGGGAGAGGGGAGGGAAGGAAGGAAGGAAGAAACTACCAAAACATTAAAGCCCACTGTAAAGAGCTACCCCTATGTGTGTTCTTCATTAGTAATTAGCTTGTGGGCCTAGTATTCTCAGATCTATTTGAAAATTACAGTGTTAACTCCGTGGCCTTAAAATTTATGTTTTATAAAAATTAGTATTTGGGTTTATTGTTTAGCAAAAAAGAATTTATCACCGCCCATAGATTTTTGTTTTACTTTAGCCTAGAAAGCATGTTATTCTGAGTATTTCTTCTTTTACCACTGAGGGGCAGTAGTAACCTTTTTTCACACAAGAGGTTATGATTTCAATCTTTTTGAGGGGGAAAATGTTTCAATATATACATGTGAGGACTTTAGGCTATTTTAAATATTCCACATTATTTTTAACACCGATGCTGCTATGTTTAAGTGTGAATCAGATGGTCTTTTGGTTGTATTTAGAATGAGATCAAGCGTCCTCCCCTGCCTCCAAGGCCCGAGATGAGCTCTAGCCACACGGGCCCTCTCATGCCAAGGCCAGCCTCCTTGAACCCTTGTCACTTCTTATCTCTCCCTGGAGTACTGTCCTCATTCAGGTCCCTGCAACTCAGAAGGGCTTTCCAGAACCCTTCATCGAAAGTAGCTTTTCCCAGGGACCAGACAGGTTTTATGAGGTCCAGAGCTTACATAATTTGAGAAAAAGAATACAAAATTATGAATATAAAAATTCACACAAAAGCAAACATTTATTTAGAATAAGAAAATAAAACATCAAAGGACAAAATGAAAAAGCTGACACATACCCCAACCATCAGGAAAGCCAGAAAAAGAACATGTGTTTTTATTAATGAACTGCCTCACATAATGCTACGTCCTCTTTGATCACCTCTTCCTATGACAGTGATGGTGTGATATTATTTTCTATACAGCGAATACAAAGATAATTCAGTCTTCGGAATAGTATCCTTGAGAGTTTCGAGAGGTTTCCTTGGTTTTACTACTCATTGTTGATAAAGTCATGCAATTTTTTAAGATCGTTGTCAAAATTTGGGAAATTTCAAATGTTTTGTTTTGTGTTGGGGTGTATGGGGGGCATGTGTGTGCTCATGGGCCTCCACAGTAGTGGCTGCCCTTCCTTCAGGGGGCTCCGAAGGGTCCTGTGCAGATGAAAAGCTCTGTTAGTTTCACGTCGGTGGCCCTCTATCTCCACTCCCTGATTACTTGTCATCACCTCACTTGGTTTTCATTGTCCTCAGTACTTAAGACAATCCAAACTTATCTTTTTTTTTAAGATTTATTTATTAAGAGAGTGAGCGAGAGAGAGAATGCGCATGCGCATGCAGGGCAGGGGGGGGGGGGGGGGGGGCAAAGGGCAAGGGAGACAAGCCACTCTGCGCTGAGCACAAAGCGTGGCTCTCTCCCAGGACCCTGAGATCATGACCTGAGTGGAAATCAAGAGCCAGCCGCTTTAACTGACTGAGCCACCCAGGCGCCTCAATCCAAACTTATCTTAATTATGCATTTGCCTGTTTACAGACTGCCTTCTCCCACTTGCAGTGTAAGCTGGCAAGGAACAGAGCCCTGAACAGTTTTGTTCAGGCTGTGCTCCCAGAGCCTCCCACAGGCTTGGCCTAGGTGAGGTTCTCAGTCATTTGTTGAATGAATGAGTGAATGAATTAACGTGGGATTTAATATCAATCTCTAAAATTTGTTCTTAGAATTTATGAATGTTGATTTTTCATAAGAACCATTTTAATGAAACTTAATTGCCCATCAAGTGTTATGAGCACTAATTGTGCTAATTGGATAATTTTCTGAAATGGCAGTTTTTACTTGAAATCATCACAATGTGTTCATTTCTTTGACTAGAAGTTTTGAAAGAGTAAAGCCACAGAGAAGAGCTTAGAATTTATATGGACCTTAGATATTTGGTAGAGCAGCTTTCAGACCCCGTAATTTAAAAACAAAACAGTTGACACCCTCACACATTTAAAGTTATTAATTTTTAAAAATCATAAATTTGAATATTTGCAAAGGCTGTAATTTCTAACAGTGTAAATTGACACTTTAATTGTATTAATTAGGGGCAAAATACCAAATCAATTTGATTCCTGCTTTCATCCATTTTAAAAATACATTAATGAGCACTTCTTTAACAGCAGAAAATATAGTGTTCATTTTTCTCCCTGAAATCTGTGTTTTCATTCCACTCCTCCTCCTCCTTTCAATGTCAAATATTTTTAAGGCTGAAAGTCTTCTATGGATAGACCCATCAAACTTGTCTACAACAAAAATATGTATATACATTTAAATTTAAATTTTTAAGGTTTTTTGATTATAGACTCAAAGTATTAAAAATTTTTTGGGATTGAGTTATTATAAGTATTATTAATATACAGATTAAAAATATAAATACATGACAGTCAATTTTAATACGTAATTATGAAAAGTAAAATTTTATTTGAAATGCATTTCTTAATCAGATGGGTGGAACTAATTTTTCAATAAGTTTATGTATCCATGTTTGAATATTATTTATGGCTAGAATTACACAGAGTTTAGCATCGATTGTATGCCTATCTGTTGTTTTATAGTTGTAAGTTCTGAGAAACCTTATTCACATAAATAAGCAGATGGGGAAGAATGTTTTGTTAGAGCACTATCACTCAGTTCTCTGAACTTCTTGTAAGTTTTACATTGTAAGCTTTACGATAACATTATCATCAAGAATTGTTATTAATGCACTCTCAGCTAACATGTCCTGCTTTTATATTGATAGCAAAGAATGAGGAACGGCCTGACTTGCAAAAAGATTATTTAATCAATCACTAAAGTCATTCACTTTCTCAACACCAGGACTTAGGAATCTGTGTTTGGTGTTTCAGGGATTTTCACATCTTTGGACAATCTTGGGTTTTACAATGAAGTGGCATAGACAGATTTGGGATGAGTGAAAGGTACACTTTTTAAAAATTTTGATGGTGGGAAGTAATTATTAAAGGAGAGGTAGTAAGGAGAACCCACAAACACCTGGACCAGAGGTGTGTTTTCCGGCGGATTAATGGCAGGAAACAGTCTTTTCAAATGTAAATTGAGGATCTGAAATTGATGTCCTTTAAATGACCTCTGTGTACCAAAGGGGAAAGTCTCACAGTTACATTGCTGTTGGAAGACCATGCGTCCTGAACCTATTTCCGAACCAGGTGTCCCCCTACCACACACCTTCCCTAGGCCTTCACTCTTCTAGCAATTAATGGTTTTATTTTTAAAAAAATGCTCAATTATAATTAGCTTGTGAAGTTCCAGCAACTGCAGTCAAGACTAAAATATGAATACACTGTAGAAGGAAAAGAGCATTAGGCTCTGGCAGTATACTTCTAGAATATGCAACTTATTCTCAGGATCTATTTATCTAGGAGCTTCATACTTGGCAACTGTAGTAGGAGTATCAAGGGTGACCAACAATATTAAAGGCCATTGGTAAGATTATGATTATTTACAATCACATCCACCAGGGTAAGTAACACACTCTTAGAAAAATAAGCTGAAATTAAAATACAAATCCAGTATTCAGTGATTCAGTTTCAATTCACCTAGCAAATACTTACTAAGCATCTACCATGTGCCAAGAATGTACTGGTTGCAAGAGATTTTGAAATTAATTCTTAAACTAATTAGCTTATTGCAGAAAGGCATGCACGGGGTGATTAAAAGCAGCCAACGCTGGGGCCACCTCTGTCTTAATTTAGCTCCATTCTTTCGGTTTAGGTGGCTTTAGGCAAGCCTCAGTTTCCTTTTCTTGAAAATGGAAATAATATGTAGTTCCTAGTATTACTGTAGGGCTCAAGGAGATAGTCATGTAATAAACACTCAGAAAATGGTGACTTGCAACTTTGTTATTATCAGCCCTGTTTTTATTCCTCCCTCCTCCCCAGCACCTGGCATGGTATCTGCACACAGGGGTAGACAGGCAATAAATGCTATCGAGTCCACAGATAAGTGGACATATAACAAACATGTTAACATGCCACTCTATCTGTAAACAAAGGAATTACATTGTGAGCAAAACAGGTGATTATCAAAGGTACAGTTTTTACAATATTCAGTCTGCTCAAATGCTAAATAACTTTAAAAATATTTATTTCTGCCTTCTGCTATTCAATGAAGGCATAGGTCTCACTATTAGGAAGCCTTCTGTGTTTTCAGACATTCTCCCATCTTTTTTTTTTTTTTTTGCAGCAGAATCTATGGGGTGAGAATGATTGTAGGCTCTTTTAAAGTTATACAAAATAGTTCCAGGATATCCAAAAATTTCCTAGAACTATATGGATCTGGTGGGAAAAACATTTCACATTTTTGAGACTTCCCAGGTGGAAATGGGACCCAATGCCCTTGTGTTCTGTTGAGGTGAGAGTTGAAAGGACCGTGGAGGACATATTATTGTAGAGCATTTTTCTTGTGCCAGTTGGGGCCAGTCTGGCGGTACTAGGGGGCAATCCTTCCCCTTTCCAAGGTGAACAGTCCAACTACCAGGCTTCCAGGGTCTTTCCTAAGGATCCCTTTCTGTTGGCTCCCCTCTCTCTGCCTCTCCTTTCACTGCTCTGACTATTCCGTCCAGGGACAAGGAAGGTGGGGAATGTGTGCCTTGTAAAATACATTGTGGGGCTCCCATATCCCATGTACACATCTGGCTTCAGCTTTGGTAATTGTAACATGCTCTTTACATTGACCTGGATCCTACTTCTTGCTCTTAATCATTACAAAGGGTATTGGGTTATTAAAATTCGGAAACATATAAATGGACATTTAAAGGTTCCTTCTAGTGAACCATTCCTTTTCAAGAAGTTGAAATCTCTGTGCTGTATTGACTAAAAGGTCATGATTCATGGAATGTCTAAGACTTTGTTCATGGAAACCTAATCATAATCAGATGGTTAGAGATGTTGGCAATTTAGCACCTGCTGGAATAAATGGGTGGACAGACTTTAATAATCCAAATTCTTAACCTGCATGTATTTTCTCTACCTCAACTCGTTCCTGACATGTAGGCTCAGTCTTCTTAGTATTTGAGTTACTGGTTCAGCAGAAACCAGGAAAAACAATAACTTTGTAGTCAGAATGTTATCCAACTGTATATTGTTTACTTTATTGTAAATACTGGTAAACAGTGGTCAATAAATAGTTTTATATTCCTTAAAAAAAAAAAATCGGAAACATGAATAAAGCCCAGGAACTAGAGAGCAGGCTTTTAATTGATCACTCTCCCTGCCTCCATTAATCTAGTCCTGAGTATGCTTGAGGAAATAGATTTTAAAGTGTCCCTTAAAATAAATATCATTATTTCTCATTATACTTCCTTTCATATACAGGACAAATTTTAAACTAGTCTTCAGGTTATGTTAGTACTTTAGGTAATGTTGGTACTCCCCATCTCTTGTCCTGTTTGAAAACTTAAGCCCAGCTACTGAATTGTGCAAGCAGTTGAAGAGAAGAATTAGGAATTTGTTTTGTTCTCTTTCCTAGCTCTGTTTTTCATTCTCTGCACGCCTACTCCTGCCCACAAATCCAAGGCTACAGTCTTCCTCTCTTAAAACATATTTGTGCCTACAGTGTACTCACTGGTTAATTTACACAGCTCTGATCATCCTGACAGGCATATGCTTCCGACAGGTGAATAGCTCCGGGCAGTCACCTGGAGACACTTTCCTGTAATAACACATATGTTTCATGATGGGGCTATGTATCGTCCTCGTTTTCCAGACATAAGATGTGACAGAGTTCCGGTTTCTTGTCCTATGCCCTTAAGATATTTGTACTTTTTTCCATGTTTCTTTTTATGCGTGTCTCAGCAATCATTTTTAGTTTTTCTAATCGTCTCAACAATCCTCCAGATATTTCATTGTCCCTGTAGTTTTTTTTTTCCTTCTAGTTTGTAATACAATACTTTGTCATTCCAGTGATATATTAGTCAAAGATGATTTCTGTGGGACAAATAAATAAATAAATAACCATGAAACCTGCAATGAAAAATGGGTATGTTGCAGGAGGAAAACTTTAACCAAAAAGGAATAAGCTGGCTGAAGGCTGGGTTGAGGGCTTGCTGAATTTAGGTAGGTGGGGTGTATCTTTCTCTGTTGTTTCCTCATTCCTTCCCCTCTACCTGTAGCCTCCCTTAGCTGCTCAGAAGCTCAGAATTCTCATGTCTTCCAGCTTCCAGTCAGGAAGAGAAGCAGTCCATGGAGGACAGCCCTTGGGGCGTCTGCTATGCACATCATATCTCTGCCTGTCTTTAAACTACTCCCTCACTCACAGGAAGGCTACCCAGTAGCCATTACTATGTAAGATGCCTCACCCCCGGCCATGGCTGATTGGACCAGGACGGAATATCTAATCCAAACTGCCAATCAGATTTTTTTCTCCACAAATCCTGATTCATCTTTTTTTTTCAAGATTTTATTTATTCATTTGACAGAGAGGGAGAGCACACACAAGGGGAGCGGTAGACAGAGGGAGAAGCAGGCTCCCCACTGAGCAAGGAGCCCAACGACATGCATTTGGTAAGATTATTGCCTCCGGAAGTTAATGTGTGTCCCAAAGGAATGAATCCTTCAAATCCCACCTTATTGGTGCCTTATGTGAGACTCGCCCTCCTGCGAAAGCGGACAGGTTCGTGGTTTTCCTCCAGCAGAGCTCAGCAGCTTCTGTGTAGGAATAAAGAAGGTGTGTGGGGGACCGCTCCAAGGCTGGGCTTTTCAGGGAGCGTGTGGTAAAGAGGAGAATGAGAAGTGAAGGTGCCGGTGGGAAAGCGGTTAGAGGGATGACCCGTGCGGCCCAGGTGGCAGAGCACCGAGGGTTTCTCCGCCTTGGCTGCTCCTTGGAATCAGCTGGGGAGCCTTTCAGAGTTTGGCGGGTTGAGTCCCTTCCCTGGTGCATTTGATGTCATTGATTAAGGCAGTTTAGTCATCCTGAGCTGCAAAATCTCCCCAGGTGATCCTAATACCTAACAACGGTTGCAAAACACCACTGTACGTAAGCAAAAGAAATGAAGTTAAATAGGCACTGCAAGATTGAAAAGGGAATGAAAGGTCAAGGTATTGGAGATCCTAGGACTGACTGAGGCCTGCATTCAGAAGGGAGGCTGCTCTGAGAGTGGTATGTCAGGATTGGTGGCGGTCACCGTCGTGGATGGTTGTCATTTTCTGGGATACTGACTCGAGGCTGAGGTGTTCACACTCTTGCTGACTGGTGGAGGGACTCAGGGAGGAAGGTTGAAGGGAAAAGGATGGGAGGAGGATGGGTGTTTGGATGACATGAACCTCAAGGGAGAAGAGGCTTTTTGGGGTGGGGGAGGGGTGGGCAAATGATGGTTGGAAGTTTAGAGGAGCTGTAACTACCCCCTTCCCTGTAGGCAGTTTAGGAGAAGGTAGGTGTATAGGAAAACTCAGTTTTCCACCTGTGAGTCTTTCTTTCTTGTGTGTCTCTCTTACTACTCACACAAAACACTTCACTTCTGGTCACCAGATTGGTGGTGGGGGTGGTTCACCCACACCAAGCAATTCTCTGTGGTACCAGCTGGGTGTCCTAAAACTTGACTTAATCTCTAGATACCTAGTGTCGGATTGCACAGGTTAGGAGCTCAGTCCCACAAAACTGCCCGCCCCACCTCCTTCCTTCAGATGCTAATTGCAAGTGCAGATTCTCACCTGTACTTCTGACCAGTTGGCTGTAAATCAGAGGTACCTGCCACCCCTCCTCGGGTTTGATGAATTTGCAAGAGTGGCCCACAGAATTCAGTGAAACACTTATTTGTGTTTACCACTTTGCTAAAGGATATGATAAAGGATACAGATGAACAGCCAGATGAAGAGAAATATAGGGCAAAATCTGGGAGGGTCCCAAGAGCAGGATTTTCTGTTCCCATGGAGTTGGGGTGCATCACCCTCCTAGTGGATGTGTTCATCCTCCTGGAAGCTCTCTGAACCCTGTGCTATTGGGATTTTATGGAGACTTCATCATATCGGCATGGTCAATTATCAGCTCCATTGCCAGCCCCTCTCCCCAGGGTGGAGGATGAGGGGTGGGGCTTAAAATTTCAAGCTTCTAATCATGGTTTGGTCTTTCTGGTGACCAGCTCCCATCCAGGAGCCCACCCAGAGTCACCTCAGTAGAACAAAAGATGTTCCTTGTGTTCTTATCACTTAGGAAATTAGAAAGGTTTCAGGAGCTCTGTGCCAGAAGCCAAGGGCCTAGACCAGTATATATTTTCTATGATCTCACGGTAGGGAAATGAGCAGTCTGCCGTAAGACAGAGCTGTAGTAGAAGTGATGTCCTGGAAGAGAGCCTGATTCTTCAATATTACTGAGGTTTGGTTTCCAGATGACTGAGGATTTCTGTCTAAAATTTTCCAGAATTGAGTGAATAGATTGAGTGAATTGAGTGAATATGACAGCCTACACCACACAAGGGTCACAAATTGGCTGAATTCAGGATCATTTTTGTTTAGATCACAACAGGGTTTGGGGGCAAAAACTGAATTTGGATGTCTTTGTGTAGAGCCTGCTGTCTCCAGTTTATCCCAGATCCCACCATTAAGCTTTTTTTTTTTTTTTTAAGATTTTATTTATCTGAGAGAGAGAGCATGAGTGGTGGAGGGAGGGACAGAGGGAGAGGGAGAAGCAGACTCCTCGCCAAGCAGGGAGCCCAATGTGGGGCTCAATCCCAAGACCCTGGGATCATGACCTGAGCCGAAGGCAGACGCTTAAGTAACTGAGTCACCAACACACCCTCCACCATTAAGCTTTAAATGAGCTCCTTCATACATGTATATTACCTCCTTGGCCCCAAGATTTTTGCTTCCTTAATTTTTTTTTAAATAGGAAAAATTCCAGAATACAAAAGTAAAGACAATGGTATAATGAATCCCCCTATTTAATCCCCCAGACCTGGAGACTGCTGTTGGGACCCTCGGGGAGGTAAACAGAGCTGCACAATCCACATTTTTGCGAAAGCTTTTTGTTCATGTGTCATGTTTCACTCTCACCCCACCCTGGCTTTCTAGTCATTCTTTGTGTTTCAATGGAAGCAGCAACTTTTTATACACTTTCCCACATAATCACTCGATACAAATTTGTTGAGCCCCTTATGTGTGCCACATCCCCTTGCAGGCCCTGGAGCTAGAGCAGAGAGCAAAACAAATAACTCAGTGTCTATGACAGGAAGCAATTAGAAGGTTCTGAATTGAGGACGGACATGATCTGCTTAATTTTTTTTTTTTAAGATTTTTTATTTATTTATTTGAGAGAGAGAGAATGAGAGACAGAGAGCACGAGAGGGAGGAGGGTCAGAGGGAGAAGCAGACTCCCCGTCGAGCAGGGAGCCCGATGCGGGACTCGATCCCGGGACTCCAGGATCA